>NW_013952464.1:250238-272154 GCF_001266775.1 Austrofundulus limnaeus
TGGAAGGGGTGTGTACAGCGGGGTGGGCAATGGGGTGGCCAAAGATTTGTCTGTGGTGGCCCTGGYCACCCCCTGGCTCCGCCCCTGGTCCAGYTGCATTAACTTTTTGCCAGGATCTTATATTGATGATGATTTTGGCCAATGAGAAATTCTGCCAACACATCCCATAGATCAGGGCAGGCCTGTGTCATAATAAGTATAGGCAAATGTTAAGAGTATCGTCCATTTAGGGGTCACCACAAAAGGTAGATGAAAAAAAAACTATTTTATAACTTTTTTTTTATCAGAGTTGAGTTAAGCTGTAGAATAATCACTGGTATCTCAGGTTTATAACTTTAAAACTCTTTTTTTTTACAACATGAAATTATATGGTGCTGAGGMTGTTTCATAATAAAAATATCACATGATGCAGTCAAGACTAAMTACTGGTGCTCAGTGACTAGAAAATAAAATAAAGATATGTGAGTTTCAGTTATGATCTYASATAAAGTTCAGGTCTAAGTCTGGTTTTCAGTGTTCTACCCTCATAAAATACTGATTTTATGTTTCTATTACTCTCAAGAATGTAGTAAAAACCTCCTCCAAATGGCAAAAAAATGTAGTTTTGAGTTGGTCTTTTACTAAATGTTCTGGGGGAGTATAACCCTGAACCCCSCTAGAACTGCTTCCCTCCACAGCTGCTGGTTAATATAAACAGGTGTTCAGTATCAACAAATGTTGGCAGGTATGAGACGTCTGGTATTCTGTTTAGTTAAAATAGTTAAAAATATAGACAACCTGATTTCCAAAGCTAAAAACCATCAGACAAAACTCATTTGGTATGTGAATGTATGTAGACTGGCAGGGAGATGTAGAAAATTGCACAAGAGGCGCCTCCTGAAATCTTGCCTAGGACGCCAATTTGGCTAGGGGAGGCCCTGCCTTAGCTAATGGGGTTCAGGTCCGGACTCTGGTGGTGTGAAAATGACGTCTCGTGCTTCCTGAACCAATCGTTCACAGTTTGAGTCGGACGACTCCTGGCACTGTCATCTTGAAACATGTCATCAGAGAAGAAAGAAATCCATGGTATAACCTGGTCATTACAGAACACTAGACATGGTAGGTGCATCACTTCAGGCTCTCTTCTAACCCTTATCCCCCCAACCCCATCACACTGGAACAGGGTCAACCTGGACTCATTAGACCTTCCTCGCAGTTCTCAACCTGATTTTATCGTTTCAGCAAAGATGTTTTCTCTGCTTGATGCCAATAATTTAATATTCTGAAACAGATAACATTTTCCTCGACCACAGGATGTCATTTAACATGGTTGAACACAGAAGCTGCTCACTGCATCAGTTAAATAACTTGTCAGCTGAAACATGATCACTCGTGCAGTAATCGTCCAATAGGAGACTCTTACTCTTTGCTTAGTTGAATCCAGGTGGTGACATCTTGACGTTCTAGTCTATTAAAGCTGTTTTTCAAAGTGGGGGGCCTCAGAAATCTGGTGGGATGTTACGAAAAATGCAAGAATAAATTGAATCTTATATATTTTGAATCATAAAATTAAAATGTTTTTAAATTATTTAAAACTATGATTTAAAATATTAAAAAATGTTATTAATTTGAGCTTAAGAAAAGTTTGATTTCTTTTGTTCTGTTCTTGTCGTTTGTTGAAAAGTTGATTTTCCAGTGAAAATAGTGTTTTAAATATGCTAGTAAATTAACATCAGTTATTTTACTAATCAAATTTAATAATTATTAAATAGTGAATAAAAGTGAAAAAAACATTCTAAATGTTGATGTTTCTTTACATATTTTGTAATATTTTTATAGGTTTGTAGGGAGAGTCCATCAGAGGTTAACGCAGTTTCGGGGTCCATGACATGGAAAAATTTGGGAACCCGTTTAGAGAAGCTGTGGCTACATTGTAGCTTACCACCATCAGTGTGTGAATGTCTAAGTGTAAAGTACTTTGGACGGGACTTGATAAAGCACTACTGTATGTAAGCGGAGTCCATTTTATCATCTTCCAAGGCCAAAAAACCCTTTACGCTTGAGGAAAATCAATAGAAACCTGTTTACACTTTTTATTTGTGTCAGCGTGACAGCTTCTTTATGTACAATAGTGGACAGAAACAAACGTTACAGAAATGATAAATATACTCTCGAACCATAAGGTTTATATTTCATCTTGGCTGAATTATGTAGATGATTACAGAATTTTCAGGTTGGCTCTCACAGCCTTTCATCAACAGCACACTATCAGATGGTGAATACCTGTACAACCAATATGTAACCAGAGTATTTTCAGGACTCAGGTGGGCTGCCCCCTTCACAGATAACTAAGTACTGAGTGGGTGGGGTAAAAGAGGGAGTCGGACAGAGGAGAGGATGGCTGCATKAGTTGTTACGCAATCAGATTTAATCCTCGGTTCACTTTTGTTGAGATACCAAAAGAGAAAAGCCAAGTGTGGTTGAGGAGAAAGAAAGAAAAAAAAAAAAACAGGACACACAAAGTGTAATGCCACAAGTCTTCTTAAAACCTGAGCCAGTACATATTACTGCGCACCCTGTTGTAGTCTGTTAACGCCTCGATGGGGCCTGGTGGGGAGAGGAGGGAAGCATCGATTAGTACAAACAACAACCAGGACCGAGTTTGTTGCAGACTAAAAATCACACAGAACTCACCTATGCCTACCATAGCCGGACACTTGTCGTAAATATATTCGTAGCAGACATCACGCAGCACACGGGGAGTCACAGCCTGAAAGGAGATCAGATTTATTTATTTTTTAAATTCTAGGTCTGAAAATGTTGGTTTTGAAGAGGTGCTGCAGTAAATAACTTACATCGATCCGAGCGTTCCACTCAGCGAGAGGAATACGGCGCCCGTGGTACAGGATGTGTCTGCCGATTTCATCACAGATCGGGGTCGTTCCTACGAGATTAACAGCCCACTGATTTCACGTTCAGCTGTGTTTTAGATTAATCTTTATCTACAGATTTCTACTAGACATTCATACCATTCAGCTGTCCGATCAGGCTGGCCTTCACAGCGTTTCGACCTCTGGCCACCTCACTCTCCGTGGCTGTGGTGCACAGATTCATCCTGTGGGAGAAGCAGGAAATGAAACATAAAAACATAATTTCTTTGGATAAATGCCAGACTTTCAGTGACTTTCTGTCTTTGAGTCTTGACTTACCAGGCGTTCTGACTCCAGTGCATCATGTCATCAATATGGTATTTATCAGTCACAAAGTAGATGCCCAGCAGGCCGGTATCGCTGTATGGCGAATGGAAGGCCTGGAAGCTGTGGCACAGTTTGTACTCCACAGCTAGGCGAGCCAGACGGCTGCTCAGGTTCTGTACGACAAACATTTCTTGTTCTTACAAGACTTCATCAATAAATCAGAAATACAGTATCCAAGAATCTGAGTGTCGGCAGGGTCGTATAAAATGTATTTTATTTTTACCCTATTACTTTTTTTCTTAGTATTTGTTTCTCTAACTTCCACGTTTTATGATGCAATCACCTTTTTCCCCGACTAAAAATTATCCCATTACTGTATATGGGGTGGGTTAATATAATTACAGCAAATCAATACAAAAATATTGAACAATTGAGTGAAACTTGACAGTAATCAAAAACATTCAGAAATCATACAGATCAAAAATATTTCTAGTGTTTATTTTTAGTARGGCTGGGTATCGTGGCCAATTCTCTAGATCGACTCGATTCATAAGGTCCTGAATCGATTAACCATGATTCGATTYGATTCAATTCAATCTGGTCTAAAATAATGAAAATGGTTCAACTGTGTTGCAAAATACAATATCACTATTTTTTTCTCTTCACCAAAAGGACAAACTTTTAAATTAAACAGTTTAATCTTGAAGGAAAACTGTCACAAGTTTAAAAGTTTTAAATTAAAAAGGAATTGCAGGTGACAGTGTTGTTGGAGGAGTTCATTCTTTGGAAATTAAKAATTTTCTTCATACATAAGAAGTGATGGAATAAGGTTGCAGGAGAAGAGTTGKGCTAATATAAATATACTTCTGCTCACTCCTTTTGAGCGTATGCAAATTGTATATTTGTGATGTTTCTGCTTCTGTTATGTTCAATATAGCTTATTAAAAATTATATTACTTATACCTTATTAAAACAAATAATACAACTACAACATTTCATCACTGTGAATTTCATTAAGACGTTTCTTAAAGTTTAAAAATAATAATATTGGTAACTAAAGGATTTTGTTAGAATGTCTTTAATACATTTATACATGAGAACTGTTTCAGTCAGATATTTAGATACTGTTGTTTGGTTCGAGCGCCTGAACAAGCAGCTTATTTTTACTACCACTTGAGTGCAAATCTTTGTAAACAAAAGTCACCAAGGTCTTTGTTATCTTCAAGTTCTGCTGAGAATCGGCTGATAATGTTAGTAATTCCTTAATTTCTTTTGTTTTGCTCCAGATAGTTTGTTATCGAAAGCTAATGTTTGCACTGAACATCAAAYGGATGTAAACATACGGCAAGCCAGGAGAGACAAAATATAGAAACGTGTTTCAGACGCRCACACAAGACTCCATGGGGAAGAATTGATCTCATGTCCTGTGAATCAATTTTTCCAAATTTAAATGAAATCGATCCAAGATCAATTAAATCTATTTTTTTTACCCAGCCATAGTTTTTAGGTTTAATTTTGTTCCTGTTAATCTGCATGCTCCCTATGAATGAACTGAAATGTGTTTCTTAGAGAAAGGACAAAAATGTGTTCCTCCTGAAGGGTCCAGAGGCAGAGACGAGACCCCTGACTCAGGTTTTCACAGAGACTTTGTTCTACCCCTTCATCATGGCCACTTAGGACATAAACAGTCCCAAGAGGGCAAAGCTTAAAGGGGATGATCCTAAACCGACACAACAGCTTTCACTTGTCTTTGTTTAAACAAATAACCATAAACAAAATCATGTAAGAAGAAGAAAATGTAATTCTTCACACCTTGTCACCACCGTAGGTAAGGTCATAGCTACCAATGATGGCGTTGGCGACCATGAGAGGCACAATATCTGGACTGGTGACACCAGGGCTTTCCACAGCGATGGCAATGTGTGCCAGAGGAAGATCGTCGTCCCGCATACGAATCTGTGAGGAAACAAATATTTTATTATTTAATGCAATTAAATTAAACACATCTGAGCCACAATCAAGAAAAAAATGTATTTAATCATCTCTTCAAAGTAGAATTAAATTCATTTCATAATTAGGCATTTAAACAGACCTTTCTAATATTATATTTCTTCCATCAAACCAAAGTTTAAACCTTCCTTTAGAGCAAATCTTTCACAAAGCTAAATCTAAATTTTTATATTGTGTCCAAAAAACAAAAGCTAACCTCACCTCACTGCCAGTAAATCGGCAGGGTGGCAACACTGGGATGGCATCTTTCTCATACTCAAAAGACAATCCGCTTAAATGTGTTTTGGCCAAACCAACCAGCTCCTCGTGGTTAATACCTGTAGATGAAGCACATTAAATGAGCAAACAGTTGCAGGAATCCACACGTTCCTTCTCATATTCCCTGTTCGAAAGCAAAGTCACCTACCTCCAGCAGCAGCCAGCACCATCCGAGGGGCTTTATAATGACTGTTGATGTAATTCACCAAATCCTGACGAGTCAAATTCCTGCGAGCAGCAAACACAAGAAAACGATGCAGACATTTTGAGGAACAACATAATTAAAGCAGGGTAGTGGTGTCTGATGAGGAGCTAAGCTAACGATGGTGCGTTCCTGCTGAAACAAATCAGGTCCTCCTACCTGGCATTGCTGGAGGGGCCCAACACACTCTGACCAAGAGGAGTGCCCTGGTAAGCTGTGGCGTGCAGGAAGTCCAGGCAGACTTCCTGCAGGTTGCCCTCAACCTCCTCCAGCTCACGCAGCACCACGTTCCTCTGCTGCTCGATGTCTGCCTCGTTCAGCGAGAGGTTCTGCACGACCTCTGACAGCAGCTCCACAGCTGGCAAACAGGAGACACGCACACACGTTAGTGCAGAGAAACGGAGGAACAAAATGGAATTCCTGCCCCGTGCAAAAGGGACACAAACATTTCCTGAATGGCTTAATCTCGCAGGCAGTGACAAGTGACAAGCGAACTGTAAACTAACTCACACATTATTGCAGTAATAATGAACATTTTTCAGAATGTTTCAATCTTACCTTTAGGCAGATCTTTGGCATGGGTCTTCATGTAGTATGCAGTATGCTCACGGGAGGTGTAGGCACTCAGGTGGGCACCTATGGACTCCACCTGCTGCTCCAGAGCTGTTTGCAAAAGCTTCTTAGTTCCCTGCAGGGGAACGAAAATGTTTGCAAAGCATAGGTTCAGTCAAATCTGATGGAGCTAAAGCAACACAAGAGGCTCAAGAGATTTGTTTGTTGCTCTTTGGCTCCCCCCACAGGTATTGGGTGTGACAGTACTGTTATTTGTGCCACACACGCAAACCAATGTGTTGTGATGTAGGACAGAAAAGCAGAAAAGTCAACAAAAAAGATGAGAAATAAAACAGGGCTGTGTTTCTATCAGCTGCATTAACATCCTTCTACCAATAACCTTTTGTCCCTCCTCTGGACATGTCCAAACCATCTCAGTCTGGTCTCTGACGATCTCCCAGTGGTTCAACCTGTGCTAATCTGATACATCCTTGTCACTCCCAAGAACCTCAACATCTTCAGCTCTGACACCTGTCATTCTGTCAGCACCACTGTCTCCAAACCAGGCCTGGGGTCGGATTTATAAAACTGGCGTACGCACAATTTGAGCCCAGAAACTTGCGTACGCCACTTTGTACGCCAAGGTTGTGATTTATAAAATCTGCGGTGCCTCACCCCAGCTATGACCCATGCGTACGCTCATTTTGGAGACGGGAAACTGCGACACAGATGGTGAAGTGGTGAATTATAGCCACACTGTATCATGATCACTGTCAGATATTTAATTTACCTTCATCAGACTTACCCGATTTTTATTCAACTTCATCATCAGCTTTCTTAACAATAATATTTATGCTTCTGCTGCTGAGCCATGAGGACCTTTGAAATAAAAAAACTTAAATCTTAAATAAAAGTTCCCGTGTGCAACTCCCTTCATCAGCTTCCTCCTCAGACGACCCTGACCCACAGACCCCTCCCTGACCCACAGACCCCTCCCTGACCCACAGACCCCTCCCTGACCCACAGACCCCTCCACGACAAGAACAGCAGGACAGCAAAAGTCACGCTTTGGATGCGCGCGCGTGTGTGTGTGCGTGCGCGCGGGGCGGGGGTGTCTGCCGCAGATAACAGAGCAGGCAGGAGGGGGAGAGGACGAGGAGAAGAGCAGTGAACTTATTTCTAATTTTATCTGACTTATTTAATTTTATTTTATTGTTTTTATCGTCCTGCAGACTGAGGGAAAATTAATTTGAAGCTGAGTATTTTTTTTATTAAAATCGTTAGATTACTCTAAAGCAAAATGTAGGAAAATCTGTGTCAATTACAGACATTCTGTTCACGTGAGCAGCTGTCAGTCAGCACCTGTCAWCCTCCAGACACATGACGGAGCGTCTGAACCAATCACTTTTGTTGGCATTGATCAGCTGACTGATTTAAATACATCTTAACATTCATGAGGTACTTTACATTGACTGTTTATGGTTGAGTGTGGGCGTGTAGAGGGTAGAACCTGAGGCGGGACCTCGTGCGCAAACTCTGACGTGCGGCTGTGATTTATAAAGAAAAGATGCGCAGAAACATGCGTACGCACTGTTTTATAAATCTGAAATTTTTTTGGCCGTACGTTCACTTTTAGTATAGTTTCCACGCAATCCTTTATAAATGAGACCCCTGGTCTCACTACTCTCTTGTAAACCTTTCTTTTAACCTTTGCTTCCCTTTTTTTCACATAACACTCCTGAAATATTGCTCCATCCGATCTACACTCTTCTTCACTTCTTTGCCACACTCCTTAAGTTCATGGACAGTGGACCCTGAATACTTGAAATCCTGCACCTTTGTGATGTCTACTCCTTGTTGCCTTGCTGTTCCACCTGCCTCCCTCTCGTTCACACCCCTGTACTCTATCGCACTACAGCTGACCTTCATTCCTCTTCTTTCTAGTGCATACCTCCACCTCTCAGTTCTCTTACACCTATTGCTAAACAGAGTCCACGAGGATTCCTGCCTGACCTAATCAAGAACAAGGGGCTTAGAGCCGATCCTAAAATGCACACTGGTGAAAGAAAAAAACTGTATGAAAGGAAGTAAAATGCACAACTGTAAAAGTAAAAGAAAGCTAGTAAATATAACTAATCTGACAAAAAAAATTCTGTTTAAGACTTTTGATTATTAAGTGTACCTTGAATGCCATGTGCTCCAGGAAAAAGCCAGTTCCATTGTGCTTCTCACTCTCATAGCGACTGCCGACACTGATCCACAGCCCAACCTGTGTAAGGGAGCAGCTCAAGTTATACTGTTGTACAACTGGATTAAAACATGATGATTACTGTGCACTTTAATTAAAAAAGGGAAGATATTGTTTTGTTCTTACCGTACAAGTTGCATGTCCAGTATCTTCAGATGCAACCCTTAAACCATTGTCGAGGGTCGTAAGATGAGTCTCGGGGGCTCCCAGGAGGCTCTGGGCATAGCTGACAGAAGCCTGTCCACGCCTCAGAGACAGCAGGATGGGCTGGAAGGGTGCAGAAAAAAAAAAGAAAAGTTTCTCATTTTGTTGAAAACAATCTGACACAAACAATCGCGTAATTAGAAGCATCAGGGCCCCAATAATGGTGAAACTAAAACACACTTTAATAATACAAGTTCACTGAACTAAAATACTGTTCATCATCTACAATTTATGAAATCTGATAATGTGCAGAAAGGTTTATCACATGGCATCTAAACAGAAAACAAGGATTTACGTTGTTTTAAAGTTCTGTTCATGTTTCACTTAAGATTTGCTGAGTTATAAAATAAGCAATTCTCAATATAAATTACCGAGTCTTAACTAGGACAATCGTTTTAACAATGTTCATAACAGGCTGCATTTTCAGTCTCTTTACTATTACTGAGTAATAATACATTGTTTTCTTAAAACTCTCAAACGAGCAACTCGTTTAGATTTAGCAGATGCAGCGTCAACATAAACTCGAGTCCTGTGTGTTTTTCAAAAGTCACCATTATGCTAACACCAGTAGCAGGGAAGCATTAGGGTAAAGTGAGAATAAATTCTAAATGTTAAAAATCACGGATCATCACAGCCAACTAAAATAAAAAGCGTCATTTTAGTGTAAAGTGGACTCTTTTTGTTATCAAGGGGTTTATAAACGCTAAGCTTAAGTTTGCTTGTTGACCTTCATTCACCGCAAGCTAACCAAGTCTAACCAGTTAGCAAACTCACTCCGGGTTTAGCACAGCGCACATATCTGCCACATCCGAGATGCTGTGGGGGGTTTTATTCCTGGAAAAGTGTTTTGTTTTATTTTATTATACGTACACTGCGGGTTTTGCCGAGGACTCGACCCACGACGCTTCCGACTCTGCACACAGACGCCGCCATTTCTTACCACTGTTGAAGCAGGGTGTTTTTCTTCTTCTTCGGCTGATAATATTCAGTTTGTACCTGGCCGCTACCGCCACCACCTGGTCAACGTGGGTTAATGTAGCCCAGGTTAAATAAAACCCTGTAGTAAATACACTTTCTATAATAATTTTATTTAAGATTACAGATCTCTTTTTCAATTAAACTCAGTTCAATTAAATGTATTAATAGTTCATTATGTTCTAACTTATATTATGTATATGTGTTATTAAGTGTTATAATGCGTTATATGTTATAAATTAAATTATTTTTCAATGGAGGCCTGGGGCTGAAGGTATGAAATTTCATGCCAGAAGTTCAAACCAAGATAATTTCATCCTACAAATACAGAATTGATGTGGTTATGGTCAAATCACACACACAAAAAAATTGTGTTCAGGTGATATTGTGAGATGTCACAGCTCAGACTGTGTTGTGAATGACTCAGATACATTGATTTTAACACACTGTCTATAACATTTGTGTTAATACTGAGCATCTGAAGTAGACTGACTCCAAATGTTAATCAGCTGAAGAGGTACATTCAGTGATTACTTTCTGAAATGTCATCGAAATTTGTTGTGTTCATGAGATATTTTACTAAGACAGAAACAATGCACACGGAGGGTAAACCTTTCTGCCGTTCAGCAGCGAGCGACAAAAAGCAAATTGAAGAAAGGAGTTTGTTTTGGTCAAAATGTCCATATTTATTTTACTTGCTGAACAGTCATTCTTTGAAACATACTTTTGTTTTCCTCTGTGGTCAAATGTTGTCATGTTTAGTTTGTTTGCTCATCTGTTTGATAAAAATGCAGAACATGCCTCTGTTAAAAGCAACAGACTTGTTGACCCTTGATGGAATAAGAAATGTGATTTCAACTGGATTGAGCACAAACGTTTATCCTTCTCATACCCAGTGAAAGGCTGTAAGTGTTAATTTTATTTTGGTAACAATATAGGGTAAAAAAAGTGAAACCAATCATAAATTTTAACAGTTCATTTTTTTATTTTATGAAGATATTTAATATTTTTAAAAAAAATTGTGCTTATGTTTTACTACAGCAAATGTTTTCATTTTAACAATTATTCTCAAGACATTTTTTGCTTAACATTTAATGCAAAGTGTTCTAAGATTGATACATTCAGGTAAAAAGTGATTTATAATTAATAGCAAGATAACCATCGTTTTTGTTTGTAGTTTGTTTTGTTTTTGTTTTTTTACTACAGAGTGAGGACCATTTGTGAGGTCTTTGATGTGATGACCAATGTCCTCACTTTGTTTGCAGCTCTGCTGTGCTTTACTGGTTAGGTTTAGAGGTATGGTGTGAATTAAGTTTTGGTTCAGGTTAGTGTTAACTATAGACCAGTAATGGTTAATTTTAGGGAAATTTTCTGGGTTAGGCATAAATGCAGTTTAAAAAATGAATGTAAGTCAAAACAATGTCCTCAGTTTTATGCAAAATACAAGGGTGTGTGTGTGTGCCGCCATCTTTACTTCAGTACGTGCTGAGTGCACACTCCTTAACAGTGCACCGGCGCATTGCACAGCTAGATTGACGAGAAGCTACGAGGGAGGAGTTTACACAGTATCTTCCACGTAGGAAAAGTGTCTGGCGCGACGCTGTGCACCATTACGTGCGCTGGCGAATAAATGGGGTACACCCAATAAATAGTGGAAGTTCCTGCCGCTGCAGGCACGAGATTCAAAACACACACTCGACTTGTGTTGACAAACTCGCAACACAGACGACATATTATTAAATGCCATCTTCTGACATATGTCGAAGCACTTAACAACTGGTGAGTAGGCACTGGTCCAAGGTTACGTCTGTTTTTACAGAGTGAGACAGGTTTTGGTTCGAGCAACTCAAGCTAACGCGCTAACACAATTGTTTTAGTTCGGTGAAATGTGTGGCAGGACTGCGTGCACTCTGGCTCCAGACGAAGTGAGTCGAGCCTGCTCCTACAGAGACCGGAGCGGACACCGGAGACAGCCCCGCTGGAGGGATGGGGACGCCGACAAATACCGACCGTCCTATAACAAGAGTCCGCAATCCACGAGTCCGGTTCTGCTGTCCCACAGACATTTCGAGCAGGTCGGTCGAGTTCATTAGTTTGATTCGCAACACCTGTGCAGATGTGCTAAATGTTATTATGGGCTTTTTACCTCTGCTGAAAGGGAACTGATGAAGCGTGACGAAGATTCAAATTGAACCTTTATGAAACAGCTGCACAATGTGTAAAAAGAAGTTTGTTAGCAAAATATTCTCTGAACCACTGGCCATAGTTTAATGACACAGACTGTAATTAATGGGTAATACAGCTACACCTGAGTCAACAGGAGTAAAGATGGCAGCTACAGCCAGGGCTATAACTCAGTTTTACAGAAAGATCAGTGTTGTAGCAAATCAGCACATGCTTTGAGTWCTAGACTTTGCACAAACCATTAGACTTTTAGCAAAATAACTCAACAATGGATCGATTTTTAGTAAAAGTCTAAGTAATCAAATGCACACAGAGGTGTCAAAAGTATTCACATTCATTACTTAAGTAGAAGTATAGATACTAGGGTTTAAAATACTTTTTTTTGGAAGTAGAAGTATCAACTCAAGAATTTTAATCAAGTAAAAATATAAAAGGACTGGTTTTAAAAACACTTAAAGTATAAAAGTAAAAGTAATGAACACTTAAAAAAGGCATTAAGGATAAAAGCTGAGGCTGTGCCGCAGGGTTCTATAGTACAGTGGGTCCAAAGTTGGGGTTGGGACCCACAGTTGTGTCCTGAAACATCAAGATGGGATCCTGAAAATATTTTTGAATTAATTACACAAAGAAATGACAACTAAGAAAAAAATTTCCTTTGTTTTTACARAATAACAAGAGTAGTGTTCTTAAAATGGACAAAAATAACATAATAAATAATGCTAGTATGCTCTTGTTTATTTGACATAAAAACAATGTTTCTTAACCAACAACAGCTGGGGGCTCAGGTCTCTGCTGCTGGTATTTTGTGGGTCAAAAGCTGAAAAGTTTGGGAACCACTGCTATAGCATGTATAATAGTATAATGTTAAATTAAAATGTTAATGCTGAAAATTTTGGAACATGTTTCAGCCACGATCATCTTCATTCTAGGCTCCATCTGCTACAGTTTGTCCTGCTGGATGTGATGTGATTTGTGTCATACAGGTGTGATGGAGTGCGTTCAGTCCAACAGGCTGTCAGAATGGTATACAGTATATTTACATTTCTCATCCAACCACAATCAAATTCACTCTATCCAAGGCCTCCATGTATCTGGATAGATTTCCATTTATTAATTTTATTTTCTGAACAATGAAAATATGGAATAAAAACAAGTCAAGTTAAAAAGAAATGAAATACTCTTTGCATTTTTTAAATGTAAGGAGTAGAAAGTACAGATATTTGAATTAAAATGTAAGGAGTAGAAGTAAAAAGTAGGCTGAAAAACAATTACTCCACTAAAGTATAAATAACCAAAATTTCTACTTAAGTAAAGTAAAAAAAAGTATTTGTACTTAGTTACTTGACATCTCTGAATGCATATCTAAACCTGACTCTGAACTCTATCACATCTTGTTAGGTGTCATAATGCCATCATCAACTCATCGTGCACAAGATTTGACAAAAAAACACAGAAGATATGCTTTTTCAACTGTGCTGCATTACACATGTTCACTTTTAGTAAAATACATTTAAACTTAAATAAGTAGCTTTCTATGAGCTTCTGTGCAATAAAATACACCACTCAGTACAATCTAAAATAATACTGACACATTTGCTGATTTGTCATCTCATCAACATAAAAACAAAGTTAAGATAGAGTTTACTATTTGTTTAACCTTACAGTGTTTAATGTTAACTTTATGGTTTGAACGTTTCCTCAGAGTGCTCCTGTGGACGAGTGTGTTTTGGCTTCCATGCGTTGGGGTCTAATACCTGCGTGGTTCAAGGAGAACGACCCAAGCAAGATGCAGTACAGTACTACTAACTGCCGCAGTGAAAATATACTCCAGAAAAAGACCTACAAGGTGCCCACGTTTGTAAAATCCTAACTACTTTGTGTTTAATCTCAAGTTAACTATGCAGCAGCRTGATTTGACAATTTACACATTTTCTTAAGGATCCCTTGCTGAAAGGACGGCGCTGCGTCATCCTGGCTGATGGGTTTTACGAGTGGCAGAGGACGGACAAAGACAAGCAGCCTTTCTTCATCTATTTCCCTCAGACTAAAGGTAGCCAGGATAAGGAGGAGGATCAGGATGACTCCACTTCTCCTGTTTGCAATAAAGAGAAAACAAACAATTTCCACCCTGCAGGGGAGACCTCTCCTGGTTCGTCAGAGGTTTGTTGTTTTTATAACAGCACCAGTATTTTCTCATTTTCTTTTATGAAAATGGAAAAAAGTAACTGTGGCAAAACAGACGTCACCCAGGTGTTTCCTTTGGTATCTAAATGTTACGCAGCAGACAAGTTTATGCATTAAACTTCATTCAAACTATAAACAAAACAAAAAGTTAGGAAATTAGTGTTTAGTGGATAATTTCTTTGTAACAATGCTTCTTGGCAATAAATCTTGAATCCACCTACTGGTATGGAGTGTGGCTGAAAATGTCTTTTATTTTATACCTGTATTATTGATTATTACATTCTGTATTTACACATGCTGCTGTTTGTTAAATTGCCAACATGTCTTGTTTGTTGAAACTTCAATCATCCAGTCCACCAAACATCAAACAAGTCAACAGCAAAATGAGCTGTTTGTCAAGTAAGAGTTGACATTTTTCATGTGTGCAACCCACATACTCAGCTCTACTGCTCATCCCACAAATGCATGCTCCTTAYAAATCTGACACCATTTAAAAGGGAATTTAACAGACTTTCTAACATATAAGATGTATTGCCAAGAAGCATTGTTACAACAAAGACATAATCTACCAAACTCAAATTTAGCTACTAGTAGTGCTAAGTGTATTTGTCAGTACTGCAATGTAAAATCCCTGCTGTGTTGATGTTGGCAAGGCCACAGAAGCACCAGCTGAGTGGACTGGATGGAGGCTGCTGACTATGGCTGGAGTGTTTGACTGCTGGACACCACCAGCCGGTGGAGAGCCCCTGTACTCGTACACCATCATCACCGTGAACGCTTCTCCAAATCTTGAAAGCATTCATGATCGGTACGAACAAAAAAGCTTTCCTTTGAGTCTGTGCAGCTTCATTAATGGCTTCATGGTTCTGTTTCAGGATGCCAGCGATCCTGGATGGAGAAGAAGAAGTGAGAAGATGGCTTGATTTCGGCCAGGTGAAGTCTCTGGATGCACTGAAGTTGCTGCAGTCTAAAAACGTTTTGACCTTTCACCCCGTGTCGCCTCTCGTCAACAACTCGCGCAACAACTCCCCAGAGTGCCTCCAACCAGTGGATCTCAACAAGAAAAAGGTATTACATGAGTATTTCAAAGAAATATACTAAATACTGTTAGAAAATGTAACTGAAGYGCTGCTTTTACAGGAGCCCAAACCCACAGCCAGCAGTAAGATGATGATGAGCTGGTTGTCCAGCAGCAGCTCTTTAAAGAGGAAAGAGTCCGACATTAAAGAAGAGCAAAGCATCAAGGCAGAGACTCCACACAAGTCTGTTGGAGCTCTGCAGATGTGGCTCCAAGGACCCAACAAGAAACCAAAAACCAAGTGAAAATAATGAACTGACTCTGGAAATGCAGCAGATTGAGGTACAATGCAGGTTCCACATTTTCTACTTTTTCATTGGTGTGTTGAAAAAGATTTACTCTTTGTACTTTTTTTTTACATAAGTTGTCTCTGTTCAAGACTGACAAATAAATACATTCATATGTTTGCTTAAGTCAAGATTTTTATTTTCTTTACTTCAAACAGACATTTTGAAACAATGTAGATGTGCATTTATCATATTAATATGTAATAATAATGAATGCCAAATACTTCCCCACATTTTCCATTCTTGAGTATGTATGTATGTATGTAGTACAGTATGTATGCTTTCTAAGTTTTAACAAAATACAAACAGGCAGTTAAAGATCTGATTGGTTAAAAGAAAAGTCAAGCACTTAAATGGTTTATCAACACAAACAAATGGTAAAGTCAAATATGGAGATTTACAACACGAGATGTATGCAAATTTACAAGTCCTTGAAATAGCTGAGAGGAAAAAACAAAACAAGCTAAAAGCAAAAGACACCAGGCAGATTAATACGCCGTACTGATTTGGTTCATTCTCACCTCAGACGCTGAATGAACTAATAGATTACAAGAAGTAAAGAAACAGACATCATGGAGCGAAGTCTCAAACTGAGCAACAATCACACCAACTGTGGCTCAAAATGAGCTGTTCTACAAATCTAAGTTATTTAATATGATAAAAAAGTGGAAATAATTACATGTTGAGTAAAGATGAACTGTATTCTTTTTTTTTTTTTTGCCAATTATTAAGGACCAGCATAATGTTGTAATCTACTTGTGCAAATTTTCTCGCACACACACAAACACACACACACACCCCAGATTAAATAACTTTCTTTTTATGAGGCTTATGTGAAAACATGGTAACAAGTATTTTTTAAGAGTGACGGTAATTTAAGCCACAACACAAATGATTATGGGCCAGCAGGGTTTACTTGTCCATGCAGCACTGATGGGCTGACTACACTACAAATAACTGCTTTGATTTAAAAAAAAAATACAATTTGTCTAACTTAATTTAAAACCTTCAAAATACACATCGATGTAATGTTTTAATTTTCCACTGCGAGTATCAAAATAAAAGCAGTTCGGACCAAACTGGGGAGTGAAAGCAGCATTATATGTGRACCTGAATATGAAATAAACCCAAACCATCATGAGGGGAAACACTGGGAAGTGACAAGCATCATACGTCATATTCTCTTGAGGTGCTCTTTGGGCTAGGAGATTCAGATTTGATAGAAAATGTGTGTTTTGTTTACATAARGAAGTGACTGTTGCACATTGGGTTGTCATGTACTCTGCATGGGATGCTGCTTGGATGGTGGGCATTAGGGCATAACACAGTTGGCCATAGGGAAGGGGGTATATAGACAAGGCAAGACAGGGTATCGAGGGTGACCCGCTGATCTTCAGAGTCCTCAGCAGCTGCAGGTTTCTGCAGAYGGCTTGGCTCGCTCGTTCCTGTCCAGCTTTATCGGGTCGGGGAACTCGTTGTACAGCTCCACTTCAGTTTCCTGAGATCAGAGAGAGAGAGGAGAGAGTGAGTAACAGGCTGTATGCCTCAACACAAAGAGTGATATTTCTTAGTCTGGGGTCAGACCTCCTAGGTTTCCATTACCTGTTTTAGAGCATTGCGTGCAATAGTCTGGAAGGCCTGCTCCACATTGATTGCCTCCTTAGCGCTGGTTTCAAAATATGGGATGTTGTTCTTGCTCTGGCACCAAGCCTGTGCTCGTTTGGTTGTTACCTGATGTACAAAAGACCTGATGTTAATAATAAAAACATGAAGCATCTAACCATTTTGTAAAATTTAAAATACATTTTAGGGATGTAACAATTAATCCAGAATCGATTAATAATCAAATATAAGTCCTTAAAATGGGAATCAATTCTTGAAAATTWATTAATCGATTTCCTTGTTATTGTATTACAGTTAGATATGTCTTTAAGACAAATTCAGTTTGATACTTGAAAACTTTTGGTCAAAAAAGTATTTGTAATGACATTTATTTATTTTGAAGTTTTAATCCCTYAGTAATACAATAGAAAATGGTGATGTTAAAAGAAAATAAACATATTTGGCTATAAAAAGGCTACAATTCATTTTGTTGAAAAAAAGTTTTTTAAATAATCACATTCGTGAACTTAAATTTGATAATCGACAGTGGTGGGCAGGACTAACCCAAAAGTTAATTCCACTAGCCCTAAAACACTAACTCAAATATTTCGGTCCCCTAATTCTAAAGCACTAACACACTGAAAATTTAGCAAAAGCTAATTCTAAAGCACTAAAATAACCCAGTCAACCCATGAACATTCTTGAACAGACAACATGAGTCACATGTTGTCATGTTGCTCTCTTAAGACTTATCATTTACATTCCACAGCTGTATTTGTTTTCATATATTGTCACCTGGTGGATCAGTGACACACAAATGAACAAAATGTTTTCACCCTCAGCTGTTAACATAAACGTTGATCAATAACATTTATAGACCTCAGTTAGTGCTTCTAAATTTAGCAAGTGCTAATCCACTAGTAATTTTTTWAATTGGCAAAAGCCCTAAAGCACTAATCAGGAAATTAGTTTCCTKATTAGTGCTTTAGGGGAACTGTGCCCACCACTGGTAATCGAATCAGGGCTTGAGCAAATCGTTACAWCCCCGATACCTTTCAATAATTCTACAACTGTAAACAATTTTCGTGGAATAAAACTATCACCAATAAAAAAATAACTGACACATAAAGAGCTTAAATTAGACCAAGTTAGTCAACCTGTCTGTTCTCCAAGTCGATCTTGTTGCCGAGCACCACGAAGGGGAAGTTCTCTGGATCTCGTGGGCTTGCCTGGATCAAGAATTCGTCCCTCCAGCTGTCTAAAGTCTTGAAGGTGTTGGGTGCGGTGACGTCAAAGACCAGAACACAGCAGTCTGCTCCACGGTAGAAAGCTACGCCTAAGGACTGAAACCTCTCTTGACCRGCTGTGTCCCAGATCTGTAATCCAGAATGTAAAAGAAATCAGTTTGCTTAAACTCATTATTTATGTTCATGCTGTATGTTTCATATCGTCTTGACCTTAGATGCTCTATTATCTTATTAGGGCTTTACACAAAAATGGTGTTATGTTCAGCAGTAATGACAGATCCTCCTGTTCTGTCTCCACATCACACAAATGTGTAGCCAAAAATAAAGCACCTGAACATACCACAAAGAATGTGTTCACCTGAAGACGCACATAATAAATACACTTCTGCAGCAGGATATTACTCTCAAATGTGAAAGGGAACAGTAATATAATCTTCAGGGGGAACAGGAGGACAACGTAGATACTGTATTAACTAATATACATCACTGTATTCTTTGATTAATTTAATAATGCCAAACTAAACTGGTCTCTCGTGTTAAAGTTATCACTTGGTCTTTAGTTTGTGTACTCAGAAATGTGAGAAGATACTTAATTTTCTATTGCAGTCTTGATTTTTGAGTATTTACGACAAAGTGACCAGCRAGCCATGAAAATACATGTCAATTATTTTACAACCCCAATTCCAATGAAGCTGGAACAATGTTAAAGGGATCCATGATTAGTTGTAACATTAGACTTTATTTAATAAACGTATTTTAACTGTAAAATAAAGACTGTAAAATACTGTAGGCTGTTTAGTTTTTATAAGGGCCATTTTATTTACACACAAAGCATTCTGGGTAAATGATGACGTGGATAGGTCCTCTGTGTGAGGCTGCTAGYGAGCTATATCCACCCTGAAGGTTAATCTYKGACAATGTCTGATGATCGACTCTTTTAAATGAAACCAGAGAGCGTTGACAGAGAGGAGAAGGTAGAAATGACTCAGCCTGTAACTGGAAATATAGATGGAGGACAACAGAGCTGCTTCATGGAAGAAGAACCTCAGCTTAGCCTGTTAGCTTTAGCCCCAACGCTATCGCCATATATACAGTATGTATTAGCTCAGCGCTACACATTCTCCTCTCGTCACTGAGGTCCTCCATCCACATGACAGAGAGGGGAACACAAAAATGACTCAGTCTGCAACTGAAAATATGGATGGAGGACCTCAGTTTAGCTTGTTTGTCGTGCTAGCGCCAAGCTTATACATATAAGACAATATAGCGTCGGCACTAGTGCAAAAGGTTAACAGGCTAAGCTGAGGTTCTTCTTCCATGAAGCAGCTCTGTTGCCCTCCATCTATATTTTCAGTTACAGGCTGAGTCATTTCTACCTTCTCCTCTCTGTCAACGCTCTCTGGTTTCATTTAAAAGAGTCGATCRTCAGATATTGTCCAAGATTAACCTTCAGGGTGGATATAGCTCGCTCACACTGAGGACCTATCCATATCATCATTTACTCAGAATGCTTTGTGTGTAAATAAAACGGCTCCGTCCGTGTTAAAATATATTTTTAAAAGTTTACAAAACTAAACAGCCTACAGTATTTTTAGTCTTTATTTTACAGTTAAAATAAACATTTATCAAATAAAGTCTAATGTTACAAATAATCAGGGATCCCTTTAAACATAAATAGAACCAGAATATGATGAGTTACAAATGCTTTTTAACCTTTATTCAACTGAATACAATACAAAGACAAGATATTTAAAGTTTAAACAGATAAAGTTTGAGCTTTTTGCAAATATTTACTCATTTTGAATTACCGGTAGCTTTTATTTATGTTTTACACAATTTCCCAACTTCATTGGAATTGGGGTTGTAAAATAATGACTTATTAWGTGAACAGCTGTATTCTGGGCACATTAATTCATTGCCCACGTCATACCTGCTTGGTAMCCACCTTGGCAGCTGCCCCCACATTTATGGTTTAATCTACATGGAGTAAAGACAAGACCAGTTTTTTTTTTTAAATCACTGTTTAGTACTTGCCTGGTTTTTAGACCCGGGCATGTTTTCCATGGGAGATATCCCATGCAAAAGTCAAAACACAACTCTAGTGCTCTCGAGACAAATCCCAGTTCCTCAAAATCAAGAAGCGTTTGAGAAGAYCGTGATAATTCTGTCGCTATTTATAACGAGATTTTGTTGCAWACATTTTAAAATTCAGCTTTGTTGCTTGAAATCTGAACACGTTCAAAACATTCTGTTCACCAAATTTAAGCAACACGACTGCAAGCGGAGACTAAAGAGATTTCATTTAATTTGTTTAAAAGAACAGCTCACATTATTCAATATTCAAAGAATGTAAATGTGTTGGAATGAGCAATACGTCTAAATAATAAACTGAAAGTTGGTATCGATAACGTCAACATCTGGACTGACTTGAACACCCCTACCTCATCAGATGAAATGTAGCATGACTATTCAGACTGAATTATAAAAAAAGAGAAATGTCTTTCAGTTTTAATTTAGCAATGTTTCCTGTAGACTGTTTACAGTTTAAACTGAATGAATGACACAGTACGATATGAGTTGATTTTTTTCATAAACAAAAAACAACAAATGTTCACAGATTTGCTGTGTTTAAGATGGTAAATGTGTAAAACATTTTAGATGTGTGTATTTCATTGCAGTACTGTCAGTACCTGCATTGTGACGAGTCTGTCATCTACCATAACTTCTTTTGTCAGGAAATCAGCTCCGATTGTTGCTTTGTACTGGTTGCTGAACTTCTTATTCACATACTGGTTCATTAATGAGGTCTTCCCAACACTACAAAAACAAACACCATGGAATAATATTCAGCAMACTCTGGAGAAAACTAATAATGACAAAGAAAGCATAGGGTCATCACTGAAGCCTGGTGTCACTGCTTTACATCACTTACCCAGAGTCTCCAAGGATGATGACTTTAAGTAGTACTTTCTTCCTTGACGTCATCGTCCTGCAGCTGTGAGAGTWAAAAAAAGTWAAACTGGATGAAMAATGAAAACTCAGCAGAACCCAACTAGCTCGCTATAGCCTCGTTGTATTGGTCAACATCAGGGGCAACGAGTTTCACAGATGTATCTAACAATATTCCCTAAAAAAAATGACCCATTCTAGAAATGTGCATCGTTTATTTAACTTGGCCTTTTCTCATCGACAGTAATAAAAAACAAGCTTCACCGCATTCTATCATGAGTCAACAAGCAATGATGTCTGGGCAACTGGAACTGCAGCAGCTTACAGGAAGGAACCGAGTAGATGGCATTTCTTAATGAGACTGCAAAATTTTCAAAGACTGCAGCTAGATATTGCAAAAAATCTTTCAAAAATCCTACGCTGAAGAGCGTGGAACTCCTAAATTGTTGAAAGAATGTTGCACAACTTAAAAAAGACCACACCACTCCGTCTGCATGTCTATGYACTGTGAKACTTTACAGTTAATAGTCTGTTGAGATTATTTTGCACTGAAAATAGGCTAATTCTGATTCCTAATGTCAGATTCTGATAGTCTAATGTCTCTAAAACAAAACATATCTTTTTTTAACTCTTGCACAATTCTTTATATTATATTTTTTTATTATTAGTAGTAGTATCATTGCTAGTCAGTGTTCATTTTGTTTTTTATGTACTGTGCATAGTTTGTAAAGTAACTAGTGTGTGAAACTCTGTACTGTGA
>NW_013952464.1:272445-273641 GCF_001266775.1 Austrofundulus limnaeus
TACGTAAACATCCTTTTGACTATTTTTGTCTGATCCCTGTAGTTGTACCATATAAAAATAATACAAATTATGTAATGTTTGTCAATGTTTAACTTTTAACTGATCAGTCTTGTGACTTATCAAAAATAAATGAGAATAATTAATGAAAATAGGGCTGCCACGATTAGTCGACTAGTCACGATTATGTCAACAATTAAAATCGTCAACGACTAATTTAATAGTCGATGCATCATGTTTTTTTCTAACTTTGTAATTGTATTTTTTAAAAATAATTGTTTGTAGCAGCCTTAATTACCACTACTGCGCATGTGTGTCAAGGACAGAAAATCACAGCAGAGGAAGGTGCCGCAGCAGTTATGACGGAAAAACAAAGTTAGGAAAAAAATGCATCAACTATTAAATTAGTCGACGATTTTAATCGTCGACAATAATCATGAGTAGTCGACTAATCGTGGCAGCCCTAAATGAAAACCGTACACACATTAAGTGACCCCCCAAAGTAAATGCTACTAAGAATTGTGTTATTAAAAATGAAGCATTGCAAAGACCTATAGCTACATTTAAACAGGGATATAATGTTTTTACTCATGTGCCTTCGTCTGTGGTGTTTACAAAATAGTTGATGAACCAGGAGAGGCCTTTTAATCACACTCTTAGAAAGTAATCACCGGATGTAAACCTGCAACTCATTAACTTTTAGGGTTAATCCAATTC
This sequence comes from Austrofundulus limnaeus, assembly GCF_001266775.1. Lineage (NCBI taxonomy): Eukaryota > Metazoa > Chordata > Actinopteri > Cyprinodontiformes > Rivulidae > Austrofundulus > Austrofundulus limnaeus. The sequence continues at coordinate 273,160 of NW_013952464.1, forward strand.
AAGATGGCTGAATCTTGGGCAACACAAGAATTACTAACGCAATCAGTTTCTTAGGTATTTTACTAAACTTTGATGTGGTATTAGCTGAGATCCCTTAACATATGCTGTATTTAATCTCACAATATCCTACAGTACTGTGTCTCACAACAAGAGGAAAGAGAATGCAGAGCAGACCCACTCTCTGGAGGGATTATCTTCTCTGGATTAGGAATGCCTCGGGGTTCCCCAGGTGGAGTTTCACTTGGGAAMGGGAGGTCTGGGTTGCCTCTGTAGCCTGACTACAAATAAGTGGTAGAAGATAAAGATCTGGAGATGGAAATCTTGCAATGTTACACAAGACTGTGCACAGACAATTACAAGGTTTGACCAAACCGCTTTAACTCTGTCCCCTTTCATCAAAATAATACAAATTTCTTAGTTTAAAATTGACGCATGAAAGTCTGTAGGCAATATGCATTCCTTCGAGGAAGCTCCCACAGGAC
>NW_013952464.1:274329-276727 GCF_001266775.1 Austrofundulus limnaeus
GTAATATTTGGGGTCACAAGTTTTTGCCCTGGATATTTTGTGGGTCAGAAGACAAAAAGTTTGGGAACCACTGCTTTAAATCTTGGGAGCTGTAATTTACGTATTTGTTCCAGCTCAAAAAGTCATCACAAAGCAGTTCTAACTTGGCGTGTTACGCAATAATAAACTCATCATAAAGCTGTAATGGACAAAGTTCAAACTCCAACACCAATGGGGATACAATTATTATTGCAACCAGGCGAGGAGACAGCGAACGGGTGTACAGATTCAGAACTAAGTAAGGGTCGAAACTTCAMAAAGTCTTTTCAAGAAATTACGGCCTGAGGCAGAACCAACACAGAGCTGTGTGTGTGTGTGCGGCTCTCCTAATCTGTATCCCATGACAGCGTGTCAGGGACTGATCACATGGCTAACGGAACCATGACTTGGCAGGCATGATCAGCACACCAAGTGCCTGAACAGGGAAACAGAAARCTGCCGGTAAATTCACCAACCTGTGAGAATGTTAATGTTTCCTCCTGATCATCTGTTAATACAGAACAGTATGTGCGCATTTACACCAGATACCAGGGTTAGCAAAACAGAGTAAACATTAATATGTTACCTATCTAGATACACAAAACAACTAAAAATACAGCTCGTATTCATACTATTCATTAAAAATACGTTTTACTCACAAAATAAATTTGATAACAATTTTTTACTAAGATACATTTCGTTAGCTGAGAAGGCATGTGAAAATTATGTAACGACACACGAGAGAGAGCAATATTGTTGCCATATGTTTATGTTGAAGTAAAACGCAGTTTGAGTCTTCACAAACCTGTGTGGTGCGCCTCCAAATAATAAAAAAAAGGGAAGAAATCAAAGGTGGATTTTTCCTCTTCGTCTAATGGAAGTGCCGAGCTAAAGGCGCAGGGCTGAGTGACAGGCTAACAAACAGCTCCAACAAATGTCTGCCCGGAACAAAACTACACCCTACAAAAGCCCACAGCGGATTAGCTGTCTGTCAGCTAGTCTTTCCACTAAACCTGCCTGTCGAAAATAACACTGTCGACGTAAAATTATTCTGTATAACCGTCAGTTTCTCGTTGGTACTCACTTTTCCTGACAAGCTAACCTGCTAGCTACGGACTGAACTAGCCCTCACTTCCTCCAAAACAAGCTGTGTTCGCGAGGACTGACGTCGCGCGCAGGTCACGCCTTGTTGCACGGGACCATATGTCGCATAGCAACACTGTCAAAATGACAAAATAATAGGTCATGCTGCTCATTCGCTAGTCCTGCACCGATTGAATTATTATTGATGTCCAACACAATATTTTTTAATCTTATCCTCCTGACTACCAGGAAAAAATATATAAAACTCCACAATCTTTGTAAGGTTATTAGAAAAGTGATTTTTAAAATATGTTTTTATTTTTGGGATATGTCCACTACTGTGCCAGAACGCCATGCACGTGAAACTGAACCTTCATGGCAATCAATTAATCATAAATAAAACACCAAAAAAAAAAAAAATCAAAATAAGAATGTGTTTAGCAAAACAGTCAATCATCACTTTTTATTTCATTTTTTGATTTAATTTTTTTTGCTTTGTTGTGCTTATTTTGTAAGATGCTTTAAAAGTAATTTCTTTTATTCAAACATGAATACATAACACTGTGTACATAACATGTGTTTTACCCCTGCAGCCAGATCTGTGACACCTTTACCTGTGTTTTATTTACCATCCTGGAAGTAGCCCTAACCCTCCTGTAACTCTGAAGCTAGTCTTGCCTTGGTAGAACACAAAGTCTGAGACCAGATGAGTTGGTGCAAAATAGACAAACACCTTCAATCCAGTTGGGTATGGTTTGCCCGGTACATGGCACACCGGGTATTGACCAGTAAATGGAACCGTTTGCTCATCATGGCATAATTTTCTTGTTCTAGACAGACTCAGACAACCTATTAACACTGATCGTACATCAGTATCTGAGTTTTCATCAACAATTTGAAGTAAAATTGTTTGTTTCTGAGAATGACCCACTTTCTTGTCCTTAAAAAAAACAGAATAAAATGAAGGAAATGACTACAAATGTTCACTACGGAGAACATTTTTAAAATGATTAAAAACTTTGCAAAAACGAAGTTAAAATAAGTCAGACAGTGTTTTAATGTGTTGATTAGAGACGTATGCAAAATATGCAAACAACATTTCAAGTCAAAATTTGTTCAGTAAAAAGTATTATGCATTTATGTCCTGATGCATCTCAGTAATCCAGGTAAAAATCAAAAAGAAAAGAACTGTATTCTTCTGGACGGGTTCTTCTCTAATGAACCTACTTCACGTACGGGGGGCAATATTATAGGCAGAAACATGGGAGTGCCATGGGATCCCCAGTTTCTCCTATTG
>NW_013952464.1:277519-282292 GCF_001266775.1 Austrofundulus limnaeus
CTCCTACAGTGCTGCTATTGCCAGTATCACTCCACCCCGTTAACAATAGGTGTTAATTAGGTGTCAACATTAGTCATGTGATGTGAGTATCAGTCACAGGGAGACTGGGCTTAAAAGCCTGAATTTTGCCTGAAACTCTCAGACTGAAGAAGTCTCTTGGAGAAGAGACGAAACGTTTCATTAGAGAAGAACCCGTCCAGAAGACCTACAGTACTGTTATTGCAAGTATAACTCAGCCAAGGCCCCAATGATACAGTACCAACACAAATAGGGAAAGAGACAAAAACAAGGAGATGTTGAACCCTGCTTGTGCTCACTACATACAAATAACAAAACACCAAATAACCACAGCTGAATCATCCAAACCAGTAAGTCAGGTGATGGGGCACATGGCCCTCTATGAACAATAGAGCTAATCAAGCCTATTGTTAGGCGATGACCCTCTTTTGCATGCGACTAACCTGTTTGTCCATGTGGAGGCAGGGCTTACATAAGGCTGAGTTCACCTGAAACTCATCAGACTGAAGAAGTCTCTTAGAGGAGAGACAAAATGTTTCACTAAAGAAGAACCCAACCAGTGGACCTACCCCCCCCCCCTTTTTTTTTATATTATGCATTTACCTTGCATCTTCCCATAAAACGTGCTTTCACTGAGGGACATCACACCATTTTCTTGAATCAGGAAAAGAAAGGTGCCTAAGCCTCAYCCCTACAAATTTGGTATCATTGAAAAGCCCTAAATGTCCTCTGCAGATAGAAAAAGGTGTTGATTCAGTAGCATGAAGTGGGTGAGAGATATTCAGGTTTACAAATGTCCTCTACAGAGGACACATTTGAACTACTGGTGGTCAGGGGTGTATTTAGATGTGCATTATGTTTTACTTTTATTTAAACAATGTTAATGTTCTGCATGATAAGTAATTTATTCATTTCAGCAAAACTAACAAACATTTGCTAGAAGTTTGTAAAAATATTATCACATTCATTGAAACCTGAGATCGAACCAGGGATGTAGATAGGTGGTATCGGACCGAACCAGAAACCTTTAGATTAGAGGTGACAAACATTTTACTAACAATTGCTGGAAAATGGTAAAAACACTTWTCCACCACTGCCGAAACCCGGGATCGAACCAGGGACCTTTAGATCTTCAGTCTAACGCTCTCCCAACTGAGCTATTTCGGCCTGCAAAGCCGACATACAAGCACCTATTTTTCGCAGAGGGCAACGCAGGACGTATGAATGTGGTTTTGATATGCTGTGCAATGCATACTTTGATTTAAGGTTTTAAATTTACATGTTGTGTAATTTCTTTCTCGACGGTCTTTAATGCTTCTCCRGTTTCACAGCACGTTGCAGTGTACGTAATGACGTCATCACGCTTAAGCGAATGTAGCGTCATCCTTTCTCATGTAGACGGCGGCCTTTCACTGCTGCTCTTCTTTTCTTGCAAACTTGCCGCTCTGACCTCAGCATTTCAGACCTTATTTCCCACCAACTATGGCACGAAAGTCGCCGCTTCTCATTGTGTGCCTGCTGCTTGTAGCTGCTCTCAGCTCGGAGGTTTCAGCGGACGGTTTAGTCAACGAGGATGTGAAGAGGACATTGGATCTGAGCACTCATCTGGCTAAGATCACAACGGAGATCGTGCTGTCCAACCAGGGACAGTCCTCCGTTCACAGCTTCGTGTTGGCGGTGGAAGCTGACCTGGCACCGCACCTGGCGTATATCGGAGCCTCGGTGAGCCCTAATATCAGTGAAAGAAATACTGCTAACAATGCAGCGGGTAGCCAGCCAGCTAGCTAGCGTTAGCATGTAAGCTAACTGTAAAAAAGCTTCAAAATATTAATGTAAGGTTCTGGGAAGATTTGCAGCTCGCAGTTTGTTTATTTTACGGCTCCTAGGTTGTGGATGTTAATAAAAGAATATAAGAAATTCACAAAGGCATGACTGAAAGCATTGCTAGTAGTAGTAGCAGCTTTAATGAATGATTCAGGTTTTCATTCAGGAGTTCTGCAAGCTCATGAGTCTGATAGCTGAAGATCATYAGTAATTGAAACTTTATAAATTGTATATTTATTAATGCATGGCATTCACACCAGCTCTCAGGATGTGCTTATTAAAAAAAACCCCAATGAAACCCAGGATAAATGGGGTACACAGATGTTAACTTCCGCAGGACTCCACGCTCTGTCAGTGGCTGAATGACACGTATGTGCTGGGCAGCTCATTTCCGTGTGCGACTGCGCACGGCCCCGCCCCCTTCTGCTGGCAGTCAAATACAAAGAGCCGCTATATCTATATTTACATGAAGCTCTAGCACACACAACACTGCTTTTAATTCACTTTTAAAAATGTGCTCTTGTTTGTACAGGTAAAAGGTGATGAGGAGGAGGATGGCACGCTCCAGCTCGAGCAGACAACAGTTCGGGGTCAAAGGTATGATTTCAGCGTCTTAGTTGTTATGTTTGATTGTTTATGGTTTGTGGGGGGAAATGGGCTACAGTCAGAGTTGTCAAGTCTCATTTTACACATATTTTTAAATTACAAATTATTAATCTTAATTACTCAAAATTACAGTTATATATGACACGCAAAATTTGTTTCTACGAAAGTACTTGCAAGTTTTAATGGTGCTCATTAAGAATTTTTTTGATTACAGAATTCATCTGTCACCAATGTTTTGGCTTTTCAAATACTGCAGCCTTTCACATGTTTAATTCACATTTGTTTTGGGACAGTGGGGAGTTTTACAAAGTGCAGCTGCCCTCCAGTCTGGCTCCAGGTGCTCAGCTGAAAGCAAAGGTGGATATGACATTTAGCCATGTCCTGAAGCCTTTCCCCACACACATCACCCAGGCTGAGCATCAGCTGGTGATCTTCCAGGGGAACCACTATTGGTACTCCCCGTATCCCACCCGCAGCCAGACCACACGTGTCCGCCTGGCCTCCAAGACTGTGGAGAGCTACACCAAGCTGGGCAACCCCAGCAAGACGGATGAGATTATCGAGTACGGACCCTTCCGAGACATTGCTCCTTTCAGCGAGGTAAAGCTCTGCTAAGACTCGACGAGCTTCAAATGAAGCTGCAGAAGTGGTGATTAACACGTTATCTTTGTTCCCAACTCGTCAGGACACCATGAAGATCCACTATGAAAACAACACCCCCTTCCTCACGATAACCAGCATCATTCGCACCATTGAGGTGTCCCACTGGGGCAACATCGCTGTAGAAGAAACCGTAGATCTGAGACACACGGGAGCCATTCTRAAAGGGCCCTTCTCACGTTACGATTACCAGCGCCAGTCAGACAGCGGCATCTCATCTGTCAAGTCCTTCAAGGTTCCATATTTTTCAAGTCATCGCACTTATTTCCTCTGAGGTGGGGGGGGGTATCTGTCATGACCGTAACCCTGCCTTGTCCGCAGACCATCCTTCCTGCCTCGGCTCAAGACGTTTACTACCGGGACGAGATTGGCAACATCTCCACCTCCCACCTGCAGGTTCTGGACGACTCTGTAGAGGTGGAAGTCAGGCCTCGGTTCCCCTTGTTCGGAGGCTGGAAAACCCACTACATCATCGGCTACAATCTGCCAAGCTATGAATATCTGTACAACCTGGGTGAGTTCTGATGATACGAGTAGAAATAATATGACAATTCTTATTTAAAATGTAAAAAAATACTGTTTTTTCTTTTTAAATGCACATCTAAAACGGATCTATGTATTTTATTTCTATTTCTTATTTCTTGACTGGTTTTATTGTAGTTGGAGAAATGACTGTTTTCACTTATTTTGCGTCAGTAAACTTTTTTTTTACAAGTTGAGTATCTTATCCTCTTGTTCAACCTTTTTTTWAAGATAGCATAATGTATATAATAATCAGAAGTTTTTCCTAACACTTTGCATCCTTTTGTATCCTAGGTGACCAGTACGCACTGAAAATGAGATTAGTTGACCACGTGTATGACGACCAGGTTATTGACGACATGACTGTGAAAATCATTCTGCCAGAAGGGGCCAAGTAGGTGCTCAGTAGGAAATCATCATTGTGCTGAGCTGAGTGGACAGYTGGGATGAATTTCTCTTGTTTTTCTGCTTTGTTTTAATTAGAAACATTCACTTGGAAACACCTTACAAAATCGATCGCATGCCCAACCAGCTGCATTACACGTACCTGGACACGTTTGGCCGACCAGTGTTGGTGGCCACAAAAAGCAACCTGGTGGAGCAACATATTCAGGATTTTGTGGTAAGAAAGGCTACAAAGTTCAAAAGCAGTATGCAGAATTACCCCTGATATTTGACTTATGTGTCATAGAAATCTAACTTTTACATACTGAATAAAAATCCCGAGCTGTAGACTAAACCATCAGGATTTATTTTGTTCTCCTTGTAGAGAAAACATGCTSTCACTCCTCACAAGTTTACATTTCTTTCTGGTAAAATACTTTATTTTTAATACAAAACAAATACAAATTAAACAGTCCAGGGGTCTCATTTATAAAGGATTGCGTGGAAACCATACTAAAAGTGAACGTACGGCCAAAAGGCGGAAATGGCGTATGCCCAAAAAAATTCAGATTTTTAAAACCGTGCGTACGCATGTTTCTGTGCATCTTTCCTTTATAAATCACAGCCACACGTCAGAGTTTGCGCACGAGGTCCCGCCTCAGGTTCTACCCTCTACACGCCCACACTCAACCATAAACAGTCAATGTAAAGTACCTCATGAATGTTAGTTTCTGGGCTGGCAAGTTTCTGGGCTGAAAT
>NW_013952464.1:283085-290478 GCF_001266775.1 Austrofundulus limnaeus
ATATATATATATTACGTGATTCTGGGTTATGTTAGCCGGGCCCTTGCCTTCCTACGCAGTTCTGCTCAATTCTAGTTTCCCTTCACTGCTCTGTCTGGGATTCCTCCCATAGAGAAGGATTTCTTTGGTAGAATTTTACCTGTGCCAATCAGCGAACAGGAGGARGGGTTTGCTCGGTACTTCTCTCTTCCCAGTAGGGGGTGRTTGTTTACAGCGCRCACACAATTTCCGGTTAGCTTCTTAGCAAAGCCTCCTTCAGTGAAGCTGGCGCACATGCGTCACTGYCAACCGTTCCGATTGGGTAAATCAGATCCAATSSTTTTAAACTTCAACAGAGGCCACGCCTCCAKGAAGCAATCGCTTCTCAGTAGCTGAGAGTCCAGACCCTCTGTATGAAGCAAAGYGAAGAACAAGGGGCTGGTTTTTACCAGRCTAGGATTATGTGCTGTGAGGCAGGACATCTGGTATGACCTGAAGTCTGCTGATTAAAGTGCCTGTGACATGAATATCAACGAAATAMAAAAAGTCAAAGAAAACATGTTTATATTTAAGAWAYTTGGCGTAATACMCATGATTTTACCCATTTTGTCACATAATTGGCAGATTTTCTTTTGAATTTTGTTCAGCTAAAGTGAAACAGGAAGTGACATCAAAGGGGAACTCTTTGAGAAAGAAAACTCCCTGGTCTTTGTTTATTGAAACAATATTATTTGAACTACGACTCTTTCTCATCTCTATATGATAGTGATTAAAATAATCTAAACATCAGATTCTTCTCTACAGTCTGTGCTGTTAGCCATTTTAGCAATGCTCTGTTTACATTCAGACATTCCCCTTTGACATCACTTCCTGTTTCTTTACATGTGAATATCTCAACTACTGTTCATCTCAGCGGCATGAAATCTTTTTTACAGTATGTTATCAGTGTTATCTTTCCAACAATGCATTCATATTTATTATAAAAATTTGATGTCACAGGCACTTTAAAGCGTGAACAGGAATGCTCCRTCACAGTTTAGATTTCTGAAGAAGTCCTTGGATTCTGAAGTGCAACAATTTACTTCAAAAGCTTTTTGTTGGAAATGTTATGTACTATTACCCAAATATTGACTAGATTTGTGTTTACATGGATTCTTTTATTCTTCCCTGACAGTTATCAAACTTACCTATAATACTAATTGTATTATTGTAATACTTAATACTCTAATAACTAGAAAAACTAACTTGTTTCCCAATTCCAGGTTCATTATACCTTTAATAAGATCCTGATGCTGCAGGAGCCTCTCCTGGTTGTCGGAGCRTTCTACATCCTCTTCTTCACCGTGATCATCTACGTACGTTTGGACTTTGCCATCACAAAGGTATGAAAGCRTGTTTTGCGTTTGCCTCTCTTCGTTGTTTAGTTTTCCTGGACCTCGGATTTTAACGTTTAGTTGTTGTCATTCGGATCTGTTATTTTTCTCGTCGTCGTTCAGGATCCTGCAGCCGAGGTGCGGATGAAGGTGGCCTCCATCACAGAGCAGGTGCTCACGCTGGTCAACAAACGTCTGGGTCTGTACCGACACATGGACGAGGTGGTCAACCGCTACAAACAATCCCGCGACACCGGCGCGCTCAACAGCGGCCGGAAGACTCTGGAGGCCGACCACCGGCAGCTGACCAACGAGATCACCTCGCTGCAGGCCCGCCTCAAGACCGAGGGCTCCGACTTGGCTGAAAAGGTAAGAGTTTTCTTTTCTTTTTTTTTTTGTGGGTGTTTTTAAAGTTGCAGCTGAGTTGACCCCCCTCCCTCCCTCCCTCCTCAGGTGGCAGAGGTGCAGAAGCTGGATGGGCAGGTGAAGGAGCTGGTGTGCCGCTCCTGCTCGGAGGCGGAGCGTCTGGTGGCGGGTAAAGTCAAGAAGGAGGCGTACATCGAGAGCGAGAAGAATCTGACCAGCAAGAGGCAGGAGCTCATCGGCCGCATCGACAGCCTTCTGGACGCCCTCTAAACTCCCGCATTCCGCTCAGAAACACACAAGCCCCGCCCCCTACCACCACCACGTTTAACAAAAACCAACAGTTCAACAAAATGTGACACAGTTTACAGTTTTTCTTTTTTTTTTATTTTAATTTTTACCATCCTCTCATCCAGACACGAACTGTTAACTCTCATCTTATTGTAGTGATGGGTGATCTGGACACGTGCCTTTGGGTCTGGTGATAAACTGTGGTCACTGCATGCTCCGCTCCAAAGCAGCTACATCGCAGCTTTTTGGCTTTTTAGTTTCTGTATTTTATTTGAGCTAACCTCAAACCTTGCTCCACCGGGCTCAGATTTGACTCTGTTTTTTTTGTTCAGATCAAGTTTTTTTTTTTTTTTTTTTTTGTGTTATTATTTTTTTAACCATAAGGAATGTATGGTTAGGGTTCTGATTTGGTAATGAATAGTTAAAGGGCCAAAGTGTTTCTGGTTTCATGTCTTTACTCACATATACTGTATTCTAAAACTGAAATATTTTTTTGGCTTTAAGTGTGAAAACGATGGTATTTTCTAATCTTTTTTTTTTTTTATTTGCCCTGGACTGTCATTTTTATTTGACCCTCTGATTCTGTCCTTGTCAACTTATGTTTTTGATGGACTCGCTTGGTCATAATTTCTACATTTTGTATGATTTTTTTGTTTTGTTTTCTTATTTGGGACAGTGAGATTAAAAACAAGAAAAGAGATTAGATTGTATGAGAGAAAAGACATGAATGATGCAAAACAGGCATTTGTCAAATAATGCAATGATGTGGGTCACTGTCAAATTTGGAATAAAGTTTTGAGAAACTCATCTTTTGTGGTAGTTTTTGATTATTTTCCTTTGATGGATCTGCAGTACCTGTGGTTCAACACAAGAGTGCAGCATGCACAATAAAACTTAGTGAATGGAGGCAGTTTTAAACAAAAACAACAACAAAAAAAAAAGAATTGCTGAAAATGCACAAACAATTTCACTCACGAATTTCAAATTTATGTTATGCAGACAAATAAGGCTGTGCCACTTTTCACTGGTTAGTGCCTCCTAAATGTTGCCCCTCAGAGGGAATTTCCTGCACATTGTTGCATTCGTTGTTTCAGTGTTACTCCACCTTTCAGCCTGTCTCCTCCTCAGCCATCGGAACAGCAGTCCTGCCTCCATTAAAGTCTGGGCTCAAGACAAACATGAGGGTCAGTCTGAGGTCACCGCTTTCCCTGAGAGGTCATCAGGGGTCCCAGTGGGTCATTTCCTGCTCCATAATAACAGCCTGGCTCCTCTCACAATGATGCCGTTCACATATTGTATGCCCCGTACAATAATCATTCTGAAAATACACGGCAGCAAGAAACCAAAGACAATGTCCGTCAGCGCTGATGCTTGGGGGGATGGTGGTGAAAGGGCACACAATGGCACTTTTTTTTTTGTTTTGTTTATGTGTTTGTGCTGGAGTGTAGAAATTTCATAGAGCCGCGGAGTCTCATTCTCACAGTGAGGCGACAACTACCTCAACACCAGTGATCAAAATGTTGAGCTCATGTCTGCTCTCTAATCTGCAACAATCAGATCACTGTGAGCTCATTGGTGAAATGAGTTGATCTCAGTCAGACCTAAAGATTGTTTTAAGATAAATTGTTGACAGCTCTCCAACTATGGATCTCTACATCTTGGAGAAATAAATGGGTTATTGGACTATTGTGTTTTAAAAGAAAAAAAAGACAGGATCGAGGCTCACAAGATGTCAAGAGGTTCCTACAGGAAATGTGTATGTGTGAGAGAGTGAAAAAGATAAGGAAAATAAACAAATGCATTTAACAGGACCCAGTAACAAAACTGGTGCAAACAAAAAGAAGAAGTTTTTAAAAAACACAGCGAGGCATTAAAGAAAAGAGTCTAAAGGAAGAATACAAAATAGTTTAAAGGGGAGGTATTATGTAAAATCAACTTTTTTAAACTTATATAATTTYATGATGTCATTCCCTCATCAAAAACATAACCAGACTAGTTATGTTTACATGGACATACAGTAAGTAATCGGAAAAAAAATGTAAAGGCCTCAATATTCTGATCTGATTCAGCTTGATCTGAATGAATTTGTAATCAAAATGAAACAGGTGGTTAATGCTTGACAATCAGAAAGGCGTGCATGTARACACTTATTCTGATCATGTTATTCTGGTTGTGGTAAACTGACCTRTCTGCATGTGTGCTCAATGCCAACCTGACATATTTCCACCTGGCTAGATGCTAATATGTCAGACAAGCAAAATTGGTTGGTTAGGTTTAACATTTCTGTTAGAAACTTTGAAAGAGAATGCCYTGGTGGTTGAAAGTGTAGGAACACAGAGTTATTTCGGCATTTGTTTACTTTCACGTTTCTTCATGTTCATCACGGAAGTACACCTCTGCACATGTCAGTACTTAAAAACCTGGTGCATGKAAATGTCATTAATTTATTTTGTGCCCATATTTAGGATATATTCAGCTTATTTAATCCAAATATTTTTTATCTGATCAAAGAATGTGAACATAACCAAAGTGTTGCTTTGACTCATTCATTCATGTTTGAGAAATCTTTTAATCCCCTGTGGTAGCCATGCGGAGCTGCCCAAACACTTGCCGATACAAAGCTCCACCTATTTGCACAAAGCTCCTCCCTGCAGCTCAGTCTGCAGCTGAACTCTCGCCCCACAGAGCACCCCTCCCCTGAAGATGTGCTGAAGTGGGAGTGTCAGAAAYGATAGGAGGTTGTTAAAGAGRCATATGCCCATTTCAAGATGTTTAGATAGACCATGATGCAAAGTCAAATTTATTTTTGATATATTTTTTCATTTTCATAACAACTGAATGTAACGTGGTTATTTGACTGTGGAGTAGAATTGAAATATGTGCCTGGAAATTACATAATAACCCCCATTTTAATAAAAAAAAAGATAGCACCCGCAACTATACACTCACCAGCCACTTTATTAGGTACACCGGTCCAACTGCTCATTGACGTAAATGTCACATCAGCCAATCACATTACAACAACTCAACGCATTTAGGCATGTAGACATGGCCAAGACGATCTGCTGCAGTTCAAACTGATTATCAGAATGGGGAAGAAAGGTGAAAAGTGGCTTTGAACGAGGCATGGTTGTTGGTGCCAGACGGGCTGGTCTGAGTATTTCACAAACTGCTGATCTACTGGGATTTTCACCCACAACCATCTCTAGGGTTTACAGAGAATGGTCCGAAAAAGAGAAAATATCCAGTGAGCGGCAGTTCTGTGGGTGTAAATGCCTTGTTGATGCCAGAGGTCAGAGGAGAATGGCCAGAGTGCTTCGAGCTGATAGAAAGGCAACAGAAACTCAAATAACCACCCGTTACAACCAAGGTAGGTAGAAGAGCATCTCTGAACTCACAACACGTCCAACCTAGAGGTGGATGGGCTTCAGCAGCAGAAGACCACACCGGGTGCCACTCCTTTCAGCTAAGAACAGGAAACTGAGACTACAATTTGCACAAGCTCATCRAAACTGGACACTGGAAAATTGGAAAAATGTCATCTGGTCTGATGAGTCTCGATTTCTGCTGCGACATTCGGATGGTAGGGTCAGAATTTGGCRTCAGTGACAAGAAAGCATGGATCCATTCTGCCTTGTATCAACGGTTCAGGCTGCTGCTGGTGGTGGTAGTACAATAGTGTGAGGGATATTTTCCTGGCACACTTTGGACCCATTAGTACCAATTGAGCATTGTGTCAATGCCACAGCCTACCTAAGTATTGTTGCTGACCATGTCCATCCCTTTATGACCACAGTGTACCATCTTCTGATGGCTACTTCCAGCAGGATAACGCACCATGTCATAAAGCGTGAATCATCTCAGACTGGTTTCTTGAACACAACGAGCTCACTGTACTTGAATGGCCTCCACAGTCACCAGATCTCATCAATAGAGCACCTTTGGGATGTGGTGGAACGAGAGATTCTCATCATGGATGTGCAGCCGACAAATCTGCAGCAACTGTGTGATGCCATCATGTCAATATGGACCAAACTCTGAGGAATGCTTCCAGCACCTTGTTGAATCTATGCCACGAAKGATTAAGGCAGTTCTGAAGGCTAAAAAATGGTCCAACCCAGTACTAGCAAGGTGTACCTTTAGTGGCCGGTGAGTGTATGCTGTGTAATCTATTACAGAGAAGTCATGTAAAGTTATTGTGGTTTTTACACAAACATGTTAATGATGTTCCAAAAACACATTCATCATTCATGCAGTTAGAGCTGTTCTCAACTCCTCCACACACACTCTCAACCTGTTTCATTCAATTCAGCTCCCAATCTCCTCCTCAAACTCAGTCCGTATAATATAACCTCTTCARTAGTCATTTTAAAACTCAGTAGTGCATCACTGGCTTCATGTCACGGTCAGGTCTTCTTCCATAAGATTCCRCTTGCGCTCCTCATCTCTTTGTGTTTTCTGGAAACACATTTTTTCTAGTCAAGTCTGCATCCATCATACCAGGTACAGCATCATTTTCAGAATCCAGTATAGTGCATGTTTGGCTAACTATGACCATCATTACAGCCATTAAAACATGTAGACGGTGAAGTCTTTCATCCAAACTCTTTTGTTCATTTGAACTTACTTGTTTAAGAAACTGGTCTCAAGATAAATTGTTTTTTTACAGTACACACTTTTTAAAGAATCATGTTTTGTGTGCTAAAATCTCAAACTCTGGACCCAGCACGAATTTGACCACACACCTATGTCACGACTTCCGCTCACAGCCAACATGTGATCAGTTTCAGCTCAGAGATGTGGGAGTAAAAGGTGGTGGTGGTGAGGGGGGTTGACTCACATCTCTTATTCCTTCCAGTCTTTTCAGTTCTGGCCCAGGATATGATTACCGGTCGCACAAGGCCTGCGGTTGATCTGTTGGTGTAAACTGAGCAGAATACTGTTTAAACCGGAATTCGTGTGCAGCACTGTATCCTGATGTGGCAAACCGTGTGTGTGTGTGCACGACGCTGAGGTGGATGCTGTTTTTTTTTTTGTTAGTTTTGTTTTGTTTTTACATTTTGCAGGGTGTTGGAACTGGTTGGGCCATGTGGTTGAGCTGTCATGTCCCCCTCATGGGGTTGAATGTTGTCTTCCTTTCCTTGCGTTTACTAGTAATGATACAGATGGTGCTCTTTCTTCCATCTGCCAAAAATAATGAATATGCAAAAGAAAGTGTGGAGTCAAAACTGATATCAGGTGAATGTGTGTACTCCACAAGTTCTGGGTCTTGTGACACGGCGGTGATTGATTGCATTGAGGGCTCACCTGCACTAGCCTCCCTCTTAATCTTTCTTTCTTTAAAATACACACCCACTATAACACACAAACACACACACACACACACA
>NW_013952464.1:291582-297051 GCF_001266775.1 Austrofundulus limnaeus
TGTCCAATGGGGACATTCCATTGACTTCCATTACATTTCTACAGCCTCACCCTGACCCCAAACCCTAAGGCTAACCTCACAGGTACTTAGCTGACCCTAAAACTAACCTAAACTCAATTCACACCTCGGTCCTAAACCCAACCCTCAACCCACCAATGGCATTTAAACTAAAATGGGGCCTCAACTTTGTCCCCAAATGCACCATTTGTTCCCAAATGTAAGATTTTTGTCTTAAAATTGCCCCCAGATGTCACCAAAGCCGACCCCCCCACACACACACCATCACCAACGTCCAAAAGCACATTGCCCCTCTGCAGATGTTTACATCCTGYCTCCTGTGTGTGCATACTGATGTCAGACGCCCTCTCCGTATGGATTTGTATCGACGAGACAGTAATCCTCTTCCCTCGCTGCCCCTGTGTGCAACTGTCCACAGCTCCCACTAAGACCCACTGATCTCTGCCACATGGCGCTCCATCAAAGCAACGATGGTCATACCTCTCAAAGCAAGTTTTGCCAAAACACGCACTGAGTGGCTCACGTATGCCCCTCGTTGCAGAGGATGAGCAGCAGCTGAAGGTCTAAAGGCCACTCCAGAATTTGTATCAATCTTGGATCATATGAGGACAAGTGAAACAAAGCTGCCTTTTTTTGGTTGAAACACACTCTTCTTCGAGCGCACACACTCGCGTGATGGTTTCCTACTTTCTCTATCAGACCTGATTAGAGTGACAGGGGCACTTCCCATTGGCTGCAAGAGCAGCCCTCTCCTTCCCAGGGCAGCCAATTTCCCCTACTCCAGAGCTGATAGGAAACTTTGATTGTCCACTCAGCTCAGGAGAGACAAAGAGATTTTTCCTCTTGCAATCCACATATCGCTCCATCACATCTCTGCCTACAATGTCTCTCCTCACTTGCTCTTTCCTCTTCTTTTTCTTTCCTTTTTTTCTTTGCACCACCTCTCCCTCTTAGATTTTTTTTTTTGCCTGGTGATTTCCACGAGCCTGCTTTCTGTTGTGGGCTGCAGATTGTGAGTCCATTAAACAGGCACTGACTGCTTTGATGGGCAGGAAGTTTCACTTTATGTAGTGACATCTGCATCCTGTGACACAATCCTACCATGCACACATGATTTACTGTCTTGGCTTACCACCATTCTAATAGCATTAATGTGCATTTGACCCCAGGTACATGCAGTGGAACAGAAGTCCTCAACCGTGTTTTGCATCACAGACCAGAGGCACATTAAATTTTTTTTTCTACTTTAAGATCACTTTATAGAAAGTTAATCATATTAGTCTTGGCCTGGAGTTTGGAGACCCTGCAGTAGAGCAGCCTAGACTCTGTTCATGCTGGGTGAGAGGTGAACCGAGAGAGAGATGAGGGTGGTAGAGACAAGGAGTCTAAACATGTGGAGGGAACCAACAGGAAACATCTCTCCCCCTCTCCCTACACACAGTGCAGGCCCTCCCTGAGAACACACTTCCTGTCAGTATTCCTCTAACTTCCTGTCCAGTCACCGGGAATCCCAGCTGGAACATTCCAGCTGTGCTCTGCTCCCCCTTCTCCTTCTGGATTTATGTCTCTTTTCTTTGCTGCACTTTTCTTTACATCGGTGAAAATGCAATGGATTCAGGACTTCTTCTGCCTTTATAAGGCCGATTATATTCAGATCTAAATGGACAACTGAAATTTCTCACTCGTCTTTTACAGCATAATTATTACTAAGAAAATTATCACCTGATGCTGAAGGGGAAAGCGCAATAATGCTATTTTGTTGCGTCTGTCTGTAATAATAATAATAATAATAATAATAACAATAACAATAATAATAATAATCATCATCATCATCATCGTCAACATCATCATCATCATCATATGAACGACAATTGGATTTTGTTTAAACATTCGTATCTACAACTAAAGCCATTCCAATTCAAGATGGCCACCATGACCTTTTTAAAYTGCTACACCTCAGTCAGTTTTACAGCTACTGAGCTCAGATTTGGTGTGATAGTTGCTCAGAGTTATCCACAACTTASAAACAGTGCTAATCGAACATGTAAAGTCTTTTTCAAAAACGCTGTCATAACTGAAGTCAACTCTGTTTGTTAACAAAGGATCTCACAAACACTGTGCAGATTGGGTTGAAACTGCCACAAACAGATCGTTAACATTTAGAATCAACTCAATTCAAAATGGCCAATACAGGTCACTGACCTTAGCCAGCATAAGAATTACTTTACAGTCAATTTTACAGAGATTGACTACTGATATTAGAAATTCTTAAAAAAAAACAACAAGAAATTCTTAAAAAAAAAGGGTTTACCATTACATTATCATCTGGAAGACCAGAGACAAGTTGCAACACTTTTTTTTTTTTTTGCGTTTGACTGTTACGCAGACAGGGTTCGGATTAGACCAGGGATGGACAATCCTGGTCCTCGAATAAAACCGTCCTGCACGTTTTTTTTTCCCTGCTTCAAAACACCTAATTCAGGTATTGAATTACCTTATTCAAGTTCTGCAGAAGCCTGATGAACACCCATTCAAATGGTGTGTGCTGGAGCAGAGAAGCAAGTAAAACATGTAGAGCTGTGACCATCGAGGACCAGGATGGTCCACCCCTGGGTTAGACAAACCAAATTTTTATACAACAAACTGTTAAAAGTCCAAACCGTTTAAAGATTATTCTTTATGATTTGCATTTAAATGCAAGGAAGACAGATGTTACAACAGACCCTGGGCCACTTGCAACATGTTACAAATACAAAATATTTCACAGTTCACAACAGGACTATTACCCTCATAGTGCTATTATTATAAAAAATAAGTTAAAATAACATTACAGTGTAATTTATTTATCAGCTTTGATCAGATATTTACACATTTGTCTATGAGTAGGCCTTATGTGTAGATGTCAAAGATTCAAATCTATATTAAATACTGTTGGCCTCCATAGAACTGGATGATTTGTGAGGCAATTAACTTTTATTGTCCCCATTGTCAGCATGTGCACTCATTATGAAACATTTACTTGTGAGAAAACTGGGCATCCACAGCTGTAGAAAATACATCTTAAAATTGTATAAGTTTGTAATTATAAAACTGTCATTAACACACCATTATCTAGTTTGGAGGTTCCAAACAGTATTTAACCGCAGACTAGACAGTATACAACATACTCATTCCTTATCCTACATTCATTTTCTTTACCTGTACTTTTTCTTGTCAAGTTGAGGGGAGTTGGTTCAATCACTGGGCGAGAGGCAGGTTATATCCTGGACAGGGGAGTCCATGCAGGSAGACAAACAAGACAACCATCCACACTCTCATCTACACCTGTGGACAATTTGTAGTTAACCAAACTAACATGCATGTTTTCAGTCTGTGGGAAGSGACTGGAGAATCTGGAGAAAATGGATGTGAAGGAAATTTTGTAACTGATTAATTGAATATTAGATGCAGTATTGCATTTTATACTTTCTGATCATTGCAGCAGAAAAAACAGAATAAGAGTTGGTGTGTGTCTTGTCATGTGTTCGTTCTTTTACCCTAAACGAAAATTGGTTACATTTTACGTCTGACGTAAAAGGTACCAACTCCAGGGGTGTAACCAGGAAGAGATAGTATGCATTATAAGGTCAATTTATTATAGTATAAATGTGAGTGTGCTGCAGAGTCTCTGCTTAGAGCAGAGCTGCTGTGTTTTGTTTTGGTCTAGCCCAAGTCTTATTATGGTGCGGTCTGTGTGCTGAGTGCTACATGAACCTGATTGGAGTCAGAAGAYTGAGAATAAARTTTTGACAAGAAATTCAATTGGATTCCTGTTTATTAACCACACATTTGTTTTCTTACAGAGGCATGCGAGATGTAAATGCTGCAGAAACACCCCAAGCCAGGAGGCGACTCAAAACTTAAAACTATCTATTCAGTCTGACCTGCACTGTATAACCCCCTAATCCAGGGGTACAACAGAGTGCAGGTAAAGAGACTATAACTGTCAACAAATTCTGCAGCAAGCTGTGCTGAAATGGCTCCAGGAGTACTCTCCTCAAATATTCTTGCAGAAATAAAACCCATGAAACATGGGAGAGACCCCGAAGAACTCAGAAGCATGTTTAATCCAAACCGATGTAGAAATCAAACAGATGAATTGACCTTTGATAATCCAGAGCATCTTTTCTGCAGCTGRACTTCATCTCTTTTGTTTGCACAGCTTCTGCACACCTGGATTATAACGATTAAAGCATTATGTACAACAGCATGTTCGAGCTTTTGGAGAAACTCTCAAGTGTAAAACTGTCCACCCTCAGACTGAGGAATGCCCCTGCACCGCTGTAGTGCACCTTTTGACCACCAGGGGTCGCTGTGTGACAGCACATTTCCTCTCTCCTGCAGCGTGAAGCTCTCTCCCACCACACGTCTGCAGAAAGCGCTCATTAACGCTGTCTTTTAGCGCAGGGAAGTGCGCGCCGCWATTAGTCTATTAGCATTAAATGAAAATGGCACGCGCGTGTTTATGAATTAGCCCTCGCGCAGGGGGGTCCGAGTGGCAGAGGAAAAGAGCAGGTTTGGTGACTTTGTGCATGACCTTTTCGGAAAGAGAGCTAATCCCGAGCTATAATGGACTCCGGGACCGATATGGAAAACTGCAGCAGCGTTATCTCGGTTGTCCTGGAGACCATCAGAGCACCGGGGCCGGTGGAGATGCTACGGTATTAGAAAGAGAATGGGTGTGCGCGCGTGTCTACTGGGAAAAAATGTTTTCCATTTTATCTTTATTTTTCTGTCACAAACTCATAAATGACGCATCACATTTTGTATCCACATACAATTTCCAATCGTTCCTGGAACTTTTTTTATTGGGCTTTTTTTATTTATTATTTTTTTAAGAAGGTGAAATTATAACATCAGTTCTGCAAACAATAGGTCGGCCATGAGTGAAGTGTACACTCTTTATTATTCATTAAATAAAACCCTGTGATCATTTCAAAACATGTTTGAGTTTCTGTTAACAGAAGAAAAGAACAAATGGATACAATTTAAACGTCAAAGCAGTTTAAGATGTGCCTAAAATAATAATAATGATAATAAATACAGGCCTGTTRATGTGGAAAGATGGAGGCCTGAAAATAGGATCTCATTATCTGTATTTTGTGGTGCGGAATAATAACAAATAAAAACATTAAGGCCATCAGGTGCAATAACTTCTGTTTTTATCAAATGGTCTAAAATCCATAAATTAAAAACAAAAACAATCCAAGCTAATTAAAGGGCCGCACGCGACCTCAAAGAGATCAATCAGACAGATAGGCATCATATTAGAGCTTGTATTGATATGGAAAGCGTGTGGAACTACAGGGCTGCCCAATAATCGCCCAGTATAGAGCCTATTGGTGCAAAAGAACGTGTAAATATGTCTCACTCCGCGCGCCTATCTGTCTCCATCAACCTGCGGGATCGCAC
>NW_013952464.1:302921-306714 GCF_001266775.1 Austrofundulus limnaeus
ACACACACACACACACACACACACACACACACACACACACACACACACACACACACACACACTGGCTGACCACTTGGCTGAGCGACATGTTACAGTGCGCGTGTAGAGTGTCCTTTCACTGACAGACCAGCAGCAGCACGGACCACTCGCTCAGGCTCAGAGGCAGAGGATGCGGGTTCAAAGACGGGGGATTATTCTGCGACTTTAATGTGTTACTGATGAAACATGAACGATGAAAGGGGGCGAAATGTTAGAGGGGCGGGTGGTGGAGGTGTTCTCACCTCACCTGCCTAATGCCCCATCCCCCCTCCCCGCCCCCCCGCAATGGAATGCCAGTTATTCCAGGAGCACGGCCTTACACACACACATGCGCGCGCGCGACTTTCTTGATTTAAAAAAGCTCAAAGGGCTGTGCTCATCAACCCACTGCTTCCTGGCTACATGCCAATGATTTAATGAGCGGTGACTGACACACAAGCGCGCGCGCGCACACACACTCACACACACACGACATGACGTCGGATCACAGCGGGATCGTTAATAACCTGCACGGTGTCATCAGAGTTATGAGAATTTCACCAGCGTGGATTTTTGCTCAGGTGAGCTTTTATATGCCGCCCCCCCACCCCATCTACTGTGAATATATGACGTCACGTATCGGCGTCAGCGTGTCGGGGCAAGAACAAGGCTCCGGGCCACCGTCTATTGTTGTCTGTAACATCACACAAACACTTCACACTTTTATTGATGTGCAAAACCAGTGATTTCTTCTATTAAATTATAATTAATTTGTACCTAAATGTTTGTCCGTGTAACCCAAATTATAGGTTTTATTTGTGCGAATTTTTAAATTATTTTGGCATTCCCCCCACCCTTTCCCTCACTCGGTATCACGGGTGAGGCCTCGCGCCCATCCCTGGTCTCAGGGCGCCATTTGCATGCGGAGTATGTTTGAATGCTTCAACTCCCCCCCTGCAGACAAAACCCTCTGTTTCCAGGAATGTCCTGCTACTAATTAAAGACAATTAGGCGCTCCCAACAATGCCGGGGCCAATTTCGGGGTCATAAATCTGCTCCTCCTCTGTTGGTTTCAGAGGTGCTGAAATGGTTGTTTATTTACACAAAGGCAGTAGGTGAAAGAGAGAAAAAAACAGGTAATGTAGTCAATAACACTGAGACATTTCACAAGTTGGTGCAAGTTTTACGCACCACTCCAGTCATTTTACGCACGGCTCGTCTTTTTACGCACTGCTCTAATCGCTTTACGCACCACTCCAGAGTCATAAACGATCTAATAATGTGCCTTGGAAATACTCTCCAGATGGGTTCACACAAGTTACGGGAAATGAAATAAGTTTTTTTCAGTTCACAAGTTATAAATTTCCTCTCTGAGATAGACGTCTGTCTTTGAGCTCATAACTGTCACTTTGAGGAGGAGCGAAAAAAAAGATCGATTATCTGATTGTTCAGTCGGTTTAAACTTCACGAGGGACAGATTTGCTTGAAATGACCCCGCTGATTGATAAGTCCTTTAGCTTTTTTTTCGGTGCAGGAAAATGGAAATTGAAAAGAGTGGAGAGCAAGGATGAGGCGAGCCAATTGTGGCAGCGCGCCCCGTGATTGGCGCAGCGCACGGCCCCGCCCCCCGCGCGGCTTGATATGGGATTTTACTGGCGCCAGTCGCGTCAGTCTGCGCCACATCTCATTAATGAGCTCTAACACAGCGCGGACTGAGAGAGGCTTTAAACGCGTCTAAGGTGCATTTTTTTTTTGCCATCAGCTGATCCAAACTGCAACAGGTAGATAAAAGAGGGGAGAAAATTGTCGCCTTTTATTTGCTTGTATTTTTAATCTGCAGTTCTGGGATGCGTTTACGTCACAGAGACCCTGACTCTTTGCAAAGTTAATATGACGTGTTATTTGTTTTGATTATTAAAAAAATCGTAAAGGGAAAAAATAGGTGCATGAGGTGATAAATAAACTTTTTGCTTTTGTCTTGTCTCTTTGCAGGCATCACCGAGGAGGAGAAAATAAAAAAGGACAGCAGCGTGTTGTTTAAGGATTCTATT
Source organism: Austrofundulus limnaeus (assembly GCF_001266775.1). NCBI lineage: Eukaryota > Metazoa > Chordata > Actinopteri > Cyprinodontiformes > Rivulidae > Austrofundulus > Austrofundulus limnaeus. The sequence continues at coordinate 304,991 of NW_013952464.1, forward strand.
TCCAAAGTAAACAAACTCAGACTTTTACAGTCCAGGAACTATACTTTTTTTTCTTTTTTAAGTGGAGGATCGAGTCTGTGCTTGGACACAAACACAAAAAGCGACATTTCGATTTTAGAGGACCGCTCAGCCATGGAGGTCGCAGCGGCGGATCAGTCTCGGTGGATGGCGCACCATCACGCCGTGCTGAACGGCCAGCACCCGGACTCTCACCATCACAGCCTGAGCCACAACTACATGGAGCCTATGGCGCCTTTGCTGCCTCAGGACGAAGTGGACATGTTTCTGAACCACTTGGATTCTCAAGGGAACCCCTACTACACCAACTCCCGGGCGAGGGTCACATACAGCCAAGCGCACGGTAAGATGCGCTCCGTTCTTATAAAACTCAAAGGATGACATGAGACACAATAATCTAAAACTGTTTTTTTTATCTGGAAAAGTTAGCATTTTTCTGTGTGGCTTTGTTGCTTTCCAACTCATTTGTTAATTAAATGAAAAGAAAACAAAATGTGTCCTGGCTGTTTCTGGACCAATTCACCAACATAAAAGGGATTTCTAGCAAATGACAGCAAGAGGAAAGGGAAGTATGTCACTTAACCCCCTCTCTGGGGCAGGAGCTCTGAGGGAGAGAGAGGCACTTCCCGGATATAAAATAAAAACCGCAAATTTACTAATAACAATCTTTAGTCCGAGAGCTGCTGCGGGGGAAACACAGTGCCCAGACCTGGACACTTTAAAAAAAATATTTTTATCTAAACTTTATCGGATTTTATTCTCACTTTTTTGTTGCTGAGAGTTGTGAGGCTGCTGTCATTTCAGGCAAACCATTTTGCGGGATAATAAAAAATAGAATTTCCTTTTGTTAATCAGAATATTTGTATTTGGAAATAAATGTCGGATTTGATTCATTTCGAGAGTTTAACTGGTAAGATTTATTTAAAAGAAAAAATATTTTTGGATTTATTATGGGATTATAGGAGTATTTTCAATTGAGTCGTTTCAGTGAAATGAGCGGATTATTTTTTTCTGATTTCAGCTCGCCTTGGGAATCAGGTTTGCCGGCCACACCTCATCCACAGCCCCGGGATTCCTTGGCTGGACCCCGGGAAAGCTGCCCTGTCCGCTGCGCACCACCACAACGCCTGGGCGGTCAGCCACTTCAGCAAACCCGGCCTGCACCCAGCCGGCTCCGGCTACCCCTGCAGCAGCAGCGCCGGCACGGCTCCCGTGTCCTCCCTCACCCCGGCGTCCCACTCCAGCCCGCACCTCTACAGCTTCCCGCCCACCCCTCCGAAGGACGTGTCCCCGGACCCGGGCCCCACGTCTCCGACGTCCACCTCGAACCGCATGGACGAGAAGGACTCGCTCAAGTACCAGGTGCCGCTGACGGACGGGATGAAGATGGAGAGCTGCAGCCCGCTCCGAGGCGGCCTGGCCTCGATGAACAGCCAGGCTCCGGCCACGCACCACCCCATCCCCACGTACCCGGCCTACTCCCTGCCCACACCCCACGAGTACAGCGGCAGCCTCTTCCACCCGGGCAGCCTGCTGGGCGGCTCGGCCTCCAGCTTCACGCCCAAGTGCAAAAGCAAAGCCAGGTCGAGCTCAGGTGAGTGTCTGAGCATCAGAGATCAGATTCCAACAGATATGAGGATTATATTATTTTTATATCGCTGAATCTCCTAAATGTAGTTTGGATAATGTGCGGATATATATATATA
>NW_013952464.1:306734-309226 GCF_001266775.1 Austrofundulus limnaeus
TATATATAATGTGTAAAATGTGTGCCGACAACTCCTAGAACTAACTCCAGGCTGAAAATTAGCGGTTGTAATTGTAGTATTTTAAACAGGATCAGCACTAATTGTTGCGCTAATTGATCCTTTGTGGATATTTTCTTACAAAAAAAAAAAAAACAAACAAACAAACAACCAGACATTTATAACGCATTCATTTTTTTTTTTACCTTGGTACGCTAAACCACCAAACCGCTTCTCCTTTTTTTGCGCCAACTCATTTTCTCCTCCTCCCTTCTTCTCTGTGTGTTTTTAAAACGTGGCCTTTTATTGCGCTTAGAGAATTTAAAAAAAAAAAGAAGTAGTCACGACGCCCTGGCTCCTTCCATATCCTGTATACCTCTGAGTGAACAAGTCACGAACCCCCCACGCCCACCCCTCTCCACAGCTCCAACAAAGCACACAGGCGACAGAGTCCTGCTGTTTGTGTTTTTTTTTTTTTTTTGCGTGGCCTTGGCCCCTGCGCGCAGACATAAAGTGCAGCCCAAAGCTGTGAACTTACTTCTCTGTGAAGATGAGAATGCGTTTTTTTTTTTTTTGCAAAGAATTGGGTAATTTATTTATTTTTTGCTCTAAACGTTTCGGTCACAAAATGTGCTTGGAGAACCTTTTAGGGGAATGCTTTATAATCTACTCTAATGGCCGTTTGGAATGAGTTAGTAATTTCCCTACATTGTTCCAGCTGCGGTGCTTTGAATTAACAAAAGAAAAATAACATGTTCCAAAGGCAGCCCTGCAATTATCAACATTGTCATCCATGCTCTTATAAACTCCACCTGGGACACCAACGCCTGATAATCTGAGCGAAGATGGGCTGCTCTGGCAGACAAATGTTAATGCTGTGACATTTTAAACAGGACACACTGCTGGCCGAATCAGCTACACAAACATATCTGCCTCGGCATTAAAAAAAAAGGCTCCTTATCTATCAAACTCGATGCCCTGCTCGGTAATGGTGATTGACTGTTGTACAAAATGCCACAATGACATTTCAGCTGTCAGCACGTTTACCTTACAGTGATGTGGCTTCCTGTCCCACTACAGCCTCAAACCAGAACTCTTCCCCACCTTAAAGCTTTTTCATCTTCCCATTTGTCGTTTTTTTTTTTTTTAAATTTCAACACTAAACATTGCAAAAGACCTAACAAGTAAGTCATTGTTGATGAATATTAGAGCATTAATAAGCTGTCTTCAGTCTGGACTTGTGAAACACTTAAGAGGAAGAGCGGAGAGGCACGAAAAGGTGCAAAGATGCATTTCAAAAGAAGCCCAAGCTTTGTGCTCAGGTCCATTGTAGAGCGAGGGTGGGACTCTGGGTGTCGCTGGTATTATAACAGGAATAATGAGATGGAGCTCTGGGGAGAGATGGATTCTTGAATTAAGTGACTTGTCGGTGCAGCAACAGGCTGTTTGAAGTCAGATGAACCTGTATGGCAGAGGAGAGGGCATGGGAATGAATTAACAACAAAACCAGTTACACAGAGAGAAGGTTGAGCAGATCTCATCCTGATGCTATTTCATCGTGGGTTTTGGTCTGATTGCCACCTGAAGATCACGGCCTGCAAGCTTTCCATCAAAGCCTGCAACCCGGTCGGGTGCATTTAATACGACCAACCCACACTAATGTTTCCTCTCAGGGGTACCCACTGACTTGATGAATAATGTAGTCCTAATTTGATGGTGTGGCTCATTCTTCTTGTTGGACACCTCTGGACATGTTCTCGTGGTAGATCAGTTTACACGGAGGTGTCTGTGTCCATGACAGCCGCTCACACTTGTTTCACCTGCTGATATGGACGTTGTCACGATTATTACAGTGCCATCTGGGGTCAGAGCCGGCGCTGGACAGCTGCCGCCTCTGGCAGTGGGTGAATTTTTTAATTATATAAAATTTCTCCGTGTCTCCGCCTCTTGAACTCTATGCAGAGGGCCGTGAGTGCGTGAACTGCGGTGCCACGTCCACCCCGCTGTGGCGGCGGGACGGTACCGGCCACTACCTGTGCAACGCCTGCGGACTGTACCACAAGATGAACGGCCAGAACCGGCCCCTCATCAAGCCCAAACGGAGACTGGTGAGTTTTTAACCCCGCAGCTTCACTCGCAGAGCAAGGCACCCAAATATGAGCACAAAGCAGATGACGGCAGCACAATTCCAGGAAAGTTATATTTTCCCTATGATCTTCCTGGAATTGTTTGTCCCTCTCACCTCCCGATGATCCGCCTTCATGGCCTGTTACAATACTGCTACTATTGCCATTGTTCATGCTATCGCTATTGCTGGTTCTTCTGATACTGTTACTGATACCAGTGCCCAGGCTGCTTCACTTAACACCATAAAGGAGGAGATTAAAGCAGCAAGGACACACAGTATGCCTACTATCTATCTATCTATCTATCTATCTATCTATCTATCTATCTATCTATCTATCTATCTATCTATCTATCTATCTATCTATCTA
>NW_013952464.1:310628-311968 GCF_001266775.1 Austrofundulus limnaeus
CACTACTCCCACTTATTTCTTGTCTCCCACTCCTGCAGTGTGTTTGTTTTTCCATCAAATTGAATTAGCAGAATCAAAAGGTATCCAGAACATCCCCTCACAAAGTTGAGTTAGGGAGAAGGAGACGTGGAAGATGAAAGGAAGTGCAGCGCAGTTCAAATGCAGGTCTTGTAGTGTGTGCGGTTGACCTTTGCCTGGTCCTAGCTTGAACAGCATCCCTCCTTCCTCAGAGCCTTAGAAGGATATTAAAGCTGTGGGACAGGACAAAATTGTAGACAATATAAGCATGCAGCATGAATCCATGCTTTTGTTTGCCATGAAGAACAAAAGAGAAGCATGGACTCTAAAAACTCTTCAGATGGTCGAAGATCCTACTCCCATATTTCTCCAGTTTTAGCTTCTCTCCATTGAGTTCCTRTAAAATCCAGAATAGAATTAAACATTTTACTTTCTCACATACAAAGCTCTCAACAAGCAAGCTCTGTTWTTATGCAAAACCGATTTTTCTGAGCCTTACGTCACGTTAAAATGTTATTCCCTGATCAAAAACGTAACCAGAGTAATGCTTTGACTCAACGGTTCTCAGTATCCTGCATGTTTTAGTTGTTTCCCTGCTCTTCGGTAAGTCTTTAAGTTCTGCAGAAACATGCTAATCACTTATTCATTTAAATCAGGTGTGCCAAAGTAGGAAAACAACTAAAACGTGCAGGACAGTTGGTCATGAGGACCGGYATTGAGAAYCACTGCTTATGAATCTCTTGTGGTAGCCATGTGGAGCTGCTTAAATGCACCGCCTAAGCTCTTCCCTGTCGCTCCCTCCCCGCAGAGCTCCCCTCCCTCAAAGCATTGTTGTGAAGACATATTGAAGTGGAAGTGATTAAAATGGTAGAAGAGGGCAATTTCAATGTGTTTAGATATAAAGTCAATTTTATTTTTGATAAATATAGCATTTTCAAAACAACTGGAGGTAACATTGATCATGGTATAGAATTGAATTATGTGCCTGGAAAATACATAATTCCCACCTTAAAATTTTTTTAAAAATTTGTTTCATATTTTCCAAAATGAGCACTTCACTCTAGAGGTGTGATATTTGCAAATGATCTGAATTGTTCAAACCAGTGGTTCCCAAAGTTGTGGTCGGGACCCTTTTGTGGGTCAGAAAACATAAAGTGAGGGTCCCCAGATGATTTATAGACATCAATTTACAGTTGTGGTCAAAAGTTTACATACACTTGTAAAAAAACATAATGTTATGGCTGTTATGGGAAGGCCATTCTAAAACCTTAATTCTAGCCTGGTTTAGCCATTCCTTTACCACTTTTGATGTGTGTTTTGGG
>NW_013952464.1:313996-319476 GCF_001266775.1 Austrofundulus limnaeus
CCCTGGGGTCGGGGAGAGTTGCAACATTGTTTGGGATGGTTGCAACACGTTATTAATACAATATATTTCACTGTAAATAAAAGTTTTATTATTTTTATATTTATATTATTGCTAAATTCATAAAAACCGTAAGTTATGATGATATTACAGGTTTATTTATTTATTCTTTTTGATCAAATGACAAATATAGATTTGCCTTGATGAGTAGACCTTATATACAGATGTCAAAGACTCAAATTGATATAAAACACAGTTGACTTTCAGAGACAAGGATAATAGAACAATTTGTGAGGTAATTAACTTTTGTTTTGCCTATTGTCACTGTACGCATACATTATACAAAATTTACATTGAAAGAAACTGGGATTTTAAAACCATTGTTGAAAACAACAACTGCAGAAAATACATCTTAAACACTTTTATGTTTTAAACTACAAAGTTGTCAAGAATACCCAATACCCTTTTAAGTGTAAACTTAATTTCAACATATTAATATTATCTTTTTATGGTCTGTTTTTATTTGGATTTATCTTATTGCAACTGTCCCCCTTCCTGTCAGCCATGATAAAACCTCATGTGTTAGCTGAGCAAGCCGATCTGGATACATGTTAACTATATAAGTTTGAGCTGGATCACAAAAAAAGTGACAACAGAACAACAAAACTAAATCTGGGCAAAAAAATATATACTTTGGTACCTCAAAAACAGTTTTTTTTAAATAAATCCTGGAGCAGTTTTTGAATCTGCTCACTTTTTCTTTGCAAGGTGGGGCATCTAACTGAGCRTGTACAGTGTGAGTGTCGTCACTCTGTTTCTGTTCGGAGAAAAATGACGTGTTGCAACCGTCCCTTGTTGCTACTGTCCCCAGTCTCCCCTACTACTTGGCATCTTATATTGTACTATATAAATGTATTTTAATAAAGAAACAAAATGATTATAACTGGGTTGAACCTGGATGTGAATTAAGTTTATGTTTTGGASTTTTTCTGTARTGTCCTGAGATGACTTTGTCATGTATTTAATGAATTGATTTACCTTCTTTAACTTGACAGTTTGAGTGATAAAATGATGCAGCTAGCTACAATTAAAATTTTGAACTGTAATAATGATCAAGTTACAGTTTGTCATGTTATAACAAAACATGTGAACTTCCTCTTTTGCAGAAAAAAAAGAAAGTTCATAGAAATGTACCGGCTATAAAACTTCGCAGAAAAAGAAGACTCAGAGCAAATTTAGTAAAACACCTGGTGGGCCCTTTTCATAGAAATCTCTGCAGACACATCACCGTTTGACACTTGAATAACTCTGAACACTTCTCGGATTGATCAACCGTGCTGCGATGTGTGGTGTGTGTTGCTCAGAGAGCTGACAACAGATCATCAGTGCCGACAAGAAGCGACCACATCCTAAGCTGCTGAAACACCAAATCTCACTGATTATCTTTTCACGCGGCCAGTATTTGTCTAAAAAGTGTTTTAATTTTTAAGCTTTCTCGCCTTTTATTTTTTTACCCGATTGAAAGCCATCATGCTTGATGTACAGCTGCATATCAAGCCTGAGTGAGGCCAAGGCCTCTGAAAAAAAGAGGGGAAAAAACTAAAAAACAAGAAGCGAGAAATTCAAAAAGGAAGTATTTATGTTGTGCTATTAAGGCCAATTAAAAGCACAGAGGTCTGACAGGGACAGTAAAAAGAGATTGATTACAAAGTATTTAAGTGTAATTCTGTGAAAGATTTCATCACAGAGGGTACCTTCCTGCCGGCACTAAAAGCTCCTGTAATTAACAAATTTTCCTTCATAGACTGAGATCAACCTGGACCAGTCTGAAATTAGCATTTTTTAAAAATAGAAATTGTCGTTTTGTTGCATATTTGAGCATGCCACAAATATAAAATATTTAAAGTCTGATTTAAAGGCTCAAAAATACAAACTATATGCTTTAAACCTGCATTTTTCTGGGAAGCCTTAATGTGAAACTAGAAAAGTGAAAACAGGAAAGAAAGCAAAAATGTCAAAGATAAAGCTTATGGCTGTAATTTGTGAGGTTCAAAGGATTTCCTGTTAAAGTACACTCATCATGAAAGAAGCTGATGTGTTGTGAGTGGACTCAGGGTTTTTGTGGTTTCTAATGTTGTACTCTCCGGTGGTTATCCCCTCTATAACTATACCACAATGTTCACGGTGCCACTGATGTGTTAATGTTTCTGGGGTTTTGTGTTTGCCTAATAGTCCTTTTCTGAAATGAATGCAAATTTTTAAAACCATAAATCAAGACGTTTACTGCAGTGAACTTGGTTGTGGGTGATTTCAGAAAGTCTTCACTGATAATGATAAAAATAATATTAATAATAAAACAGAGCAGCTGTGAGAAACAGGGTGTGGACACGCAGAGCGTCCCTCCCTCCACTGACCCGGAAAAAAAAAAAAAAAACTAGACGGGTCTCCTCTCACCTGGGACAGGGCAGCATTCAGGATGTCCACCTGGGACAGGTAATGTTCAGGCTTCATTGATGCCATGTTCTGCTGTTGCTGAGGCCCTCCTGCTCACCTGCAGGACAAATTCATCCCTGCTGCCTGAGGACAAACGAGCCCATTCATGTGGAGACTCCCACAGACAAACTGGGGGGAGGTGGGGCAGGGACAGGGACAGGGACAGTACTAATGCCGGTGAAGGCTCAGGGGAGTGGGTGTCTGGATCTGCCATCCTCTTCCACGCCCAGCATTCCCAGCCTCTGTCCCAGTCCCCTCGCTTTCACCGGCTGGTAACAGGAGAGCAGCTAAGAGGGGGAGCTGAGGACATGCTGGAGCAGGGCCAGGAGTGAGAGGACGAGACCCAGGTGATGGCTCCGGGATGGATCCTCTGGACCCTCCCAAAGGGACTGATGACCAGACAGAGAACGGGGACACGTTTAGAGGACAGTAGAAACCCACAGAGACCCGATGTCCTCTGTTCAAACCCTCAAGCTGTTCTTCACGCTATTGTWGGCTAACGGTAGCAGAACAAGAGATGGATTAAGTGACAGAGCTGCCCTCGATTAATTGTTTTCATATTTTTTTATATACATCTTTTTTTGCAACCTAACTACTTTATGCTTTTTGTAGCAATTTATTCATCAAAACAATCAACTCATYCAGAAGTCGGGTCCTTTGACTCATGGTTTCTGTGATTTTTATATTTAAATATTTACCTTTTATTTGAATTTTCTCCATTAAAATACACTGACATCTCTTCAGTTCCTTCAAAAATATTATTTGGAAATTGTCGTCAATACTTGCTCTGTTTTTACCTTCTAATGCTACTATCCTATTTTTGCTACTATACACATTTTTAGCTTTTAGCTAGCATTCTCYATTCATTTACATTTTATACGCCATGACCATCGACTCCAGTTAGTTACAGGCAAGCCTATCTATTGTTTATACCTTAATTACTTTTTTCTCCATCATTGTTATCCATGCCTCTTACTATTCCAAAAATTTGACAATGTATTGACCGGAATTTCATCATTTRTAATATAATTGTCAAGTATTTCTGTTTTTCTACTGTATTTGTGTTCGGTTATTGTACAGCACCTTGTGAATTTCATTTCTGTGAAAGGCGCTCTGTAAATAAATTTTTACTTACTTACTTACTTACTTACTTACTTACTTACTTACTTACTTACTTACTTACTATTCTAATTTCCAAGCTTTTACTTTTAATCTACATCCGTTTATTTTATTTGTTTTCTCTAAAACTCCTTTTCAGCTCTTCGAGCCTTCAGCACTCGGCGTTCACCTTTACGGTTTTATTATCATCAAGTTAAAATGAAGCGCAGCTCGCTCCTGAAGTATTGACGTCTTCTCCTCCAGTTGCCCGCCTGCACAACAAACAGCAGCCTCTGACAGGAGCCAGTCGGCCAGGCCTCATTTAGGCTGCTCTCATCATGCCACTCAGGCAGAAACAGCACGTGAGCTGAGGGCATTCCTACATCCAAATACGCCTTTGTGTTTACTCTTGGCGTGACTTTTTGTTGTGTCTAAAGTTTGGTTCACTTGGCAAGCAGACGCAGATGAGCAAACAGACAAACAGGTACAGGTCGAGGCTGATTTTTGTCAGGGCAAACAACGAGTGYTCTGGTTTGAAAGAACAAAGTATGCTGAAGACGTGATACAAAAAAAGTTACCTTTTGAAAACTAGATCTTTAAAATGGCTAAATCTATGATTTTATTGTCTCTCAAGACCTTCGTTTTGATGAATCTGGGCGTAATTTGTGACACTATTAAACTTTTACATCAAACTGACAATGTGCTAACTGTTGTATTGTTGTAAGAAAAAAAAGGTGGGTAACAAGGTATTTTTTCTTATGTTTGTTTATGTCTGTTTGCAAAGTATTCATGAGCCACTGATTATAATAAATGTTTCAGGAAGTAATCACTGGATATGCATCTACAGCTGATTAACATGTGAATCCAACTTGATTCAGGATGGCCACTACAGCCAGCTGACAGAGACAAACACATGGTTATAACTTAGACAGCTTTACAGAGAATAAACTAAAATTTAGCACKAAAGTAGCTGAGAGTAACATATCTGTTTAATGTACCTCAGAATCATAACTATGTTTTCAAAATTAGAATAAAACAATGGAACATGAGATAATCTGACATGAAAAGCAGTGGAYGACGTGCGTTCGTTCAGCGCTAGGCCTTTTCTTCAACTTCACTTCARCTTAAGTTTTCAGGACGGGACACGTGTACAAGTGTGCCAAAATTCAGTGGAGACAGAAATTATCAGGGGCATCGCACATGCTCACTCACGGACTGCAGGCCTATCAGTGGAGGATCGGTATGAAAAAGACGTTGTGCTCACTCATTGGCTCAATGGGATGTTGCAACGCCAGCACCTAACTGGTCCTTATCTCCCCTGAGCAGCCTGCACATCTTGATATGCATCTGTCATATTTGTCTGAAAGAAAGACACAGTGGTAAGAGCACGATGAGTCAAAAAAAAGGATAAAAATAGTGAAGAAAAAAAAAACAGGGCCACGGACATAAACTCACTTCCCTGCAGTTTGTGCATGACAGTGATCGTTCGCTTGCCAGTGCTGACTTTGACACAAACCCATCCAGGAAAGTCTTAAATGCCTGATATGTTAACACTCCTATATCCCAAATTGTCATAATTGAAATGAGAGGGTGTCATCCACATGTGTCCCTGACAAAAAAACAAAACAAAACAAAAAAACCCTCTAGCCAACAAGAGTCAAAGTGATTCCCTGTTGGGTCAGAGGCTAGTGGTCTGGCAGGTGGCTATAATCTCCCTTCTCTTGCTCCTTTCAAGTCAAGTCTTTCTCCCAATGCCGTCTCTGCCTCTGATTGACATTTAGCTCACTAAATCATAGTCATTTGGCATCAAACACACAACACACACACACACACACACACACACACACACACACACACACACACACACACACACACACACACACACACACACA
>NW_013952464.1:319784-320954 GCF_001266775.1 Austrofundulus limnaeus
ACACACACACACACACACACACACACACACACACACACACACACACACACACACACACACACACACACACACACACCGAACATCTAATCCAGCTAATCCACCCAGCCAGTTGAACAAATGGTAACACGGTTAATCACCCATGTAAAAATAAAGACAATCCCAAATTAACTGATAGAATTATTCCAATCACCCGTCTGATTAAAACATTTCACCACTGCCATGCTTCACCGGAGAACATGTCGGGGGAAAAAAAAGAAAAGAAAACAATGTGTGGAAATTAATTAAAAGTCACAGCTTCAGACGACTTCATTCAATTGTTGGTGCAAATAACCAGCTCTGGTAACTGCGACGTGCAGACACGTCAGTTTAGCTGAAAGAAAAAATAAAGACTCGAAGCCTGTTTGAAACTCAGGAGACACTTTGTACAAATGAGAAACACGCTTTCCTAGATGTAAGGATTTTTACAACATTCTTTCACATGCTGTAAATGCTCKCTCGACATGAGCTAATGAATTTTTTTTACTCAAACATCCCTGCGCCTGGTGTAACGTGTGGTCTACTCTGCACAGTGAAAGGGAACAGGACTTTCATATTGTGGTGGTCCGTACGGGACAAAGGAAAAGTGTGGCGGCTGAAAGGAGGCTCTCTGATTTGTTTCCTTGGCAGGATGACAAAATTGTACGGAATGTGGTGGAGAAGGGAAAGGAAAGTGATCAAGAGCTCAAGACGGGGGGAAAACAGAGAAAATACATGACAGATGAGTAAAAGGAGGCTGTTGAATAAGTGATTTGAGTTGTACCTTACTGATATTTTGTTCTTGTATAAACTGTGTTTATGTAGGAATTACACATGTGCCTTCTTCTCATAAAAAAACTATCTGACTTCAAACAACAGTTCATATATTGTGGTTCTGTGGAAAGGTCTAATAATATTCCTGCTTTACAAAGCTTTTAGAACAATCTCTCTTTGGAGAAATAAAGATGAACTTTGACCAGACTGATGAGCTGAAGGCTAGTCAGAGCTGCATCAAGATCAGAGTGGGTGCCTGTCATTTAATACACCTCTAATCTCAAATCATTTGAAGCAGTCCATCCATCCATCCATCCATCCATCCATCCATCCATCCATCCATCCATCCATCCATCCATCCATCCATCCATCCATCATCCA
>NW_013952464.1:321789-329662 GCF_001266775.1 Austrofundulus limnaeus
CATCCATCCATCCATCCATCCATCCATCCATCCATCCATCCATCCATCCATCCATCTGTCATCTATCCTGATGGTTTCCAATATTACTGACATGACAAGGAGATCCCACCTGAGGTGTTTTTCCACAGCACTGTGGAAGGGCACCATCATGATTTGGGGTCATTTTCCTTCAATGAAACAATGGAGCTTCAGGTTGTGCAGAGGCGTCAAACAGCAGCTGGCTATGTGGAGATGTCGCAGCAGGTCTCCCTCATGACTGATGAACATCAWCTGTGTGGTAATGACTGGGTTTTTCAACAGGACAACGATGCAATTCACAAAACACGCCTGACAAAGAAATAACATTTCTCTTTTGGACCATCCTGCGTGTTCCCCTGATCTAAATCCATTTGAGAACATTTGGGCTTGGACAACAAGGGAACTTTACAAAAAATGGACACCAGTTTCAGACAGCAGATACCCTCCATGAAGCCATCTTCACTTGCAGCAATATTCTCWCTAGCCCTGTGGAAACACAAGCATCAAGCATGCCAAAACAAAATCTTTGAAATAATTAACAATATTGGAGCAGCTACTCATTGCTCAGTTCTTTTTATCAAAATTTATTTCAATTTTAGAGGGTTTTTCTTTTAGATATGGTCTTAAACTTTTGATCAGCTGATGAACAGCCTGTTTCTGTTTAATAATTGTTTGCAAAAAAAATGCTTACTCATGTTTTTTTTTATCTCACTCCCATTCCTTTTTTTGCATTTTGAAGCTCTACTTAGAGCATTCTTATGATCCAAGGTTTATAGTAGCTTTTAGCTAGTTTTTGATTTGTGTATTCCTGTTTTACTTGTATATTTCATGCATGTGATGCAAATATGCTTTTCAGTCTATGTTCTAAAAATTTTCTTGCTTTTATTGCAATGAAAGATGATATATGAATAAATTTACTTTTTTAATGACAAGCTGGAATAAAACATACAAGCTATTTTTAAAATGTAAGGAGTATAAAGTTTCTAAAAAAATAATACTCCAGTAAAATATGAATAACCAACATTTCTATTTAAGTAAAATATCAAAGTATTTGTACTTTGTTACTTGGACAAATGAAACAGTCATTCACTACCCAGGGTTTGTGTATAAGCATGTTCTCACTGCAGGACAACAGTTTGCTTATATTTACCTGCATTTTCACACAGTGTTTCTTTTCATGCAACCTGATGTGTGCGTGGAATCTAGCGTACACAACATTTTAGTGCATCAGAATCCTCACTGCGTTCCCCAATCTTGTTTCTGTCAAGTGATGAAAAAACATTTCTGCCCAATAAATGAGATCCGATGGAACATTAGAAAGTTTGAGAGTCTTTGCTGAAAGTTTTCAGCCAAGCTTGGATTTTTAAAAATGTCTGCTTTACTCCGATCGCAGTGCTGACAGAACTACATCCTCTGGTTTGTTCTTCAGAGGGCTGAACTCAGGCCACATGTTTACACCATCTCAAGTCAGGTCATGAGTCATCTGCACAGTTATTCAACAGTTTGAATATAGTTCGGATTCATTATATGCCCATCATGTGACAGCAGTCAGCCAGGGTGCCCCCCCTCCATGGCTCCATCGCTCCTCTTCCCTGCTCCGCATCTTCTCAGAGCCCGTCTCTAACCCCAGCCACCCCCCCCCAACCTTCGACTGGCGCCTGTACGGTTAGTTAGAGAACGCCACAGGACATCATGTGACAAACAAGCAAACGCACACAAACATGCTGCCGCGTGCACGCACGCACACACACCAACAGATGTAAACTACAAGCACCACACATTCATTCGTCATTCCCCCTTCCATTGACTCCTTTCATGTGGGCTGACTTGARCGAAGAGTCGAGCGCTTCGACAATAGGATCTATTTTACTGTCAGCACCGAGGCGGTGCGCCCATGTGTATCTGCCCCAGCAGTGGTCAGACACACCTTGAGGCCAAATGTTATCACACACTCTAACGAAAGCCTTGCAAAATTTAAATTTTGCAAGTTATTGAGGTTTTGTACAGCAACAAGTTAATTTATGTTCGTGTTTTCAAAGTGTTTACACAATGTGACCTTCAAGACTTTGTGACATAATATTTCTGAGAAATAAGACAGTTCAGGCTTTAAGTCCTTTGATTTAGGAGGGTGATTTCTCCTTTTTGTAACAAATGGATCTCAGCGCAACAGGAAATATTAATGTTTGAAAACAAGGTCGTTCTGAACAGAACCAAACCTCCTCACCTGGGTTATCCAAGCCTTAGACTCAACTGACCCCTCCTCTCCTTTCCTCCTTGTCTGGCAGACCTCCAGTGTCTGAAACCCGAAACTTTGCTGGTTCKGCCTTTTCCACAAAATTTAGGAAGCCATTAGCGACATCAAATCATTACATGAGGAAAAAAAAGGAGAGACTGAGAGGTAAAGGGAATGAGAGGAAGAACAAGAGACACACAGAAACAGAGAGAGATCAGATTTCTCCTGTTTTCAGTCACTCAATTACAATAATGTGCAAGGGCCGATTTTACTAATACATAATGGAATGATACCCATGATACAAAGGCACCTAAATCACTGATAAAGAGGTTACTTTGGAAACACACTCCCTGCACTGTTGCAGCTGCATCAKTAATGCCATAAGACTCCAACTGACCAAGCTAGGACTAACCTTTGAGAGCACAAAACAGATTTGATAATGAAACAAACACTACTTATTGCTAATTTCTCTCGCTGACGAACCACTAATAGTTTTGTTTTTCACCAACACTCATTTAAAAAAAAAACTCATTTTAGTTACTGCACTGTCACCCCGATGTTAATCCAGTTCAAATGTAAACAGGCTCAGGTCCTCATTCCTCACTTAAACCATATCAAATGTATCAAAGCAGAGACTCCTTGGTGTCCCTGGCCACAGAGAGGTCAGACCAGGGCCACACGGGGCCACACACTCTACTCAATTAGCTCAAGAGCCAGTTAGTCTGTCTGACCAACACCGTGTTGGTTTCAGCGTGCCGCACGGAAAGAGACGTGGAGAGTTTGTGCACATCCATGACTTTGTCTGCGTAAACACAGAGCAGCCTATGAGTGTACGTAAATGGTGTTGTGTACTAGGTTAATGGGTCAGTTCATGGTTATAAGCGGCATGAATGTGTGGATATAATCCCGTGTGTGTGTGTGTGAGTGTGTGTGAGTATGCTGCTGTGTATATGTGTGTCTAGCAGAGACATAAAGTCTCAAAGCTCCATCAACCAAAAAGGAAAAAATGTGAAAGGTTGTCTGCAGGCTACGGACAATAATACACTCTGTGTCTGCAGCAGTGTTATTTCTCTGGTTAAGCCAGAAGCCCCCGGAGGAGTCCTCAGTGGCCTTGAGAGTGCATCACAGCTCCACGTAGCAAAGTTCTTTAATCTTCCTTTTAAAGTCCCCATGAAATCCAAATCAGTGTCAAAAGTGTTTTAATATGTCACATGTTATTCGTCACGTATACGCACGTCCATAATCCAGTAACAGAGAAGCTGTTTTGCAGGCATTCTTAGTGGTATTTCTTTGTAAGTTTCTGGGAAAAGAAAAAAAGATTTGTGGAAAYATGAATTTTGTGCCCAGTGAAAGTTTTTTCTTGATTGTTTCAGGCTCTTCTTAAAGAAACAGACAGAGTTGAATGTGTGTTTGCTCATGCCAATAGCTTTAAAGAAGAGTGGGCTTATTGGTGTTTATTATCTTTTAAAACTAGGGGCTGTGATAGCTTGGTGGTCAGTGCCACATTCTGGTGATCCTCAATCGGCAGGTTTGAGTTCAGGTTGCTTTAAGACATCCAACATTAAACAATTACCAAATCTTTCATGCAAGTTCATTCACTGTGGCAACCCCTTAAGAAAGGAGCAGCAGTAAAAACATTTGCTTTTTAAAATAAACTATCTAATACAACGTCAGAAATTATTTCAAAGGAACTTCATGCATATCCCAGAAAAATATTGCAATTCARTTTAATTCAGTTTAATTAATTTTATTTATATAGTGCCAAGTCACAATGAACATTGTCTCAAAGTACTGCACACAAAAAATTACATACATTATTAAAGCCAAGTAGTAAAGGGTATCAATGTAATGAAGCAATTAGATTGTGTTTCCTTGCAGTTTTCCATCCTGAGCAGCACACTGGTGACAGTGGAGAGGAAAAACTCCTTTTTAATAGGAAGAAGCCTCCAGCAGAACCAGGCTCAGGACAGGCGCCTCGACCGGTTGGGTTTAAGAGGACAGGATAGAGACTCAGAGAAAACACTGAATCTGGTCCAAGAGTCATTTTCCTCTGAAACAGAGACAAAGAAAACACATGTAGAGGAGAGTGGCTAAAGACAGCTGCAGAGTGAGGAAATGCAGTCAGTTTGTGCTCCAGAAGTCCAAGTCTATAGCAGCAGAATTAAGGTATAACTCAGGAAACCAACCCTAACTACAGGATTTATTAAGGAAAATCTTACATCTAGACTTAAAAGTAGACATGTTGTCAAATCCCTGTATGGTTTGTTTCAAAATAAACAAGAAAAAAAAATCACCTGGTGTTTTTTAAGTTTTGTTTTAAAACTAAATTAGATAAATGAAAATTGAAAGATTGAAAAAAGAATATGCTGAAAAAACTTGTTTTCTTTTGTGCAATTTTGTTTTGTAATAGAAATACCTAAGAATGAACCCTACATGGATTGTGTCAGCCTCACAGTTGGTCCCATGAGTCTCCCGTTTTTAAAAACTCTAGGAACCACAAGTAAACCTGCAGTCCAAGAACCAAGTGCTCTGTTAGGAAAGTATGGGACTATAAGATCTTTAGTATAAGATGGAGCTCAGTTGTTGAGAGCTTTATATGTTAGGAGTAAGATTTTAAATTCTATTCTGAATTTGACAGGGAGCCAGTGGAGAGAAGCTAAAACTGGTGAAATATGATCTCTCCTTCCAACTCTCAGAACTTTAGCAGCACCATTTTGGAATAACTGTGGACGCTTTAAAGAAAGATTTTTTTGAATGCCCAGATAATAAAGAATTACAATAGTCCAACCTAGATGTGAGACATGAAAAAACCTTAGTACCTGGAGACGACAAATACGTGAGGAAACATGCTCACTCCAGATTCAAAAGAACTCAGCTTTTTCTTGTTTTTGCCCTGAGGGAGATTCTCATTGCTTACAAGAAATGGTTTTCTCTAGATAAAATCCTTGCATTCACCCTTTGACCTTTGTTCTTTTCTTTCTTACAAGCTGGTGGATTCACAGCAGATCATATGTGAAACCACAATAAAGCTTTTTTGAATTATCTTGTTTCAGAAGAAGAGGAGAAACATCAGCAGACATTAATTACATCACTTTTCTTCTGAAACATCAACTTCAACCTTTAAATATCTTTTTGCTTCTATAACTGGGACACAATTACAATATAAAAAAAACCAGAGGAGAAATCAAACAGTAATAAATAACTAAATATATTGCTGATAATGCTCCTTCTTTTTAAATCAAATAATCTTCAAAGTGATTTCACCCCAATCAGGCAATCAACTCACATTATGTTCAACATATTTTCTCAGCCTCCAGAAGGTCCCAGTGGGGCCCTCAAGAATAAGGGACCCTCCTCCCAATCGGAGTCCCAAGCCCATCACTCTTCCTCAGGCACTCAACTGTCAATCCAACCCTGATATGGGAACCCGGTCTTATCTGATCCCCCAAAGGTCCCTGGAGGATGGAGGATGGAGGTGGTGGGGCATCCCAGCCAAGCCAAGCCGTGTCTGCATACCTCCCAATAAACAGCTACTGCCTGACTTTAACCCAGCAATGTGAAAACCAACTGTGAAAATGTGTCCCAGTGGTGTCAGAGGTCTGGAGAGGAGATGCAGGTCAGACGAGTGAGGAAAATGTTTTCTAGGTTGCAGATAGCAGCGACATCAAACTGTTTATATCACTAATGCAAAATAAAGTCCCGTTCCAAATGTCAGCTATAAAAGCTTTAGAAAACACAAATTCACACATTAAATTTAAGCATCTTAAAAATACCTGGTCAGAAATGATAAAATAATTAAAGCATTAAAGTCACAGAAACACATTAATAATCGAATATTTCATTAATAAAAACAAATAAAACATATTATTTGCTGACGTCTGGCACATTTTCAAAGTTTGTTTCTGCACTAGTTCAGCTTTTCGTCAGATTTTGAGTCCCAACTTGTCCAAATTAAAAATGTTCCATCTTCTTAAAATTTACCCATTTTTATTGTTTTGCAACTGAAACTAGAGTAAGACATTGAAAACATTTTCAATTAATTTTATTGAATTAAGAGGAAACAAAAGAGGCATAAAGAAGAACCTCTTGTAGAAAGAATCAAAGGCAGCAGGACGTCTTTTTGATTCCTGTCTGAGGAGCTTCATCACGTCTGAACCAACAGTTCAAACATGATGAACTCACGTGCAAATCACTGTAACGTCCACCCCTCCTGATGATTGTTGAACCTGGTCCAGTTCTCGCTCACACAAGGCACTATCACTTTAACACTCGGCTCAGATAGATAAACGGCCTTTTGGTGGCCCAGATGTGGGTTGCCAGAGGTGGTCCATACATGGGCCAACACCACATAAATCAAACCACAATGGGCCAGTTGTGGCATGCCATCTTAAAAACAGCAGCATCATTGCCAGACATGGCCCACATCAAACCATGCCAGCAGTGCCAGCTTGACTCCAGATCTGACCCAGACCTGTTTGGTCTCATGCATGAAGTTACAAACTGGTGTGAAGCTTTTTTAAGGCTTATGCAGAGTTGAGTTGGAAAAGATGAAAACTGCTCTGTTCTGTATGTCATTAGTGATATATTTTACTCTTTTCGTTAACCATCTATCCTCTCCGTCCAAACCTCTKCTCAAATCAGTGTTCCTAATTTGAGAGCTGTAAGTACTCTGAAAGAAAAAAGCCTTTTGGATCTGGTTGAAACATGCACATTGGTTGCACACAATTAGATTGTGTTTTGATTTTAGAACTTCATTTTATAACTCCAACATAATAAATACATGCTGTATGACTGTGAACATTTCATGTTGAAAACTTGTAACCATTTCATGTTGAAATATCCCAATCAAAATGTGTTTATGCGATAGATTTCTGTCACATTTTATGAATGTGAATCTTTTATATTTGTAACATACATTTATTTTATGTTGAATGCATTATATCTAGCTCATTTTTATCTAGACATTACGATTAATTCAAATGTTCCATTTACAATGTAGTTATGTGGTAAACTACAATGTATCACAATATAGATTTAGCATTAATCTATCAATAAATCCATTTTGCATAGTCTAAACCTTTTGAAAGTAGTACACTGCAGCAACATTAGATAAACAAATACAGCTGTTAACATTGTTTTCCAAGAAGCTAAACATTTTAAAGTGCCTGTGACATGCCTATCCATCAAATACAAAAAGTCAAAGAAAACAAATTTTTATATAAGATTGAACTTGGCTCAGCTAAAGTGAAACAGGAAGTGACATCAAAAGGAAACTCTTTAAGAAACTATTTTATCAATGCTTTGTTCCATGCAGGCATTCCCCTTTGACATCACTTGCTGTTTTTTCACATGCAAATATCTCAACAAATGTTCATCTCAGAAGCGGGAAATTATTTTTGAAATATGCTAATAATGTTATCTTTTCTATAATGCCATTATATTCATTTTAAAAAGTTCATGTCACGGGCACTTTAATACAAAATAGTTAACACTCAGATGATTCTTTTTTTGTCACTTCAGTAGAAAACGAAACCAAATATTATTAGTTTATTTAGATTATTTATTTCTTCATCATCAGTGACTTTTTTTAAAGTGAAGAGAAAATAGAGACAGAGAGAAAAA
>NW_013952464.1:330007-333617 GCF_001266775.1 Austrofundulus limnaeus
CTCCAGGCCAAAGCCCGACAGGTCCAGAGGCCCCAAGCCCCAGCAGGCAGTCACCAGGCCAGGCCGGCACACATCCCAGCCCCAGACAAAAAAAAAAAAAAAAAAAAAACAACACTCAGATGATTCTACATCTTTTAACAGTTTAGAGCAGGATTTCCAGAAAATTACAACCACTGAGCCCTGAACCAGTATCTGGCTCCTCTGTGTTGCACCCTGAGTTTGTGTAGTTATTGTTTAGTTTTCTCTGTGCAGGAAGGATGGAGGACCGATCTCCCACATGTTTCACTGTGAATGGAGTGCATGCTGAATCATTCATTTTCAGTGCTCAGCCTGTTTGCATTCATTCATGGAGCCCTACTCGATACAAAATGAAACCACCCTTCTGGGCCGCAGCTCTTTAAAATACATATTGAAACAGGGATGTTTGGCAGCTGCTTGTGAACCTCAGAGTGATTTGTTCTCTGGTAATGACATGTCCGGTGCATCATCTCACCTTCACTGCTGTGAAAAAGACACAGACTGGTTTTCATAAAATGTTTCAGCAGAAAACATTGACAGCTCATAGTTTGACTTTAGTAGAAGAAAAATCACAGAAAAGCTGTGGAGGTGCACATTACAGAAACACAACCTTGTCATTAGCAAAGCAGAAGAATTTTACAGCATCATTCTGCATATCTGAGGTCAGCTGTCATGTTAATGGCAAAAAACCCCCGAAAATAAATAGTTTTACTATTTTTAAAAACCAGCACGAGTCAGAGGTGACTTTTGGAAACAGACTCTCTGTGCGTTTGACATTGTCTCAGAGTGTCGACCTGTCCTCTTCTCCTTATCGATGCATTCCAGCATGTAGAAATAAGCTCTGTCAGGYCTTGTTGCTCGTCATCCAGAGGCTCGTCCATCACACACAGATTCAATTGGAGCCTTTTAATTAATAATGCTGTTTATCGAGGGGAACATCAGGCGGCTGAAGGGAGGGCGGTAGCGGGAGAGGGGGACACTGGGAGCTTGTCTTTGTAATTGGGACGCCTGATTAGGCTCCGGGGGAAGCTTTTAAGCCAGCAAGGTTATCAGTGCTCCTCCCTCTGCTTGTCATCATCTCCTCAGTGTGGCTTCCCTTTGCTCTTGTCTTGTCAGTCTGATTTTATTATCTTCTCCTGCTCGTCGTGTCTTTCCCTTTCTCTTTGCTGCATGCAACAGGTGTCTTACATTAAATTCCCTCATTTAGACCCCCTGAAAGGTGCATTATGTATCTCAACGCGTTTCAGATTTTTACAGATAGTTCAACAATGACCTGATGTTTGAGTCGAAGTCACGCAGCAGACCGCGAGGCTCAGCACTCAGACAGCTGGACAGCTCCGGTCCCGCCTCATGTGAATAGAGACGTATTGATCCCAGCAGGCTGTGGTTTCCATTTCTCTACACATTCTGTTTGTCCCTCTTAATTACAGCTCCCCCATAATGGATTCATACAACTCCCCTGACGCTCAGTGGCTTTCTCCCTGCCCATATTTGTACACAAGCAGTCCCCCCCACCCCACCATTTTCTCCCTCTTTTCACTGCACTGTCTCCCCCGCCACAGCTTCTCTAAATCCCCAATGTATTCATTTCTAACGGCAGTGTTTTGTGAAGACAGTCTGGTGTTGGCATGGCTTGTGGTTTTTGATGTGGAAGGATGTGTTCTTTCAAAATGGTTCAAATTGACCAACAGTTCATGGCAACAATGAGGAAACTCATAGTAGAGTCAGCTGAAGCTTCATGCTTTGGCTTTGATGGAGAACATCGTGGGCTGAACAACCTGAAGGCCGGTTCTGTTCTGGGGACGACTGTGTGGAACCTTTGGGGATCATGCTGCAAATAAAGATTTTACATAAAACCAAGAACATTGTGGACAACCCTGACCATCCTCTTCATCAAAATGTCAGAAAAACAGAGCCTCTTCAGTCAGAGGCTCCTTCAAATTCGTTGTAATACAGACCTGCGGAATATTATTCCTGCCCACAGCAGTTAAATGAGTTATTACAACATTTAATTGCCCTCTAGAATCAATAAAGTATTTTTTGAATTGATTTGAACACTGCATAAATCAACAGTATTTAGTTGTCAATATTATCCATCCATTTTCTGTACCCGCTTATTCCTTTTCAGGTTTGCGTGGGTCACTGATGCCCACATCCAGCAGTCACAGTGCGAGGGGTGGGGTACACCCTGGACAGGTCCACACATAGAGACAAACAACCATTCACTCTCTCACTCACACCTAGGGACAATTTAGAGTTATCAGTTAACCTAACAGTCATGTTTTTGGTCTGTGGGAGGAAGCCGGAGTACCCGGAGAGAACCCACGCATGCACGGAGAGAACATGCAAACTCTATCCAGAAAGGTCCCCGGGCCGGGATTTGAACAGGCAACCTTTTTGCTGAGAGGCATCAGCTCTACCAACTGAGCCACCGTGCCGCAAATATTATTTAAGTTATTCATTTTAAACAATGTGGGGAACTTTGAGGTTAGGTCAAGTTGTATAAATCTAACACTATTTTGACATTTAGGTTAAAAACATTACATACACATGGCATAAAATATAAGGACATTTGTGTTTGGATGACTATTTCTTTGTTGCAACAATGCTTCTTGGCAATATGTTATATATACTGGGCAACTGATTGGCAGCACCTGGGTGTACCAGCAGCTCATAAGTGTCAATAGCAATAGAAAAAAAAGGTTGTTTGGCAGAGAAGATTTGGCAAATATTACATGTACACAATCCACAGCTCTACTGCTCATCTCACAAATGCATGTTCCTTACAAATGTGGCACCATTTAAAASGAAAATTAACAGGCTTTCAATTTAAGATTTATTGCCAATAAGCATTATTGTTACAACAAAGAAATAATCTACCGAACACAAATGTCCTAACTTTTTGTGCTAAATTTGTAAAACTTTTTTTATGTACAAAGTTACTTGTAAAAACTCATCCTTTGTAAAGTCTTAACAGTTTATTGCTGTAAAAAGGGCCATTATAGCTAATTTTGTATAGGTCATAAAAGTTATGGTATTTATTTTTATTTTATTGGCAAATCCCATTGAGATCGCTGATCTCTTCTGGACCTGAAGGCAATACATTGTACATGTTTTTGTGTTGTGGGGAAACCAGAGAAAACCCACACAAGCACAAGAAGAACATGCAAACTCCACACAGAAAGACCCCAGGGGTCTCATTTATAAAGGATTGCGTGGAAACCATACTAAAAGTGAACGTACGGCCAAAAGGCGGAAATGGCGTACGCCAAAAAAAAAATCAGATTTATAAAACCGTACGTACGCATGTTTCTGCGCATCTTTCCTTTATAAATCACAGCCACACGTCAGAGTTAGCGCACGAGGTCCAGCCTCAGGTTCTACCCTCTACACGTCCACACTCAACCATAAACAGTCAATGTAAAGTACCTCATGAATGTTAAGATGTATTTAAATCAGTCAGCTGATCAACGCCAACAAAAGTGATTGGTTCAGACACGCTCCGTTGTGTGTCTGGATGATGACAGGTGCTGACAGCTGCTCACGTGAACAGAATGTCTGAACCACGAGTTAAATCTGTTCCCCTTAACCT
>NW_013952464.1:334705-351636 GCF_001266775.1 Austrofundulus limnaeus
TATTTACTGTATATATTTATACAGTAAATATGCCCTGTGCCAGGCCCTGTGATGGACTTGCGACCTGTCCAGGGTGTACCCCGCCCCTCGCACTGTGACTGCTGGATATGGGCACCAGTGACCCACGCGACCCTGAAAAGGAAGAAGCGTCTACAGAAAATGGATGGATGGATGTATACAGTATATTTATAGTGTCCTGATACCAGCATTTTTTACAAGTACTTGTACAAAGTGCCCTGATACTTGGGACTGATAACTCATCAAATGTGCTACAGTTTACATTTAAAGTGAAAAGTTTGTCAGTTTCATGTTTAAGAAATGTACTGAGATAAAATCATACTTGTCATTTTATTAGTTTTAATTTTTTTGCAGCGTCATCAGTCTATATGTTTGATTTAATTCAGTCAGAGGGGCTGTATAAGGAAGAAGAGCCACGTTGYTTTAAATAAATTTATGTTTTTAAAATCATTGCGTATTGTTTAGGTTTTAACACAGTGAGTACTCTGTAGCAGTACTCGGTATCAGAGAGTACTCAAACTCGATTTGAGAAAAACTGATATTGGGACAGCCCACATTTGCAGGATCTCAGCCACAGACTGAGCTCCAGAGGAGCTTTGTGGAAATAGGCAGTGCTTTGTACCAGGCAGCTCCATGTGGCCACAGGAGATTCATGGATTTCTTAAACATGCATGAATGAGTCAAAGCAACATTGTGAGTGTGTTTTTTGATGATGAAATTACATTTTAACAAGATATAAAGTTTAAAAAAACAATCTGTTTGCAAAAATTTGTTTATTATCATTCAGCTTTTTCTTTGTGCTTAACCAGAACATCCAGGCAGAACTGTGAAGTCCCTGCTCAGCGCTCAGCCTTTGGACAAGCAGCTTTTTCAGTTAAAGCCATCGCTCAGTGGAATGTTGCTCCAGCTCATGTAAAAAAAACATAGTTCTTTTATTAGTTTTAAAAATAATCTTAAAAATATTATCAATCTACTCAGTGTTGCAATCATTGAATTGCACTGGGTAATCGATTTTAAAGTTTGCTTCTGGCTGTGTGTGTTGGAGGGTGGGGTGGAGATGGGCGTGATTACATTGTTAAATGTATATATGATTTTTTTTATTTGGGTGGGGATGTGTAGACCTGCAGCTCTTTGTTTGGTTTCTGGGGTGATCATGCAGAATATTTTAAATCTACTTAATACTGAAATCAGAATTTTTTTTATTGGATGTTTAGTGATATAACTTTTAAATTATATTTGGAGAGTGGGGTGGGGTGTTTATGTGTTGTYATCATTAATTGTAAAATGTATTATTTTATATTATTTTAAATTTTCTGTTTTTTTCCCCGCATTTCATTTTTATTACTGTTGGATGTTGTTTTGTTTCTACGGTCTAGGACTACAGATGTAAATTAGCCTTAGGCTAAATCTGGTGCAACGCATCAAATGTTTTTATGTTTATGTTTTAATTGCATATTGTTCTGATCAAATAAATTCATTCAAAATAAAAACTGTCTTAAAAATAGTTTCTATCCCACAATGATTCTTGTTGACCTAGGTGTCTCATTTCTTTATTGGAAGAGGTTAGCTGCAGTGTTTTTAATGCTGTGGCAGAAGGAAAACATCAGGTACACACACACACATACACACACAGACATCTTACCTTTTAAAATAATTCTCTGGAGGCAACTCTTACAGTTGACTAAGAGCAATAATAAATGAGTCATTGTGGATAGAATGAATTTCCTTCTATGTTATAAAACACATTAATGTCTACATGACAAATATGTAACAGGAAAATAATGACTTTAGGGCTCATGTTGGGGAGTTTTGTGATCTTTGTCTGCCTGGTTAGAAAACACACGTAAATCAACAGAGCACAGTCTTTAAATTTGTCACAACAGAAAGAGGCAGATAAGAGAAAAAGGGAGGGAGGCCTGAGACGATGAGAGGAGTTCTTACATACCAGTCTGCTCATGACAGAAATCATTCAAATATTTAAAACTCCTACAAATGGATTTCTTTACATTCAAAACACATTAGATGGAATGTATGAATCCCATTAAAAGTCCTTGTTGTTAATCATTTTGTGGGCAGAATGTGCACCAAAAGTACAAACTTTTCAAATGTCACCTAATCATAAATTTATTTAATGATTACAGATAAACACAAAGGTACACACAGTCTTGGTTGTATCTTAGGCCAAACTTAAAACGTTTAACTTTCCTTTAATTCATTTAAAACTTTGATCTTAAAAAATATACTTATTTTCAATAATATTTCAACAATATTGAAAAATATTGTTCAAAATGTATAAATCTGTTTCCTGAATAAATTCATAAAATACACTGGCTGTATAGATTTACAATGTTTTGAGTTCTTTTTAATTTAAAATGAAATATTTCTGTTTTTGTGTTTTCATGGGGCCTCTTTGATCTGATTCAGAGAGGGTGGGGGTGGCTGAGATGATGTCACTTGTTTGAGTGAACCAAGAAGGATTTTGAAGAACAAACTGTAGATCAAACTATTAAACTGAAGACACACAGCCCTGATACTGGCAGTAATTTATAGACTCAGCCATTCAATAAAAAAATGCTCATCACCCGCCGCTAAGTGTTTGCTAAGCTAGCTGTAGCAGCCGTCTTGAATTAGGTCGTCTCCAAAAGTTTTTCAGCTATAGATGTACATCCAGTGATTCATCTGTGAAAGTTTTATTGAAACCCATTCAGTGGTTCATGAAATAACTTAACACACAAGCAAACACACACACAAACATGTACATTCGACACCCCCTTGTTAAAATGCATGTCAGACTCGTCAACATTTTGACGCTTCAGCAGGGACCATCTGCGTCCAGTTTTGACACGGCGGGTACCCCCCTTGCGTCAGTCCTTGCCGCCCGCTGCTTTTCTGGGTTGCATTATGGGTCTTTGGGTTGGGGGTCTGAGGTTCACATGAGGGATCAGGATTAATGGTTAATTTGAGATACTGGGGTCAGGGATAGGCTGTATTTACGTAGCTAATACAGGTCAAATTTAAGTTTGGGTACGGTTAGTTCTCGCGATTTCTCTACATTAAAAAAATGGTTACTAACAGGGATCAGGGTTAATGGTTAATTTTAGGGTCTGTGGTCAGGGATAGGCTGTTTAAGGCTAATAGAAGTTAAATTTAGGGTCTGGGATGGTTGGTTTTGCGCATTACCTACTCTTGTAAAAAAACATGACGACGTGCTCGTCCTCCTCCGCCTCATCTCATAAAGAACGGACATGTGGGGGCTACCCGGCACGTCTGAAAGTTGACGCAGACGGCTACCATACCAAGCGTCAATATRTTGACGCGGGGGGCATGAGAATGCCTTGTAACATGCTAAGCTTTTGCGATGTAAAAAAGAGACCATGATGAGTCATTTCAAAACCTTTTTTTACCTTTACTGTGACTCACTATATTCTGGGCAAATGGGGAAAAATATTAGTCAAATGAAAGTCTCTAAAAATAAAGACATTTCAACCTGGAAAGACTCATAACAAAGTGACAATCTGAAATTTGGAGGTTYATTGACATGAATGATATYAGAGTTTGGCAATCGGACCCCGGCAGAGGATGTGAGCACTGCGAGATGCTGTAAGCTCAGATGAACTGCTTAAGATGATGGGTAGGAGYTTCTCTTCCCCCAGGTGGTGGTGGTCGTAGGAGGGGGAAGCCCTTGAAAGCCGTAAGATGAAGGGTGGAGGAGGGGTAGGGGCAGGTTGACGTTCGGCTGGTGAGCAGACGAAACGATTTGAGAGGACAGTTTTATCCACTGACTGTCAGATGCTGATTGGATGCAGCTGGGTTTGTGACATGTCGACTGGAAGATAGTTGAGGTAGATTCTCTTCCAGAGTTGAACTTTCCTCTGGATTTGTAGAAACAATAAGCTTGTTGAGTGAGTTTGCATGCCCAGAAACTGATAAGTTTTGAAGTGAAACCATGAAATTTCTGTTGCCTTTTTGTCGTTTGTGTACACAACAGCAATGGTTTTCTCTGACACCACACTTTTTGTATCCAGTAACAATGCAGAGGGCTGTTTGTGTGGCTCACCCTTTTCAGCATGAAGGAGTTGGTCCAAACCGACATTTGGGTGTTCACCATTTTGGATCGCTGTTTTTATCCTGGTCACAGAACGTTTGCATGAATGAACGTGTCATTAAAAAACAAACACTCAGAGCACGAACATGACTTGTACAGAGCCCGCCCAGTGACACTGGATTTTAAAAAATGAATGTGTGGCCATGAGATGATTATTGCGTTTACATGCAGAGACTGTTAATTGACGACATGGACAAATTTTATTTAATTTAAAGTTTAATATAAGAATCAATGACATACTTGCGGATTGGCACGAAGTAATTCTCAGCATTAAGTTGTCCCTAGGTGAGAATTATGGTTGTTTTTGTCTCTATGTGAGACACCTGTGATGGACTTGTGATCTGTCCAGGGTGTAACCCACCCCTCGCATAATGACTGCTGGATAAGGGCACCAGTGACCCTGAACAGAAGAAGTGGGCATAGATGATGGACGGATGGATGTTTAGATTAAACCATGGAGGTGTACTCTTTAGATTAAACATCCACCAAAAAATTAAAAAATAAGTGTTGAGTACCTTCGAACAGTTAAAAACAAAAACAGCATTTTCGTAAATATTCCTGCTCCATTAATGTCTGTTTCTCTCACAAAGAGAGAGATGCAGACTGATACAGGATGCTCAAATTATATCATGGCCATGCATTAACTAACGCATGGCCACAAGTTATTATCTCAAGGCCATAATGTTTTTCCTAATAGAACGTCATCAGATGAGTTCCATAGACCTGGCATGGGAACTGCAGCAAACAGGCACAGCCTTACAGTGTAACTATATGAGCATGAGTACAAATCTTCACTATCATCTTCAAAGGTTGTTCACGTCTAAACAAGGTCTAATGTTTTGTTGAAGCACTTTCTAACAGCCCTCAGTTTTTGGAAAGAAATTTAAGACTTCTAAATCTAAAATTTCAGTTTTCATGGCTCAATCTGAAGCAAAGCAGCCCCACAACAGCATTATGCTTCCACCACTACTCCTTTTGGTCATTTTGCACTAATTATAACTTTTTAAACTGGGACAAAAATGTTTAACCGTGGATTCACCTAGCTAAACCAACCTGCTTTTTTAAAACTTGATATTATTTTGAACATGTAGCCAAACCTAAATATTTTTCTTTGTAAGAAAATGCTCACCCAATAGTCCAGATACAGACAGCATGTCATGATCTGTGTTTTTATGTCTTTTTTTTCATAGTGTTTCAGTGTTTCCCTTGTGTCTCTCAGCTCAGCTGCCCCACATCACTCTGCTGATTACCCCTGTGTTTCTTCCCAGGTGTTTTCTGTTCACTCATTAGTTTTCAGTGTATTTAAGTTCTGTCCTGTCTCTGTCTGATTGTCGGTTCATTGTGCTCTGTGTCTTGATCCCCTGCCTGCGAGTCCGCAAGTTTTTGCTGCTTTTCAGCACTGTTTTGTTTATAAATAAACCTTTGTTCCATWTTTTGAGCCTGCCTGTGCCCTGGGTCTGTTCCTGCGTAGAAYCTGTCACAGCAAAGGAGATTGTTGTCATACAGCATATCCCTTTAGCATTTGTACAGCCAGTTTTTCTCATAAATTCTTGCAGCCTCCTTGGTCAGTTTCTATGTCCAGGTTTCAGTAATGTAACTGTTCCATATTTTCTCCAMGTCTTCACTGATTCTTCAAATTTATAATGCTGCCAAATCTTCTTGTAACCTTCTCCTGACTGATGTCATTTTATAAAGGAGATCCTTTTTCTGCTTGGAGAGCTTGTTTGTTCCAATTGTTTGGACAAAAAAAGCCTAACTCCATACTTGGACTAATTAAAGGCACAGTGGTCCTAGAAACAATGCACATCATCCACCACCTTTCATGATACAGCTTAAAGCCAAGATCATAACAAATGATTATGTTTTATAGCTGATTTTATCAAACCTTGTAAATGATATTTGCACAATACCATGTGTTATTGTGACATCCTGTGGGGTGAGGTGAGGTGTGCTAGCGCTCTAAGTTTATGTTGATAACAGCTCTCAGCCACTCATTTCTGTAAATTGACAAAAGTATATGGTTATGTTATAGTCAACTATCTGTGACAGGCATCTTCTATTGAGTCAAAGATAGTGTCTGTATCTTAATTCAGGGGCTGCAGCTCATGTGGGGCACATTTGTTGGCTGCTTACATCACTGCACCTCACCGTAGGCTGTCCCAATTCCTGGGAACCAAATGCATGCGACAGACAAAACCCGAAAACATAGGCTACATCAGAGTATTCTTCAGATTTCATTGTGCCGTCATCAAACTAAACCCGCATGTGAGGCTGTTAACCTGCCCTGCAGGGTGTAGATGTAGCTATGCAAGTTCAAAACAAAATAAGAATAACTTTGGGTAAAGTGACATTCAAGTGCATGAAAGTAAGAAAATAATTCATCCTGTTTGAAATCTTGCTGGATCTGGCAGTACAAAAGTTATAAGGCCTCAACGCCATCAAAAATGTGAGAAGATGAGACAGGACATATTATTACTATTATTCAGTGATTTAATATGACGCACTTACCTCATTAGCTAATGTTAACATAACTGATAGCTCCGCTTCCAACAAACATTGTTTTCTGATGGTAAACTAACAAAGCTAATGTTGACAGTTGGCTACAGCAGTGCTTCCCAACCTTTAAAGACTTGTGTACCTCCTGAGCCATCACTGGTACCCCCGCTGTCAAACGTAATGATGATTCTCAAAAACTATAATTTACAACAGCTGATTATTAAATGAAAATTATTTATTTATMCCCCTAGAACATTTAATTTTCAGGCATTTTGTTTTTTTCAACTCAAATTAAACAAAGATAAATATGTTGCCTTGAAAGGGAATAAGTAATTAAAGACACCAGGTAATGGCAGGTGCAGGAAGCAGCAGCGTCCAAAAATACATCAAATACTCCAAATGAGTAAATTCCGTGTTTTGTACAGGATTCCTTTTTGTGTCATTTTCATAATTCCATTTGCATTTTYTGCATTGTGGAAATTGTAGGGCCCTACATACCTCAGTCCTATCTTTATAAAATTTTTCACACACTTGGGAAATTTTTCCACATATCCCCTGCAATATGCTTGCGTACCCTAAGGGGTACATGTATCCCTGGTTGGGAATTACTGGGCTACAGCACGAAGTGATCAGCCACTGAAAATAAGATTTATAAGGCATAAATCTGATGAGCAAACTATCTTTATGAAAGTTATCCATCTGCAGAGGACAGCGCAGAACAGCGCCAGCATGTTAGTGGTTTAGGTGATAATGTTTTCACTGCCACTGTGCTGCACGACAGTCTGCCTTTTATTTTCTTTAGATGGTTTTCTGTAAAAATTTGGCCAACTTTAGAAAGTTTAAGTCTTGTTTTATTTATTTTTTTACTCTTCATCTTTCTGTTCCGCCATTATTAGTGGTATTTGGTTTGCGCAATTCTTTGGTTTGCAAASCGGCACAATAAACAATGCATTCACAATCAATATAAGCAATTCTTCCCTCAGCAGTTCATGTATTTTATTTCAGTTATAAATGAACATTTATGTGGTTAAATAATATGATGTGTCAATGTTAAAATGCAATGTTAATTAATTTTATAATAAATTCTTCAGTACGTGATAATTTTTCAGGATGTATTCACACCTGACACATCTGGTCTGCTTTAAACGGACCGGAGTTCATTTCCCCTGTCGGTCTAGACCTTTTTAATGCAGGTGTGAATACACTCATGTGAACCCTGGTGCAAATCAAACAATCGGACCAAAACCCATTTTCAGGTGGTCTCGGTCCACCTCCAAATGAACTCTGGTGCGGTTTACTTCTGGTGTGAATACAGACCGGCCTCGAACCGAACCAACCACAAAAAACATGCACCTTTTTGGACTTCTAAGCAACATTAGCTCTTCAGTGTTTCTAATGCTAACACTGCACTAAATGAGCCGTTGTGGGTCAGGGAATGCAGAGCATCTTGTCTCCTTTAGGTTGCGACACGTGTTTGACAACTCTGTCCCAAAACTATAAGTATGTCATCGCAAAACCACAGCTGAATGAGCTGCTCTTATTGGGCCTCATGCAAGAACCGTTCGTACGCACAGATTTGTTCTTAAATTGTGCGTACGAGTGATTTAGGAGAATTTGTGGCATTCACCAATGTTTTCGTATTCTAYGATTTTTTTTCAGATACGAACAAAATTCACGAGTGGTCCAGACCTGTCGTATATTTTACGAACAGTCAGTCTGCTGTTATCCAGACGGGTTTTCTTCATTAATAACTTTATATTTCGTTAGTTTGAAGATATTTTGAGTTGAAAATAAATTACACTCCATAATTATGTTGACAATAGGCTATTCGGCTTGAATTAGAGTTATAATTTTAAATGTAATAATTTAGACTAACAATAAATTGTCCGTTCGTCCGTTTTCCACCGCCTATCCAGGATCGGGTGCGGGGGCAGCAGCAGAGAGACCCCCTCTCCCCATGCAGCGACACCTTCCAGCTCGTCCTGGGGGACTCAAGACGTTCCCAGACCAGAGGGGATACATGATCAAGTCCTGGATTTTCTCCAAAGTGCCAGACTTATTTTAAAAACATTTTAAAATGCTTATTTCAGACCCGCATCTGAGACCACCTGCGCCGCACAGCGCACTGGGGGGGGGGAGGGTTACGGTGCGCAGCGCTGTGTCTTCTGAATAAATGAAAATGATTTAACACAGTTGTTTATACTTTTAGCAGCTCTTTTTATTCCACAGCTGAGCTGCTAAAAATGACAGATTTTCTTTTCTGGATCTCTGACAGACGGACTTCAATCTCTGAACTCGTAAAGTTTTTCTTTTAAGTTTTCGCTGCCATTTTCATGAATGGACACTTCCTGATATCTGAGGCAGGAATCATAGCCTTATATGGTGTTTTTGGGGTGGTAATTATGCTRATCTCCTCTCGCGTGCACGAGCAGCTGGATAGAACAGGTGGAAATTTACGCAGCTCATTTACRCACKTTTCCTGAAGATAGAAGAGTTTGTTGAAWCTGACGTGACATGTTCGTACGAACCCTTTGTACGAACAAAAGTAAGAGAAATTTAGGATAAAAATACGAACATGTTCTTGCATGAGGCCCATTGTTCTTAACAGCCAGTTGTATTAACTCAATTTTGATTTCTGGGTCTCTGCTCTGTCCTGGCCCGTCATTTCTGTCCCACGGGAGCAATGTCATGGCTTTGTTTATAAATTATAGTCCACTTGCAAAAAGCATAATGCGAATGCAAACCGCACAAAAGGAAACAAAGTCTGCTATTTGGTCCGGACAAAAGGATTTTACACCCTAAAATTTCACCGTAAAAGACTATTCGCAGTTTAATATGYATCATAAAATTTCATTTTTATTTTGTTTCTATGTATTGATGTTAAATACATCWGAGTAAACTATTACGTTTGAGTTTTAAATTAATGTTTCATGGATCATTATTGTAAATTTCAGCCCTCATAGGCTACACCCTATATAGACCACGGTCTACGTGGGCTGCAACCCCTGAATTGGGACCCAGTTAAYGAGTTGTAGATGTACATCCAATGGTTGTTCTCTGAAATATTTTGCTAAAAGACTTATAGAATAAAATGCAAATATTTAATGGTTAAGTTTTAAACAAATATGTTCACAATCTGTTAGCAGTTGGAGTATGTATCGGTGATAATCTCAACTACTACCACAATAAATATTTGCTAAATAACTGTAAAACTGAAGAAGTTATAATCATTTTYGTATTTGTTAGGATGGCWTAGCTGTGGCAGCCATCTTGAATCCAGTTGACTCCAGAGGTTAAATGGTTGTAGATCTGCATCCAATAAGTTTGCTGCAAAAAAAAGGTTTCGTTAAGATCAATCCAGTAGTATTTCAGTTATTGCTAATGTGCTAACAAAGAAGACAAACACAACATAATAAWAACTGTATTGCACTTTCACCTTTGGTTTGTGATAAATATGCCTCTTATTCTGAACTGCAATCATGCTTGTAGAAAACTGATAACATGATGTGTATTTTTTCCGCTTTTAGTTTTTACTCTCATTAAATAACCAAATATGAATAAAACTGTTTTCACAAAAAATGAACTTTTTTCACAAAATAAATAAATACTTTTTTTCAAACTCAAAAAGAAGTTTTGTCTTGGAAATTAAGATCACAGTTTTTAGTTCTCAGCTCAGAGTTGTGTGTGACACAAAACAACAATTTGGCTAAAGTATTCCCCACTTTTTAAAATATGATTATAATATTCATTCATATGTCTGTAAATCTCACACTTGATAGAATAAATACAAGTTATTAAACAAGTTATCTGTTCATACAAAATAGAAACAATAACAATTCATGCCCAGTAAAAACACTGTCTTTTGGTTTCCTCACATTACCCACCTCTGTTTTGGTTTAGTGTGGTCTTTAGTGGTTGGATCGGGGAGTTCTGTCCTGCGGCCCATCCGTTGGCTTGTTCCTAATCCAGTTAGGGGGTGAAGGGGTCTGGCGTTTCCCGTCTTGGCTGAACAGGCTGTACTAAATGAGGTTTTTACTTGCCCTGGGGAGTCCAACTTTAATGGACGCTGGTCAATGAACACGCGGGAGAAGGGAGGCAGGCCTGCGCAGGAAGAACCTTTCAGACGAGAGGTAAAGGAAGGACAGAGACGGTGATTAACAGGTGAAACGATCAGTCAAAAGGTAGATCCGTCCGTTTTGAAGATGAAGAGAAGTTCACATTGTGAAAATGAGAGTTTAAATTGACCAATTCTGGCTGTTTGCATAAATGCTGTGAGATGGAGGCAGAGTTGTAAAGTAACTAAGTACATATACTTTTTTACTGTACTTGGGTATCTTGTGTATCTTGGGTAATTTTTGGGTATCTGTATTTTTCTTAAGTAGTTATTTTTCAGCCTTCTTTTTACTTCTACTTCTTACATTTTCACACAATTTCCTGTACTTTCTACTCCTTACATTTTTAAAAGATGCAAGAAGTAGAAAGTCATTACTTTTATTTCATTTTTGCTTGTTTTCATTCCAGCTTGGTAATGTAAAAAAATAAATCCTATCCATATAAATTGTGCCTCCTAGATAGAGTGAATTTAATTGTGGTTGAATGAAAAGTATAAATTCTGATACCATATTAGTTTTATACACAAACAAATCATGTCACACTCCAGCAGGACATAATCATTAAAATAAAAGGACTGTACTTAAGAAGTATTTGTATTTCATGAATTATATTATTGCTTTTGGCCCTCAGCCCTATAGATTTTCATTTCGGAGAAACTGAAACAGCTAGAGTGGTGCATCCTAAATTTAACATAAATTAATTATTTTAATACAATATAGTCATTTCTGCATTTTTGGGGGAGATTACCTCCTAATAAATGTCATTACAGAAAATCTAACAGCTCTTTTTAAATCAATGCTTTTACTTTTAATACTTAAGTACAAAATATATCAGATACTTTAAGACGTTTACTCAAGTAATAATCATAACATTCCCTTTAACTTTTACCAAAGCAATTTTTTGGTAAGATACTTGTACTTTTACTCAAGTTTCACATTGTGGTACTTTATACAACACTGGATGGAGGCGACAGAGGTCTATACCCTGCTCAGTGCACTTCCTTTCTCCCACTAAAGGTAAAAAAACACTATTGTGCATATAAATGTAAGCTGCTGCCAATGTTGTGGCTGCTTGGAGGCCTTTGGTATAGTTAGAAAATAGCTCCATAATCCTGCACTTTTTCTCACTTATATACACGCACAACAACAAACAGCCCTCCACTCCACCCTTTCCCACTGGATGGGCAGTGGGCTCAGGGGAAATGAGGTAACACACACACACACAAATACTGGAGACACACACACACACACACACACACAAATACTGGAGACACACACACATGCACGTACAAAAAATCACAGTGGCAGTTCAGCGCCATTCAGACCTCTGTTCTTCTCTTTCCATCAAAGCTGTCAATCTCAGGGAATTTCTCATTGCACCCCACCCCACCTGCCAACCATCGCACCCCACCCAGAGACCCCGGCCCACATTTTAAGGCCTGGGATATTTGGTGCAGCCAGTTGTCATGGAAACTATCCAGATGTTGGCCTCTGATTAGCTGGCAACGGTCAAATGAAATCAGAAGAAGTGTGATAAGATCGCAGAGGGACAGAAACTGGGAGAGTGGTGGCCGCAAGCAAGGAGGAAGAGGGGGAGGGGGAGTTGTAAAAGTCAGGGAGAAAAGAGGGAGGAGGGTGGTGGTGTTTGTGAAAGGTTTGTAAACATTTTAATGCAATTCAGTGAGGGGGAATTGTTTTTCCTTTAGCGAAATACTGTAATTTTCAGACTGTGAAACCCTTCAAGAATGAGAATGTGTTACAAAGCAACTCTCCTCCTTATTCCTTTGAGAGGATAAAAACAAAACAACAACAAAAATGGCTGCAAAGCAGCAGCCTGTTGATCCCGCATTTCCTACCCAAGCAACTTTGTGACGACTCAAAGGACAACAGGCTACACATTTAAATTGCTTTTAAACAAACTCCAAACAGCACTTCTCCTCYCCCCCTACCTGTCCCACAAGCATCTAATTGCATCCAAAGTCCCATTTCCTGTCAATGAAATTACATTTAACATTTCCCTCTAGGTCCTTGTCCAAAGTGACCCCAAACTCGGAGCGACTGATAAGGGTGCTAACTAGGTAAAAGCTGAAGCGCTTCCCGGTGTTCAGTCAGCAGAAAGGGCTGCGGCGGAGGGGACGCGAAGGAGCTCGGCCCTGCCCCTGCTCGCTCCATTTTCCAATAAAACTCAAGCAATCAGATCAGTGCTGCTTTAAATGGACGACTTGATGGCAGCAGGCCGCATTAGCCYCTGGTGTTCTCCCAATCCGATTAGACAGAGACAGTGACAGGTTCCAGCTAAAGAGGGCAGGTAACACACACAAACACACACACATCAAGACACGCAAACCTGGAGCAAATATGAGACGCTGGTATAAAACATGTAGGAACACGAATGGGAGTCACGGTGACGCATCCATGCAGGACCTCTTGTGGACACTTGTGGTGATAATTGGATGTTTGGAGGCAGATGTCATTGTTGTTATGCAGTCAGTCACTTGATGTTTCCAAGTTATTGGGCAGTCATTTGGACATATTAGCAGCTCCTTTTAGGTCAGAGGTCATCCCTTAAGGCCACTTCACGGCTCTGTTGGTGCGTGCTTGATTGGTGATGTGCACCGATGTGTGTGTCTGTGATTTATGGATGCAAAAAATAAATAAATAAATAAATAAAAAACAGAAAAAAATCGCTCTGTCTCCTTTTACGGCCATAAAATCACCCCTAATTGTTTTTATGTTAACAACGGGGGTTGCTTTCCTGCAAGCCTGAATTAACAAACTGCTGCGAGCAACAAAGTGGGTTGCAATACCTCAGATAGCTAAAACCTAAGTTAGGGCAACTACTCCTCAGGAGTGACAGCAGCGAGAGAATGGTCCCTCAGTGTGCTTATCAGGTAAAATAAACCTCAATGATGCAAAGTAATGGCCGGGTTACATGAGACTGCATGTGTGGGGTAGAGACTGGAAACTCTGCTCCTTATCACAGCGCAGGACACGGAGGAGTGAGACGGTACTTAACAGATTTAGACGCTCAGTGAAGCCCAACACCTGGACATGGAGAAAGCGAGGGGGACAGCCATATCTCAAGTTAGAATGTAGACATCTCAGCTTATATAGGGAGAACCTACATGGTAGTAAAACTAGTAGACTCTGTTTTTCATTCAGATCAGGGTGTTCCTTTTAAATTCAACAACTTCAGCAGTTACACTTTTCTTCTTAAATAACCCTCCTGGCAGCTCTTTGGACCATATACGCCACAGCAGACAGATGGAAAGATTCAAAAGGAGTTTACTCTGCATAAGTGAGGCCTGATAAAAGCAGACTACTGGCTGTTTTTTTTAAGTGTTTTATGTTGAAAACACATTAGCACACCTGACGCTTTCTGATCCTGTGGCTGATGACGGACTGCAGATCAGCCAGTTAATTTAGGCCAGATAAAAGCCTCTCATCTTCACCAAGGTAGATTACTGCAATAGCAGCTTTTGTCATCTTTTGATCTTTCTTAACTGCTGTGTTGGTTCATTTGCATGTGTCAGAGATACAGCTTTATTTAGGGCAACTTTAATGGGAACAGGAGGGATTCTAACACACTAGAATCTGAGGCAGATTAGCACTGACCCCACTAAATCTCTTGTGATGTTAGTTTACTCATATTTGTGAGCAAATGATCTGAGTGCAGGTATGTAGATTATAAGTATACACAAAAATAATATGCAAGTGCATGCACGCAAACAAGGATAAATCCCATGAAGTTTTGCATAAATACTCAAACACATTCAGACGGGGGAAAGRAAACACACAACACAAACATGCTCTATGTCTGCACCTGAATGACAACACATTGGACTTTTGAGCATCTCTCAGGCCTCGGCCTGTCATCCTCCTGTCTATCCCCGGCTGCTTTGCTCCAGCAGATATGGTCGACGTGGACGTGTACTTTGTCCAGATCATCCGTGAGATGAGATGAGAGGAAGGGGGGAGGTATTGTTCTTCCTGTGGCGCTAAGCCGCCAGGCGATTACCCTGTCAGGAAGGAGAACTCAGCGCCAGCGCCAACTGCCATAAACCAGTGCTAAATCCCAACTGATCGCAAAAAGAGGCCGATTTTACACTTTAGATTCCTCCCATCTCCTAATGCGGCCGATGAAGAAGAGGATCTTTGCCTCTCCCTCATCTTATCCACCGCTGCTATCCTCCTCAGCTGGTGGCGTCAACCCCTAAGCTCGCGCTGCGGGGATAAGACTCAACGCCTTGTCAGGCCAGATCAATGTGATTTTACAATGCGGTCCGAGAGCAGGGCCCGCTGCTGCCGAGTGTGGCTGCACAACAGCGGATTGCGCCCCTCARACAAGCTCTTGGCTTTACTCAGAAGCGATTCTTAGCACCGCTGTGTATCTATCTTGCTCAAATAAGATACCGCAATCTAACAACAATCTTGTACACAAACCTGCCAACTGCATCTCCTAAATCTGACTACCTCACACATACCTGTACTATCTCCCTCCTCTTGCCTCTCTCTATCTTGAGGGTCGATCTCTCTGTATGCCTCATTGAACTCCTCCATCGGTTTATCTTATCTGTTTTCTCAGAAACACTCCTCGGGACAGTTCTTCAAATTCCTCCTCAAGTTGTCAAAGCCTTTTTTAAAAAAAAGAAAAAAAGCATAGAGAGAGCACCAGAGGATGTGTCCCCTGAAGATGCTGTGAGTCTTTAAGTGTGAGGTTGAGGATGTTTATGTTAGAGGGGAATTAAATCTAATCCTGAAAACATGTTGTTGCAGTCAGAAATGATATTAAACCTTTTTAACAAAAAAGGCAAAAATGAAGACAGGTATATGCAGGGGTTGATTGACTGCCTCTCCTAAATGTTTGACAAGTGGGGTGAGATTTGAATGTGGCATTTCAAAGATGGTTATTGAAAAACTTGTTTTGCTAACTGGGGTAGCTTTCAGAATGTCACAGGGATTACTCTTGGCCACCACCACACCAGATTTGATCTCCAAAAAATTATTGTGTTGTAGCCATTTGAAAAGAGCTTTTTCAGCCATCTTGGATTTTGTATTTGAAGTCATATTTAGTAAAAGTTTGTTTCTCGGCTTCTACACCAATTATAGCCCTTTGTGAAATTAGCATTAATATAAGCAGTAACCTTAGTTGGGACTAACGATTGGCATGTTTTTCTGATGGGACCTCTGCGTCAGCCATACTGTTTTTAGCTTCAGAGTATATCACTGTTTTTATTTTCTGTTTGCACTGTATGGATGCCAAAGTATGCTTATTGTTTTCTGTGTTCATTTGGTTCTCCAGAGTATACTTATTTCTTTCTAGTGTGCTGTAATATTTTTTCTTTTATATATTATCTCTACTTGAATGGTTGCAGCTGTAAAAATTGTTATATCCCATCGGGGATCAATAAAGTATTCTGATTCTGATTTTTTTACATATTTACTATATATCATAGCTACGATCACACACAATTTCAGCTCAGCATTTCTTAAAACAGCTATATTAGAGTCACTTAAAGTCAGCTGTGGAGGCCTTCTTGAATTTTCAAATCCAGTTTTATTTATTTGTATGAAAAAAAAGAACACCCATGCAAAAATGTCTAGCTCCGCCCCTTGGTATACAGTATGAGAAGGTAGGTATGATTTTTTTTTACTGAAGGGGAAAGCAAAAATAATAGAAAATCATTTCCCATCAATGCATTAAGCTTCACTATGACATCCTGATTCCYRYCAAGCAGTTCAACTGATTTCCTGTTTCGTCTAAAYGATCACACAGGACTGAGCTCCGGTATCTTCCCCCTCCCCTCACTCCTGCTCTTATTTAGTTCARTGAGTGACAGTGGGGGAATAAAGTGGAGCATAAAGCTCAGGCAGTAATAAAGCTGCTCAGGCCAGTGTTCCTTCCTAATGCGGATCCGTCTCTCCCTCTCTCAACAAATCCAAACTCTTTTACAAGACAAGTCCAGGACTGCCTTTGATTGTACACRGTCTTCCTAAAGTGTCGGGTCTCGATCCCGGTTTAAGAGTAAATGTAAAACTCATCTGCAAGTGTAAAACACATGTTAAGCATGCACATAAATGTAGAGTTATGTTTGTCCTCCACCCACCCCACACGAGCACATTTCCTTTTTGTTTATACACACACACACACACACACACACACACACACACACACACACACACACACACACACACACACA
>NW_013952464.1:351666-362236 GCF_001266775.1 Austrofundulus limnaeus
CACACACACACACACACACACACACACACACACACACACACACACACACACACACACACACTGTAAGCCTTTGCCTGGCCACATTCCTGTAAAGGGCAATCATGAATCTTGGCCAGGAATCTGAATCCTGAACCGGTAACTCAGCTTGTGGCAGCACTCCTCCTTTCCCTATAAAGTCTTCTCTGGGTGGGTAGGAGAAGCCCGCGCCTCCCTGACCTCCCATCAGTCATTAAATGGGGAGTGCTTACCTCCACTCAATGAGTGGGCCCTAAATCCGTCTTCCAGAATGCTGCGCCAGCCTTCATGTAGACCCCCACAAACTGAACACAGACCCTCCAGCTGCATCTAACCTCTCAGAGACCTACAGGTGTCAAAACAGACAGCGCCTCACAGCACGTCGCCCACAACTATCTAATCAGTTAAGAGTTAGATGTTGTCGACTGCAGGTTCTGATGCATCACTTACCAACTCTTTAGGAACAAGAGGAGGAGATGATCAATGTAAACTTGATGATGATAACAGGGAAGTCATGATGCTATAATGTGCAAACTTTATATTTTTCATCATGATGTCCCATCATAACATCTACTTAAAGCACTACTAATTCTAATCTACAAGAGAATCTACCGCTGGGTTTCACATGTGATGGTGGTCATTTTAGTAATCCCTGATAAGGCCTACAGGCAGATCRCTACTGTTGCATTTATACTCCGTTTGGTTATAGAATTTGTCTTTTTCAATAATAAAAATCTTTAGACTCAGTATCATTTTGTGTTGTGGTATTCCAAGTCAAATCATAACATAAAGTGGCTCATCTGATATTGTCTTTATTATTGTTTTCTGAGTCTAAGAGCTCTGGATACAGTAGCAGATATGGGTCAAAAGGTCAGTTTTTGGCACACAGTCCCTGGAGACGTTTTTATCCAAGACAGTGAAGAAGCAGTTGCGGAGATCGCTGTGTTGAAACTGAAGCTCCAGAAGAGGTTTGAGCAATTGTGGCCAGCTGAACTCTTTGATGAAAGGAAAGTTATGAGACTTACAGAGAAAAGAGGCATCGTTTCACTCATTTTTTTTTCTTCTGAAACCTACAGGTGGTCAACGAACTGTTGATTGTGGCTGAAAATAAGCATTTGCTCATAACGTTGTTCCAGTGAGGCAGGCCGTCTTCTTCTCTGGAGACGTTCTGAGAACTCTTCCACATTTTGACTTTATGTTGAGCTGAACATTTTGGACCTGTCACAGAGTGATGATCTTCTTCATCTCCATGTCTGAGTCTCTTGGGTTCAGAGCTTCACTCGTGTTCAGAGACGTAAAGTGATGGTGTGACAAATCCTAGATGAGTCTCCAAATATGTTGAAGACGTTTAGTTAGTTTTTTAATGTTAAAACTAAAAGCCTAGTTCAGATTAAGTGGACTTAAAAACACTAGACCAAATCAATTCACAAGATAAAGGCACATGGGCCAAATGTGGCTTGCCATGGCATTTCATGTGGCCCATGAGAGCTTTGAAGGTGTTCTGATGACTTAAAATGATCATATGCTGCTTTAAAGCTAAAACTGAACATAAACTACATCTTCCATAATGCTTGCTGATTATTTTACCCACATCCTACCACTAGGTAGAGGTGCACAGGGCTCAAAGGTAGCTGGTAGTCCACAAAACTTGACGTGTAAAATCTGCATTTTGCTGCATTTTCAATGTCTACTTCGGCTGCAACCGTGTTGTACTGGAAAGTGGGAATTTCCCACATACAAGTTGTAAATTTAAATTAGAGCACCCATC
This sequence comes from Austrofundulus limnaeus, assembly GCF_001266775.1. Classification (NCBI taxonomy): domain Eukaryota; kingdom Metazoa; phylum Chordata; class Actinopteri; order Cyprinodontiformes; family Rivulidae; genus Austrofundulus; species Austrofundulus limnaeus. The sequence continues at coordinate 353,450 of NW_013952464.1, forward strand.
CAGTAGGACTTCCCTGTCGAACAGTGGGAGAACTCTGATTATCCTGGTTCAGAGTTCAAAAGGGCAGCTACAAACTACAACTCAACAGTGAGTAAAAATCTCTTATTTTAACTTTTAATAATATTTCTGTATTATTTATTTGACATTTAGTCAGTCTTACATGTAGTACTTTTCAGTGTTTATAAAAGGTTGTGTTGAAACACCATTTCTATGCAAGAAAAAATGCATAGAGCTCATTTATTGTTTGTTAGTTGTGCTCAGTAATGAGACGAGGAACGTGACATTTTGTGATTAGTTGAAGTTAACGACTGTTTGAGGGTCACCATGATCCTCACGCATTGAAAATTACTTTGACACACCATAGCGTCACCACACATCATGTACCAGTTGAGATAAAACAATTTTGTAAAGATCTCTGTGACCATCAGCACAAAATTCAGGGTGCTTCCCACAAACTCTGTCATCAAATGTTTCTGACAAACCTAAGAAAGTGTAAAAGTGGCAGGAGGGATGTTCTGAGTTTAGCTATAATTAGCTGGGTKTAATAATTACAAAGAAAAGCACTGAAATTCACATTTACGTAAGTCCAAATCAATTCATGCAGCAAAATTAGCCAAGTTTGAAACATCAAATGCACATTAATATGGACTGTTTTAAAATGAGACAGCTACTTCTGTCTTTATGTCTTTACACAAAGTTAAAGAAGAAACTGAAATGAGGTGTCCGATAAGACTGTAAAAAATAGTTTTTGCATTTTTTAAAATGTTTTTCTAAATAAAAAAAGCTTCAAGCAGATAAACCRTCCCTCAGCATGTTTTAAATTTTCCATTCAAATCAGATAAATAGATTAATATGCAGCAAAACGCTTTATGCACTGAGTGAGCAGTAGGAGGTAAGTAACACTTCCTGCTTGCGCTGTGAGCAGAAGTGCTCACTCACTTTGCTAATGCTAAGTAATAAAAATAAATGAAACAAAAGAATGGTAGAGTCGGGGCACGCTCACTTTAAGGTATAATGTGAGCTCCATCCAGTGCAGAGAAGAAAACCTTTTATTATTCTGATTCTACCTCTTTTATCTCCAGGCACAAGGTGGCAAACATCATGTGAGAGCTGAAGCGGTTTCCACAAGTGTCCTATTATATCTGAACACAGCTGCAGGGAACGTCAATGAAAAASAAAACATGAAGCCAACAAGGTCGTGTTGTCAACATCTGGGGCACACTCAGATAATCAAAGCATCAACAACATACACAGTGTTAAAATCAATTTTCTTCAGTAATTTGCTCTGATTTCTGTCTGATGATTCTATCAAAATAAAGTCACTGATGAATCACCTGCAGTTGTTTTATTTACACTGTAAATGCAGACCACCTGGTTGGTTAAACTTTACCAGTTTTCTTGAAAAGCGAATTGTTACTTAAATTTGATTTTACAAATTTCAAATTAAAATTTGACAGTTTTTGACCTGTTCCATCAAACATAACCTGCATGTGTAACACCAGAGCTGCACAATAAGAGGAAAACTTGTCATGTCGATATTAATGTGGAATAATGCAATGACAATACTAGTTGCGATAAACTCGTGTGTTCTGTCATTAGAGTTCAAACACTTTTCATGTGCAGAGAGGAATATTCAGAGGTGTGGGGGGTTACATAGGTTACAAGGAGATTGTGTCTGCAGTTTATCAGAATCCTTTGCAATATTGCTGTTGATACTGATATTGGTAACTTTTTGATTTACAAAAGGATATTATTTTAGACTATGAAGTTCTACAAAACAGGATCAAATTTTAACAACACACATTATCTCATAAAAACATGTTTGACTGTTTTTTTTATAAAAGCTGAAGCTCAAACACGAAAACCTTTAAAGAATATAAAAACACCATCACACCAAACTGTACAGAAACCTGAACTAAAACGCACAGAAGCCTTTAATTGTAAAGTAGAGATTACAGTGGGGTGCAAACGTTTGGGCAGCCTTGTTAATTTTCCTGATTTTCCTTTATAAATCATTGATTGGATAAAAAATATCAGTAAAATATTTCATTTAGGAGACAAACACAATGATATTTAGAAGTGAAATGAAGTTGATTGATTTACAGAAAGTGTGCAATAATTGGTTAAACAAAATTAGGTGCATAAATTTGGGCACCATAAAAAAACCTTTAACTCAATATTTAATAGATCCTCCTTTCACAGAAATAACAGCCTCTAAACACTTCCTAYAGCTTCTAATGAGAGTCTGGATTGTGGTTGAAGGTATAGGCCATTCTTCTTTACAAAACATCTCTAGTTTGTTCAGGTTTGATGGTTTCTGAGCATGGACAGCTCTCTTTAAGTGACACCACAGATGTTCAATAATATTCAGATCTGGGGACTGAGATGGCCATTCCAAAACGTTGTACTTGTTCCTCTGCATGAAKGYCTTAGTAGATTTTGAGCAGTGTTTAGGGTGGTTGTCTTGTTGGAAGATCCAGCCACTTCAGCAGCTTCAGCTTTGTCACTGATTCCTGGACACTGGTCTCCAGAATCTGCTGATATTGATTGGAATCCATGCGTCCCTCAACTTTAACAAGATTCCCAGTCCCTGTACTGGCCACACAGCCCCACAGCATGATGGAACCACCACCAGGTTTTACTTAGCAGGTGTTTTTTCTTGGAGTGCTGTGTTCTTTTTCCTCCATGCATAACGGACCTTGTTCTGCCCAAATAACTCTATTTTAGTTTCATCAGTCCACAGCACCTTATTCCAAAATGGAGCTGGCTTGTCCAAATGTGCTTTAGCATACCTCAAGCAGCTCTGTTTGTGATGTGGGCGGAGAAAAGACTTCCTCTGCATCACTCTCCCATACAGCATCTCCTTGTGTAAAGTGTGGTGAATAGCTGAACGATGCACAGTGACTCCATCAGCAGCAAGATGATGTTGAAGGTCTTTGGTGCTGSTCTGTGGGTTGACTCTRACTGTTCTCAACATCCTTCACTTCTGTTTGTTGGAGATTTTTCTTGGTCTGYCACTTGGAGCCTTGACTTGAACTGTGCCTGTGGTCCTCCATTTTCTCACAATGTTTCTCACAGTGGAGACTGAAAGCTGAAATCTGAGATAGCTTTCTGTATCCTTCCCCTAAACCATGACGGTGAACAATCTTTGTTTTCAGCTCATTTGAAAGTTGTTTTCAGACTCCCATGCTGCCACTCTTTAGAGAAGATGCAAAGAGTAGAAAAACTTACRATTGCCCCCTTAAATACCCTTTCTCATAATTGGAGTCACCTGTGTATGGAGGTCAAGGGTCACTGAACTTACCAAACCAAATTTGAGTTCCAACCTTATATATATATATATATATGTAATTAGTTCTAAAGGTTTTGAAATCAATAAAATTACTACAATGGCCAAATTTATGCACCTGCCTGGTTTTGTTTAAACAATTATTGCACACTTTCTGTAAATCAAATCAACTTCATTTCACTTCTCAAATATCACTGTGTTTGTCCCTTAAATGATATATTTTACTGATTTTTTAATCCAAAACAATCAATGATTTATAAAGGAAAATCAGGAAAATTAACAAGGCTGCCCAAACTTTCACACCCCACTGTATTTGGCACATAAATACGTATTTTACAAAAGTCCAAAGTATTCTTAAACTAATGCTTGTATTTTATATTTGACAAACTGTTTGAGGTATTATTAAGAACATTTTTGAATATGTTCAAGCCATGCATTACTGAAATAGTAAATTAAAAAATATTTGTGAACATGGTTTAATTGTAAAAAAAATCTTTCAGTTTAAAAACAACTARATGTTTAATAATGGATTAGTTTATCACTGTCACAACACTGAATATTCAGCTGTAAACCTCACAAAATGWATCTATCTCAAAACCCACACAATTTAGAACAAAAACAAACTAATAAAAACAAACTAATATAAGAAAAAATTGGTTCCTCACAGATTTCATAGCTGATATTTAAAACGACCGGCTTGTCAGGAAATATTRGATTTTCTGAACATACTGTAAGACGTAAGGTTTAGCATCTAAAAAGTCCAGTTAAACACCTGCTTGTTTTGCTCCTGTTTTAATTTTGTTGAGTGTATTTGAACTCTTCTCAGGGTGTTTTAACATACTTTTAAGCTTTTTTACAGTCAGAATGTTAGCTTCTTTAAATGGCTGCAAAGAACAAGGTCCAAAGAGAGTTCTATTTTTTTTCTGTCCACCGGATAACTCATAAACTCACATCATATTCTTTTCTTTTCTTTTCTTTTTTTCCTTTTTTATTTTGCATTTATCAATAAAAAGGATAAAAATGTCATTGTGCCAATAGACACAAAAATCTTTTATATTCATGGTCTGCTGGGTTTATTCACATAAAAATCATAGTTCAAGACAATGGAATGTAATCATCTAAATGTAATCAATTTCTAAACTCTTTATGAAAATAAATAAAAACACAAAATAGGGCAGGGTCAGCCGTAAATAATATAAGTTAATAATGAAATATGGATGCCCATTAAAAAGGTAAAAATGACTCGACAATAACCATTAAAACTGATTAAAYTCTGCACAAATTAGTACTTCCTGTGAGTTGATGTGAGTTTTTCTCAGGGGTGGGACTGTGGGAATCATGTTGTCACTTCCTGTGCCCGCGGGCGTCAGCCAATCATCATCAGATAAGAACTAAAACTCTGCCAATGAGAGCAGCTCCGGAGCTTCACATGATGTGGCAGACGACGCGATAAGGGCCTAGCTTGCTGGGGAAAATGCTTGATCTCAACTGTGCCCCCCTCGCCTTGCATCCAAACCCCCTTCCCACCAAAATAGTTGTTTGGAGACAAGGTTTCTTTTTGTCTTTTGCTCATAATTACGCTCCCTTTCATCTGCCCCCCTGTTCCCCTTGACCCCTACTCTGGGGTCAGCGGCCAGGATATCCCACTCTCCTCGGGCCAATAATGTGCCTTTTAGGGTGGATGAAGAGGGGCATTCATGCCAGGGCAGACAGGAGAGCAGCAAGGAGAGTAATCACTCCATCACACTCTGCCCCCGTCTGTCCCAGCTCCCGACCAAACACCCAAACAGCTTCGCCTCACTCCTCACATCAAAGACCTGGACTCGGACTGCAGCCTCAGCTTCAGCTCCATGCAGCACAGAAGGGGACTGTGTCACCAGCCGTGACTCGTAAACACAGCTCTCATCACGGCGGAAACCCCCCTGRGAAAATTCACAGTTAGATTTGATGATACAGTGAAAAGGATGAYGGAGAACTGATACCACACCACTCTGTTTTATGGACACGCTCTGATATAGAGATACCTGCGCAACTACAATCAGAACTAAAACTTTGAAACTCTTGCAAAGTTTATGGTAGAGACAAAATAATCAATTTTCTTCCTAATTTTAGATTTGTGTAAAACTCTGACCTGCTGATTCTGAATAAGGCTTAATCTGATTTTATTTTAAAAACTGTAATTAACTGGATTATGTATTTTATAGCTAAGGTCAAAATCTAGTTAAATTTATTAGTTAAGGAGAATGTTRACTGGGTTATTTTAGGTCTTAAAAACCTTTTGTTTAGTTCTGCTACTTCTGTATCAGTTCTTTGTGTTTCCTTAATGCCATCGCTCTTTCATTCTGAGGCCTGGCCTGGTTTTACTGGCATTAAGCAGAGTGCCGCCTCGATGTGGGCGAGATCATATCATGTTAACACAAGTTTATTTGTTTAGTTTTATTTGGGACACAACAATAAATCAACATCAAACTCAAAGGAAAAGTACTGAAGGCTGTACCAAACCATGAGTCAGGCAAGATGACAGAGAACAGTAAGCTAATGGTAGCTAACGTTAGCTTGTGGTTTAATAGCTTKTTACAGTTGTTGTGTAGTTGATCTCCTGTAAAAAATAAAGTTACAGTCACTGCAAACATTTCACAGTGACGTGTGGTGAGGTTCATGGATGGTTAGGCACTCGGTTCAGCAGATTATTCACCTTATGATTGGCAGAAGTTAACGAGATGTTTCATATATCAGTGTTATTCACACAAACTGTAGCTCCACTTGATTAACATTTCATTAAAACAAAATTATGTTCTACCTTTACTTAAAAATGAAGGCCATGCACCAATCACAATATCCCATCTGAGTCCAGATATTGTCAGTTAAAAAAACGGGTTTTTCTCAGGGCATCCACCCAGCCACACTGTTTGAGAAGAGCTTTTGTCTCAGCTGTGGTGTGCTCCTATTTTATTCTTACCTGCTGCTTCCACTGAAAGTCCAGTTTAGAAAATTATTTGAACTTTGGTATAATCCTCCATTCTAAAAATCAGGTTTGGCAAGAGGGAAAATAATTAATGGAYCTCTGCTGCATTAAACTTATTTTTTTCTTTTTTTAACAGTAATATACTGAAAATTTACAAAAAAGGTACCAAAAACATTCTACTTACTGTTTGGTTTTATTGCGTATTACCACAACCAAGTTAACAACAAAAAAGTGATAAAATAATAATAATAATAATAATAATAATAATAATAATAATAATAATAATAATAATAATAATAATAATAATAATAATAATAAATAAACTTTAAAATAGTAGCTAATGTTATGTTACTTCTTCTGCAGCTTAGAGTGATTTCTGGGCCCATGAGCTCCCCCTAAACAGCGGCACTGCCACCCTTAACTCCTKCCTCTTCACGGCCATTTCATATTAACAAATAGAGCCAAACTGTGGGWAGTCAGGAATATAATAAAAGTATTTGAAACATCTGACAGAGACACAGCAGCATTCTGCTCTCGTGATTTTATACAACAGTTTAAATGGGATTGCACAATCCAGGAGGCAGAGCTTGCTGTGGCCTCCCAATCCAGGAAATAAATTTTTTTTTAGCAATTTTAAAGAAAATAATATTCAAAATTGTTTACTTTAAATGTGAAATTAATTTAAAACATTGGATAAATAATAACCACTGAATGTGTTTTATTGTCTGTTTTGTTTCTTTCCGTTATGACAAGTGAGGCTCTGCCTCCCCTGCACATCACTGGYRTAAAGTTACTTTCATCTGTGTGACGTAACCTCTCCGGTYATTGAACCAATCAATGAGCAGCTGATGTCGAATTGGACTGAGCAGCAGCCTGGCCCGAATARAACCWTGWATCTCAGATTTCCAGAAATSAGGGTGKAACTGGGCCATCATGGYTAATGCAAACATGCAGAACCTGGGTTRGAAGACCTTTCTTGTGTTTTCTCAAGTTTGTGTAAGTTTTGCCAAAACAAAACTTTAGTTTTATAAAGAATGCTTTTTTGTTGTAGCTGTGTACTTAACAAGTTAATTTCTACCATGTTAGAGCCCATAATGTCTTTTTTTTTTGACTGGATTAAATTATTGTGGAGGTCATAACCTCCCTAACTCCCCGCAAATTACGCCCATGTACAACTGTAATAATTCATTTTCATGTGCTTCTTGAACTATCCTGGCTTCATACCTTAATGCATGCAGTTAACTTTAAGACTTCTCATTAAAAAGCTTTACATGGAATTTGTTATTGTTAATGCAAATTAAAACTTATCTATACAGCATCCATTATTTAAAAATAAAATTAAAAAAATCCATATTTGGAGTTGTATATTGAACAGAGCCTCACCAGTCGATTAACTGGTGGATCCACAGTTTGTGTTCTTAATTACCAGCGTCTCCAGTCAACATGTCAAAACAATGAGTCTCAGTATTTCTCTGATATGTTTAATAATGTGCAAATTTAATGGAGAAACAAAGCAGCTTGAACAGTTAGATGAGTGAATGTGGCCTTTTTTGTAAAAACGGTCAACAAGACAAGAAAATTCCTTTGCAAATGCAGTCGATTTATCTTGGGCCACACAGACGGTACAGAACACAAGCACAGATGGTGGTCTGCCTGATGATCTAGATGCTTTCTGAGCTACAATAACTACTCAGTTTGTGTCAACATTGTGAAAATATTTTAAAGCAGAGGAGTGGAGGAGTATCTGTCTCGATTTACGTCACTGTAAAAGGTTGAATGTCCTTTTGATGCAAAAAACAACAAGCAGTGTGTGTCATGATCCTAAAAGACATTTCGAAAAGCTTTAAGGAAAGATTGGAATTCAGCCAAATTTGTTCACTTTATCCAAATCTAGCATCCCTGACCGGCTGGTGGRTTTTTCTCCAGGGGGGGCTACAAATCCAAAATAGGCTCATCTCCAAAAGCAATCAAACATAAGTTGCATCACGACAGTGTATTTATTAAACAAATGAAAATAATAAAACAGAATTACAATGTCATGTAGTGATTTATTTTCTGTACATAAATTTTGCTCTTCTGTAACTGAGAAGCAAATTTCTTCATGACTGGTTAAATTCAGGGATGTTTTAACCAGATTCTTGTAGAGCATGGTCAGTGCAGTGAGGTGTGATGTTGTACCTGAGGAAAGTCTGGATTGTCTTCAGTGTTCAGAAGCTCCTCTCAGATTCAGCTGTGGTCAGAGGAGATGTGATGAGAACCTTCAGCAGAGTCACAGTCTCTGAAGGTGTCCTGCAGATTGTTCTCCATGAAGAGCTGGTACAGAGACACACTGCAGCTCCTGAACTACATCAGACTTCTTGGTCCTGTTCAGCACTGGGTGAGCCTCCATGGACTTCAGTGCTGCTTCAGAGAACTGTCCTGCAGGAACCTGTCCCACAGCAGTGTAGCTCTGATCAGATGCTTGTGAACGGCTCAAGATGGCATCACAAACCTAAAAACAATAAATGCACAAATTTAATTCAATGTGGAGATG
>NW_013952464.1:365044-367656 GCF_001266775.1 Austrofundulus limnaeus
ACACACACACACACACACACACACACACACACACACACACACACACACACACACACACACACACACACACAAACACACACACACACACACACACAAGCAGCATGGTTAGAATACCAGCAAGAAGCAGTTGCAGCAGATCATCCATCACAGCCCTGACAACAAATACTTGCATATGATTGTGTGCTCAGAGGCACGCACGCACGCACGCACGCACACACACACACACACACACAATCTAATAAACTCTCAAAGTGTCTGTTTTGTTCAGTGGATTAGAAAATAGAAAATAGCTGCACAAATTGATCCTCAGGTGGTCACCAAATGAGGGACATTAGATATAATTATCCCAGAGCACCGACTGGTCCTAACATCTGAGGGCCTGCTCGGGTCTCCACTTCCTCATTGATCAACAGTGTTTATTCTTGTGTTATCTACCAAGTTATTGAAAATGGGATAAGCCCAATCCCATTCCACGTGAGCTCAGAATAACATATGAAATCTATATGTATTTCACACCTCTGTAATCTCTGGCCACTGAATTCTGCGCACGTATTGGGGAGCCTGTATTAGCTTTGCGTGTCTGGCCCAGGCGCTAGAGGAGAGATAAGGGGAGCGGATATGAGAAATATGAAAAATAGCGCTGTGATAGGATGATCAGTGAGAATGAGCAATGCAGGGCTGCGGTGACAAATGGGACAGGGAGTCAGGGATGAGAGCAATGCATAAAAAAAAAGAAAAAGAAGAAAAAAAAAGCCAAGGACAGAATGATTTTCAAAGAGAACGAGCAGGTCAATAACGATTTCACAGTTTTAGTCATTTTCTCTATTTCACATCATTCAGTTTGAAGACATGGAAGTCTTTCAACGGCTGAAAAAGAGACCTTCAGAACCTTCAATCGCATTTAAAACTGATCATTTTTAAATACATGGCACTCATGGACTTTCGGAAGCACCATGTGACTTATCTTAGCGTTTAAAAAATATATCAGACAAAAGACTGATTCAGCAAACAATCCAGCCAGACAATTGAAAATAGACAGACATCCGCCATGAAACAGAGACTGAATAGGACAGATCCTCCTCAAACACACACACACACACACACACACACACACACACACACATATATAGAAAAAAAAGGGAGGGGGATCCTGGAACAATCAGCTGCAGGTGCAATGACTAAGGCAGTGTCCGTCTGCAAGTGTGCGTAGAGCCCACTTTCTTTTTTGTGTTAATTGAGCTGATCTGTTGTCTTTTCTCTGCTGCAAGTTCAACTCACAGCTGATTAACATGTGGCCTTTTGGAGCTGCTGTGTGTACCAAGCGTGCGCGCGTGTGTGTGTGTGTGCGTGTGTGTGTTTGTGTGCAGAATTACAGAATGAGCTCGGCTGCCAGTAGGAGCAGAGTAATGACACAGGCGCAGGGTGTGTAGACACAGGCGAACAGAGAGCGTTAACTCGATTTGCACTTGTATGGAGCGCGGCGCAATGGTTAACACATCTGAATAAAGGCTTTATGTGATACATGTCGCACAATTGGAAGTGCACAGAGGCGTCACGCAGCCACTAGATTAAATGGCATACTCAGAGGATTAAAGGATTTATACCTAAGAACAGTAATGCAGTATAAAAAGCCTGCATTCAGCTCACCTACAGTAATTACTGCCACTGTGTTMGGCTGCTGTTATGAAACTGTATCGGGTCTCCTCCTCCTCGCCTGCTTCAAAACAGCAGAAAGTTGTTGTAATCATGCCAGGTCAAACAAAGACAACTTTAATATGGCTGAGTTTGACATCAAAACACTTTGGCGTTCAAACTTAAAAAAACAGTTTCGGGGTGTCGACGCCGCGACAGCTGCCCCCGTGGTGAGCGGTCTGATATTCAGACCCCAGCAGACTGGACGACCCTGTTTAGACAACTGGTTCTTATCCTGCGCTCKCAAGAAGTATCGCCGCCCGAGGGCACGTCGGGGCCCATGGGCCGGGCCTCGGTGCTACACTTCTGTGGCGGAGAGGTGCCTGCGCTACCACCCACCGGCCTCGGAGATGGTCTCCGCTTGCACGCGGTGCATACGAGCGCCTCAAAGTGCGAGGCCCTCGGGCCGTCGGCGGGGGCAATAAGGCAGAAACACTGAAACATGTGTAAGGCCTCAAAGAAGACACTAACTTCACAGAGAAGTGTGTCCCCTGCTTCGCCCCCCCCCCTCCCCCCATTCTGCACCTTGGCCAATCTCTTTCATAAGAGATTATTGGGGGAACAAGGAGCAGAGGGTAAAGATGGGGAACTGCGATATGGAAGTGAGTGAGCGAGGATTTTGAAGACAGAAAGCAGTCAGGTTTTGCTCTCCACCCCTCTCTGCAGATATTACTGCTTAATTAAAAGGGCAGCATGTGCTAAGTATTATTCCAGCAGAGATCTCTATCTCCACAGTATGTAATAGGATCTTCGGCAGGCTTACAGCTAAATTTTCGAGCAAATTTCCTTTCTTTTTTTTGCCCTTATTTCCGTTCGCTCTGTTTTATGCTGTCACTGCAATCATTTTGCTTGCTTGCAGGGTGTGTGTGTGTGTGTGTGTGTGTGTGTGTGTGTGTGTGTGTGTGTGTGTGTGTGTGTGT
>NW_013952464.1:368059-369510 GCF_001266775.1 Austrofundulus limnaeus
TCTCTCTCTCTCTCTCTCTCTCTCTCTCTCTCTCTCTCTCTCTCTCTCTCTCTCTCTCTCTCTCTCCACTCTGCGTCTCCATCTGCGATGATGATTCACGTCTGCTGCTAATGCTGCAAATCCAGAGATGGTGCCTGGCTTCGGTGTCAGGCTGTCGTCTTTTTAAACCAGCATCTCCAAACCGTGAACACCAAGACAGCATGTTCAAGTACTCTTAAAGTTTATATATATGCAGAATRGCAGAATTAAATAAAATACTCTGTATGAATTCAGCTTAAAACTGGTCCTCTTTTTCATGCAGGGTATTAAAGTAGAGCACTCTTACATGTGTGCACAGAAAAATCAGCACGACTATGTCATTTCTGCATCGTGGCTATAGGAGGGGTGACCATGAGCTCCTATTGCTTTTTTTTTTTGGTCCAAAAGAGTGGCTTTGGACTCACATTCAATCATCTGGTAAATTAGTTTAATCCTGCAGCAAATCTGTCCCTCTCCTGGGACATTTCCAGAGGTGTCAACCAGAGATAAGGACCGTGTGACAATAAAGCCACTGAACCACCAGAGGGGGGCTGGGAGGTGGGGGGTGCAGGTTTTTAAATCCTCCATACATTTGATGCTATTTGATTTATGGGAGCAGAAAAAAAACACAGTCGTTCATAAGAACCAAAATAATGCGAACCAATGAGGTCAAGAGTCTTTGTGTTTGCTAGAAATACAAAAAGCTGTGTAAACCCTGAATGCCAAATTAGACACAAAAATCAACCCAGTGCTTCTGAAATATGCATTTGAAAACAGCTGCTCTTTAGAACTAAATAAATAAAGTCTGTGAAGCCACCAAAGTTCTGTTATAACTCAAGTTATAATGGCACATAATCATAATATTCATCCCATTTATTACAAGTTATAGATGTATGACARCAGTTCCCGTTAACATCATCCTTTTAGGAGCTGCTCCGCCCAGGCTAAACAGCTGGATCTGTGTTATACAGAGGTTGATCAAAGGCCCAAACAAGTAAACATGAGCAGAGACGAGCACACATGTCCACTGACAGAATGGATGTCTCTGTTTCCCCTCAAACCTCAGCAGACCACTTCTGCCCTCTRTTGACGACGAAGAGGACTGTGGCTGAGGAGACATGGAGTCACTGGGCGGGATAGAAGGATAAATTTGAAATGGAAATAATATTCATAATATACATGCAGGAAGAGCAAGAAACTCAAAATGTTATCTGCTTGATTTATAGCATTTAAAATGTAGGAACTCGTTTTACTTTGATGCAACTCGCAGCCTCCATGAATGCAAAAAAAAACACCTGAAACCCTAAAATCTGAAACAATTAATTAGTGTTATGAAACAAATTTAAAATAATTATTTAAATTTATTTTGAAAATTTGTTTTTGCAAAAAAAAATCTATTTCTTCCGTGTTTTCATTATATATATAATGTATAT
>NW_013952464.1:370551-373454 GCF_001266775.1 Austrofundulus limnaeus
CACACACACACACACACACACACACACACACACACACACACACACTGGTAGTGGGGCCAGGGGGTCTGCTGCCAGGTTCCCAGGGAGCCTCAGTGGTCTGATGGAGGCACTTTGTCTGAAGCCAGAGCAGACTACAGCAGACTCCAGAGGAGATGCCTATCAGCTAGCTATGCTAAAGCTGGGAGGAGAGAAGGAGGGAGAGAGWAAAAGAAACTCGCAGAATGAGGGTGGACTACGTCAGAAGGTGCAGACTCCAAGAAAAAAAAAGGCAGCAACAGACATTAAAGCTCATTTAAAGAGCAACATATAAAAACAACGAAACAACCAGAACAACAAGTTACGTGAGCGTTTCACCACGGCGCACAAACGGCTGAGTTACATTCTCACGTCCACGGACCCAGTTGCAGTGAGGAAACCGTGCATTGTTGGGTGTAAAATGCTGCACATATCAGTAGCAGTGAAAGCCTCGGGGAAGTGTTGGGGAGGGTCAGGCCTGTGACACGCTAAAGTTCAACAAGGAGCAGGACCTCTCCAGGTGTGGCCTCCTGGCTCAGCTGCAATGCGGCAGTCTTCCTTCCTCACTTTCTCTTAGCTCCTTCTCGTCTTTAAAAAAAAAGGGAAAAAAATCTTTTCTGACACATTTGAAATTATTTGCAGTAAAACAACAATCCATCCTTCACTCTGGCAGGTATGCTAAGGTGCTGAACAACRATAGGAACAGCAAAACGTGGATTCAAAGATAAATGCTATTCAATTCTACCCCCCACCCCCTCCAATCTCTGTCTGATTGCAGAGGCGGTACGAGGTTATGGATTGGTTGGGTTTGCTGACGTATTTGGTAGACAGATGTAATGTATGCTGTCTGCTGCATGGCGACTTCTTAGTTAGAGCATGAGGGTGAAGAGGGGTGGGAAGGAGGGACTTGCACCGTGACCCAAGGATTTCCATGGCCTCTGTCAGCGGAAAATTAGATTACAACAATCCAACCGGGGGGGTGACTGAGCAGGGGGGGCGTCAAGAAGTCTAAATATGGAGGGCTCAGTATGTCCATAATCACTTTATACAAGTTAGATGAACTAAAAGACTTATCTCCTCCTCGCTGTCCAGATTGCCTGGGCTGTGTCAAGCAAATGTGTCTCACAGTCGTGCCCCCGGTGGCATGACTGCGAGGGGATCCCGACGAGAAAAAGCAAACAGCGAAGCATAAACTGGAGCGATATGTCTGAATGCCTGGCTTTGACACAGCATCAGCCGAAATTCAGCTGGTGCCATTCAAGATGAGGCTTTCTGAGAAACAAGCAGAATGACGATAAGCGGCATGTCTGCTTGGATTATCATTTCTGCCTAATGAAATGATTAAGTCAGGGAAAATTAATTTTTTCTGTTTTTCATCTTCGTTTGCTAAGATCTCAAAGAAAAAAAATGTGTTTTTTTGGTCAAAACATGGAATTTAAAAAGGGATGCTTATAAAAAGGAATTTTATCAATGGTTGCTTGTTATGAAGCAATCTCACATGAAGATATTATTCTAAGAGTTGAGACTTTTATGAACGGAAAGAGAAAACAAAACACTGAGAACAACAGAAAATGATAGCAAGATGTGGGGGTGACAAAAACAGAAGACCCGAGGTGAGAGGTGGGTGTTGGACAAAAAAAAAAAAAAGACAGGGCAGAAAACCCAAGTATACGTAACATGACACAAATGAACAAAAAGTATTTAGCTAATGATTTATTATTAAGCGGTGCAGGCAGCCCTCCCCTGCCCAATCCCCCAGCCAAGCCCCGGCCCTATTGTAGGGAGATGGAGAGGCAGATAAGCGGGGCTGTAATGGTAGTCAGATGGCAGGTGGGCCGGCTGAATCCAGGGTTAATCACTGCTAAGTGCTGTGGAGAAGGGAGGACATGGGGCCGGACTGAAACAYTGTATCCTGGGGGAGCAATGGGAGGGTAAGTCAGCCCAGGTAACYGGCCTCGACAGCTCAGGGAGACAGCTGGACTCCTGCGCCGGTTGGATAATAGTGTTAACTCAGGAGAGTCGCCACAATAATATGTTACATCAACACACTCCTCTCAGTCTCAGTCTCGGGCCTTGCTCTTTCAAACCACGTTAGGCTCCTTTGTATGAGCGCCATCCTGCCTCGTTGCTCCGAGCATTTTCGAGTAACGCAAGTGATTTAATCTGACTGAGAGGAAGAGGAGAACACCGTGTAGCAGAGTTACACGGCAGTGAGGCCGGCAAAAACTTAAAATGGCCCCCATTTGAAGGAAAATGAGACAATGTTCAGCAAGTTTTTATTTCACAAACACAGAAAATTGATTGCACAACACTGGTGAAATGTTTTAAATCACCACTAATGATGGCTTCCAAGAAGCCAAACTTTYTTTTAAAATTGTTCACAAAGTTGTGCTGGTTTAAAAAAAATATGTGAACAGTTTCCACTCAATTGAAATGAGTAAATGCAACATTTTTTCCACATTTACTTTGAACATAAATGTAAAAAGTTCTTTACATCTACTAACTTTAGTTAAGTGGAACCAGATGATACAATTTGTTTAAGTAAACCAACACATCTCTTTTTTTCTGAACCTTTTTTTTTTTTACTGTTTTTAAACTTTGGCGTTTGGCTGATTTTTTTTATCATTTTCTGTCCCATCTTTGTACTTATAGCCAGAACAACATATGGTACAACTATGTGCTGAAAAGATGAGGCAACGACAGAATAAGAAAGTGTTAGCCCTGTAAAAACTCATATAATAAAGAGAATTTAAAAATCCTGTCTTTAAGATACAAGAAAAAAAACGCAATGAAAACCTGCAGGACCAGATTAATTATGTTTTCAGTTACTCTTTGAAAATCACAATATATGCTAAAACATACTCTGTGTGTGTGTGTGTGTGTGTGTG
>NW_013952464.1:373464-375488 GCF_001266775.1 Austrofundulus limnaeus
GTATATATATATATATTATAACTACAAAAATTGTAAAAATTTGTCACTTTTTCACAGGTTGCTAACAACAAGATGTCTAAAGTGTTTCAACTAATTATTTGCTAAATTCACTGTTTTGGTTGACACAACACTGATTCATCCATTTATTTTAGAAACATTTTAATGCCTGATTGATTCAGAATAATCATTTAAAAAACATTATCAAAAAAATGGTCAGGTCCTGGACTGTCAATGAGTGTAAGAGAAGCCAAAGTCTAGGAAAAAACCCAGAGATGCCATCAAAAAGCTTAAAAACCTGCTGATCAAGACCGTTTTAAAATATTACAAGAAAGTGTGGCTCCTTTAAAATAATATTAATAAAAAAGGGACAGWTTTGTATCTGTAGCAATAACGAGACAGCATGTTCATTTTCAAAATAAATTTAATATAAAGAAATGTTGAGTAAAAAGTGGATTGAGTAAATTCTATGCAGTATAACGTATAATAATAGAAAGCCTTTTATACCAGTTAAAGGTTGTTGTTATGACACAAGGATGCAGCCTTGGAGAGGATCAATAAGAATGTGATGAGACATGAATTCCATGACTGTTCTGCTGCACTGAATAAAAACATAATTTTTTTCTTATGTAATTAACGGGATTTTTGTACAGAATATAAGCACACTAATTGCAAATAAAAGCTAATTTTGTACTTTGTAAGTTTTGCATACATATGACTAGCTCACTTGTCAGGATTCTTGAGTTTTTGTTGTCATTTTGTAATATTCAGGATTTTTTGTATTATTTGGATTCCTCGTGTTTCATTTCTATTTCATGTTATTTCAAATCCCTGTGTCTTGCTTCTTTGTCATTTCTCTGTTTCTGTGAGCTGTTTCTCAGTTTACCCTCAGCCTGCTCCTCAGTGCTTTTCCATTCTCACCTGTTGTCTCTTCCAATCAGCTCAGCTGCTCTTCATGTCTCATCAAAGTTCTGCTTAACTGGTCTCTCTTCACCACTTACTATGCTGGATAATGTTTGTTGCTCCATGTTCCTCTGAKTTCCTCCTGTATATGTCCTTCCAATTCTGTCCATGTAAGTTTGGTTGCTTTGACAGCTTTTTGTTTTCTTGTTTTAATTGAATACTTTACTTTTAGTTCCCTTGTGATGTCTGCACCCTGCGTTAAATACATCAGCAACTCACAACACTGATATCTGATTTCTCATATGAAATGCAACCCACATTGCTTCTAAACCTGTGGAGGCAGTAATCAAATGCACTTTTTATTTCTTTGCTTTCATCGGGGAAATTATTTCCAGTGTCAGAACAATCAAAACAAAACACAAAGAAGGGAACAGAGTGAGCAGTGGCTTCAGATGGACTGTTTCTGACTGCCGTCTGTGGAGGTGGGCCTCTCTCAGCCCTTAACACAGGGGTGGGTAATGCTGTTTTCAAAAGGTCACTTTGATTTAAAGGAACTGAAGGGCCACACACTGAACTGAAACATGAGTACAGGATGCTGGATTTACCATAACACAATATTATCCTTAAAAATGTGGAACAAAATACATTTTACTGATATTTTTGTATAATGTATTTTTGTATTCTTTGTGTGGAAATAAACTAAACACCATCCTGTGACAGGCATTACTTTTACTATTTAGAATGTGTTCCTCTTCAACAAGCTCCTCACAAAAGTTGKCAGGAATTTTGCCCCATTCCTCATGACAGAACAGGGGCCTCATGTATCAAAGGTGCGTACGCACAAAAACCTTGCGTACGTCATTTTCCACGCAAAACTCCGGATTTATCAAAACTGAAAAGAGCGTGGAAATGTGCGCAGCCCCACGCCAACTCAAGGGCTGGCGTACGCACGTTTCTGTGGTTCTGGTTCCATTGGCGACACTTATGCTGCGTTCACACCGAACGCGATTTCAACTTCAAAATCGCAACCAACGCTTGAAGTTGGTCGCTTGTGCACTTTGAGGTCAGACGCAGGTCAGCTCTTGAAGCGCTGCACGGCAGAGCCTCCCCGCCCCTCCCTCCTC
>NW_013952464.1:375958-377171 GCF_001266775.1 Austrofundulus limnaeus
ACGTCACACAGTGGAGTCTCTCTGATTGTGCGACGAGCTGCAAAAGTTCAGATTTTCTAACTTCAGCGATTTGAGCATCAAGCACGTCGAATGCTCAGATCGTTCAAATCGTTCAAATCGCGCTGCTCTAATCGCGCTTGAGGCACCGCAGCACTTCCCGATGCTGATTGAAGCGCATCCACCATAGACTTTGCATGTAAACCTGATGCTCCTGATGCTGAAATAGTGTTTGGTGTTAACGCACCTTTAGAGGTGATTCTGAGAAACTGTTMATGATGTAAAAATGATTATTGTTCACAGCAGACACATACGATCAACAATTACTACATCCACATGTATGTAGTTAGATAAAAGATGCACAAAGTTGTGCCAAAAATACATTTAACAGGAATGGATTCAGCCTTACTGGAGGATATAATAAACAGTGTAACAGGCAGAGCATTATTTATAAACAGAATTTTGTGATCCACGATGATGACTGGCTCATCAGACGTTTTCAGGAATAACCCTTTTTCATTTTGGCACTGCAGCACACTGGAGTGCGACACAGAGAGGAGCCGTGCGCCATGCATGCAGAAGCAGCGATCAAACTGGGGTTTCACAGGAGCTTTCCAGAGGGAGCTGGCAAACCGATTGGGACTGTGCCAGTCCAGTCCACCCAAAGCCAAATCCTGCCCAATGGAATCGTCTCATCCATACGATTCTAAAGGCTGAGTTATGTTCGCGCTTTGGAGTGCGCGCACCCTCGCCGGCAGTGGAGATGTTTCATACTTGGTGTTTACTTTGTTGTAGATTTCTCCAAAATGACACGTGGAAGTACACTTTACAACTTATGAAAATGCTGAAAGTAGGAGAGCAAAAGCTTGACAGACAAACCGACTGCGCACAAAGGCTGCGGCACACAGCCTTTGTGGAGACTCTCCAACATCACGTCATGTTATGAAAACTCTCTGCTGAGAAGCAGAGGCTCGTTTCTTCATATCAGCTATGAAATAAACAAAGATCTATGTTCTACCAAACAAATGAGTTCCTCTGTGTTTGAAGTAATTATGGTAATAAACTCGTGCTCAAAGTTAATATTTCCAGGCTTAGAATGAATGGATGCGTTTGCGCACCACAGCATCTTCACACGCACGCATGCACACACACACACACACACACACACACACACACACACACACACACACACACACACACACACACACACACACAC
>NW_013952464.1:380785-383893 GCF_001266775.1 Austrofundulus limnaeus
CCCTTGGTCAGCTGCACTCCAGCGCTCCAGCCTGTTGGACAATGCCAGGCTTTTTGCTCCACTTCCTACCTCCTGCCCGCCAGACCAGTGGACTTAGCGCAACCCCCAAAACGAGGACGGCCTATGACTAGGACCCCTTTTTCCGTTCCCCCTGCCCCTCGACCATGCAGCAAGGGTCCCCCTCAGACAGCCAATGAGGGGGTGGCTGCGCCCTCCCCCGTTCGGCGGAGCCGTACTGGACGTTTGATTCGACCCCCACGCCATTGATAGGTTGTTGTTGTTGTCTTTAAATATTTTTCTCCCTGGTTTTCTGTTACAGTGAATTCTGGGGGGGCGTGTATAGTGCTCCCAATACTGACTGCATAATTCACTTTCTGTTATGGTTCCGTTATGTATAATGTATGATCCAGGTAATAGTTGCTGTCTCTTTAAGAGTGATGACGTTTTGGAGGCGGGTTTTTGTTCTACGCATGCACAGCGCCATGTTGGCTTTTGTTTAATAAATGCGACTCAAAGAGTCTTGATGTGAGAAGTTTTCGGCTCGTTTTTTTCGCCAAAAAGGCAACTTCCACAGTACGCCGTTTTCTGGATTTGACCATTCGTCAGGTTTCAGTAAGAAATCCACGCAAGTCTTTGTGCATGAGGACCCTGGTGTTTGTAGGCCACCTTGCTCGAACATGCCTTTTCAGATTGGCCCGTAGATTTTCGATAGGATTGAGATCAGGTCTTTTTRATGGCCACTCCTAAACATTTTGTTATCCTTGAAGCCAATATGTAACCAGTTTGGCAGTATGCTTTGGCTCCTTGTCCATTTGGAAGACCCATATGTGCCAAAGCTTTAACTTCCTGGCTGATGTCTTGAGATGTTGCTTCAGTATATGCTTGCTTTCTTCATGATGCCATCTGTTTTGTGAAAAGCACCAGTCCCACCTGCAGCAAAACAACACCACAACATAATGCTGCCACCCCAGTGTTTCACAGTCAGAATGGTGTTCTCGAGCTCGCAAGTTTCCCCCTTTTTTCTCCAAATGTAAAGATGGTCATTCTGGACAAACAGTTGAATTTARTTTGGTCAGACCACAGGACAGGTCTCCAAAAGGTAAGGCTTTTATCCCTGTGTGCGTTTGCAAACATTAATCTGTATTTTTTATGTTTCTGTGTTTATGTTATGTTTGAAGTAAGGACTTCTTCCAAGAGTGGCGTTTCAGCCCATGTGGATACAGAACTCATTTCACTGTAATGACTCTTCCCAGCTTCAGCCAGCATCTTCTTCTGCTTTGGTTCTTGTGCTGATTTGCACATTTCAGACAAACGCACGTTCATCTCTGAGACGTTAATCTCTGAGCATTATGTTTCATCATCTTGTTTGTACTTGCATATAATTGTTTGTACAGATGAACGAGGCACGTTCAAGCATCTGCTCCCAAGGATGAACCAGACTTTGTGCAGACTTTTCAATGATGGAAGCAGTGTGTTTCAGGTGTGCCTTAAATTACATGCACAGGTGTTTTTAATTGACTCAGATGTTATTAATAAACCTTTCAAGCTTCCTTTCAGAAGAAATGACATCAAATGTCCCAAATTGTTTAAAAGCATGGTAATCTCAGTGCTTTTAAACTTTTGAAAAATATTTGGTAATCTGAAAATGGGACAAGTTCATTAGGATTTCAAGTCAAACAGTGTGAAAAAATGCATATGTGTGTCTCTTTATATTTTCAAAATGGCTTTTTTCATTTAGGTAAGTGTGGCCCTCTCATAGTCGAAACAAAAGAATTGTGGCCCCTTCCATCATTTAAGTTACCCATTCCTGATTTAGAAACTCGTTGAAATGCAATAATTCAAACATCCAATATCATTCTGCTACAATCCTGGAAAATAAGTATTTGGATCTATTTTACTCAAAAAATGCAGTTTTTTATGCTGTAAACTGGTAAAATGTCAGCGTAGAATTTTTATCAATTTTCTTCATGATTATCTAATAAAATCAGCTTTTTGTTTTTATTTTCACTCATTATTTTCAAATTTATTCATTTTTGTTTGATGACACTGAGGGCCTGATTGACATGATCAAAATGACTGCATCTGGCCCATGTGTACCCTAACAGGAAATACACTGCTGCACAAATAAAGAACCCTTCCTAACTCATTATAGGCCTACTATAGTTTTAAAAATGTAAATGCATCAACCTAAACACATATACAAATGCCTCAATCCTAAAACAAAACTATCAGCTGTACAGCTTCTCCCTCTCTGCCTTCCTATAAAATGGAGTTGTTGTAAACAACAGATGAAGTCATCTTGTTTTAGAGGAAGAAAAGCGAAGAGGTCAAGTTGAACAGAGAGGCTTAGTTAAATCATCTGCTTGTAGTAAACAGTTGAGAGGAACATCTATCAGCCTGGCACGTGCCGCTGACACTATAATAATAAGGCGGCAAGAGCTGCGGCGTGCGGTGCAAACTGATAGAGAGGAGCGCAGAGGAGTGGAGGAGGAACGAGTTGACAAATACCAGGAGAAAAGTGGCACCTCACCTTTTCCATCTGCGCGCGTGGTGTGAGCGAGCACAGTTTCACTGCACACCCTGCTCATAATCACAAGGTTACTGTTCATTGTTCAACACGAGCCGCTGGACATGAGTGACAAGGTGGGCAGCCGGGGTCTGTGCTGCTGTGTGGGTAATTACCTCATGACGACAAAGAGGACTTTGATGTCCACTCTCCCTCTGTAATGCTTTAATGACCTCAGAGCTGGTATTTCTGCAAGTCTGGGGAAATTTTTGTGTAAAAGAAGAAGAAGGAGAGAAAAAAACCTGCCTGCGCACACTCATCATCGGTTGTTTTAGAGGAGCGTACACTCCTCCTCTCACACAGACTTCAGCCGCCAGTAGGCTTGATGTCAATCAAGAGGGTGTCTAATTAAAAGTAACAGGGGGAAGCTGCTGGGGACAGCAATCACTATCGGACTCCCATTTTCATATGAATGGCCTTTTTTAATTAAACTCAACAGTTAATAAGCCTCAGCATCCAGAACATAGAGCAGTTTAACAGACAGAGTCACAAAGAGACACACACACACACACACACACACACACACACACACACACACACAC
>NW_013952464.1:384063-385211 GCF_001266775.1 Austrofundulus limnaeus
CACACACACACACACACACACACACACACACACACACACACACACACACACACACACACACACACACACACACACACACAGAAGTAAAAGACAGTAGGATGAATAATGAAGAGTCAGAGGCAGAGTGATGCGTTGCCTTTGAACCTGACGGCTCCCCTTTGTTTGTGGAGGCACTTCGCCAGAAGCTATTGTTGTCAAAGTTTATTTAGCACTGATGGTATTAAAGAACACAGTCAAACAGAATTTGCCTTTGCCATTAGAAAGGAAGAAATGAAAGAGAGGCAGAAGAAAAAGCACATAACACTATCTCTTCCTTAGATGAAAAGGAGAGTCTACAAACAATTTGGCTCGCACGTGTGGGTTTGTTATTCTGTCCAACAGCGGAGGGATAATTAGAAATGTATTTGAGTTTCGGGTGAATGGATCAAACATAAAGCAGCATTCAGGCTAAAACAGCTGTCTTTATTTAAGCCAACAAAGGCTAAATATACGCCTTTTTGCCATTTGATTGGGATTATTATCATAAAGTAAATTATGTATAAAAAGAGAAAAACTCCAATATGATTGGATTAAGTGTTGAAATAAAATGATGACAGCCTTATACAGCAAGTTTAAATGATGTTCATTTTTGTACTGCTAAGTCCTAATGATGACTTTTAACAACATAAATAATGATTTGTACACCTATTTAACTGGAACATGTTCTTTATCACTGAAAGGGAAGAGAAATCTCTCTCTCTCTCTCTCTCTCTCTCTCTCTCTCTGTGTGTGTGTGTGTTTCAGCAAAATACAGTATATCAGGAACACTGAACAAATTTAAATGAAACTTGCAGAAAATAATCAACTGTAAATCTACAGCATATTAACCATTGAAGTCCAGATTCACGATGGCCGCCATAAAAGAACTTAGAAAAACATCAAAATAGCTATAATTCAGTCAATTTTACAAAAAAAAAARGCCTAAAATTTGGTGTGTTTAGGCGCATATGTCAGAATGTCTGCTTTTTGTTAGCCTTTGTTTGTAGTGTTTTATGTTTGGCTTTATTTCGTATTTTGGATTTTTAGCTTTCATACATCCATCATCTCTACCTGGTTCTTTCTTTCCAGGTCACGGGGGTTACTGGTGCCCAGCAGTCACTGTGTGACGG
>NW_013952464.1:385236-388044 GCF_001266775.1 Austrofundulus limnaeus
GTGTGACGGGGACACCTGGTGTATTGACAAACGCTCATAAGACAAAAACTCACATTCTTTTAAACACCAAAAGCATATGTTTGTGACACCTCAGATTGCTCCCACATTCCTTATTTTGAGATATTCCAAACTTCTAACCTTCCACACATAATTTTTTACCAATATTTTTATTCAGTTGAACAAGGTTGATCAGTGTTTGTAATGTGATGTATGATGTATAATAATACCATGTTATATAAATTTTATGAGCTATTTTTGTGATGCAGTGTGTGGCTAATAAAAATAATTTGTGAGATTTTTTTAATCGTGAGCTTATATCAGGGACTCGGGACACCACAGAAAGGTCAAAAACGATTTTTTTAAATTTAAATTTGTTACTTGTGTTTCCTCCTGTGTTCCTCTGTTCCATTATTCTCTCCTCTTCAGTCAGCTCCCTGCTCCACTCTCTGCCACACCCACTCTCACCTGTTCCCGCTAAGCATTGTTGTTGTTGTTTATTTATTTAAGAAGGGACAGTACATGCCAGAATTAGCCATGAAGTCTTGTCCCTCAGCTCAGGTGTCCCCACTTCCTCATCAGCCCAGCTCTTTTTATCAGTAGAGCATCATGTCCTTCAATTTCAGGCCTCCTTGTGTTATTCTTGTTCTCCGAACTCCTCCAGCTTATCCATGTGTGTTTTCTAAAAGTACTTTGCAGTGCTACTTATTGCATTTGATCTTTGCTTAAAAGTTTAACTTAGAGTAAAACCTGCTTGTCTGTTATGAACCACTGGGTAAAATTTAATGAAACTTGCAGAAGGTAATCAGAGGATGTCTCCAACCAAGCAACTTTTGGAGTCAGTTCAATGGAAGATGGCTGCCACAACTCATGAATATTAGCTAAAACAAAAACAACTACAACTTGACCAATTTTACAGACAGTGACGTAAAATTTGTTACAGTAATTTTAAGTATCTTTACCCTTTATTTAACCAGGCAAATCCCACTGAGCTCTTTTGCAAGGGAGGCCTGGGCCTGAAAGGAACCTAAGAACATGTTTTTAGACTGTGGGAGGAAACTGGAGTACATGAAAAAAAAAACACATACAAACACAAGTAGAACGTTTAAACTCCACACAAAAAGACCTGAGAACTAACCAAAACAACTTACCAGTAAACCTTCATTCATTATAATATTATCAACGTCTTAAACTCTTGCATGAAAAGGCTGCAGGCAATATGCCTTTCTTCAAGGAATAGACCTTTCTTCTGTATGTAATTAAAGAAGAAAACTTCTATAGGTTGTCAAATATCCTCAGTTGCACCAGGTTCCAAAGATGGACATAGAAAGGGCAGAAAAAACAACATAAGACACGTTATTTCCATAATGTTAATATTTCTCAGTGAAAGAGATTAGCGCTTTATTCTTACAAACATGGCAAATCTTCTTTTCACAGCAGATAAAGGGACTTGGATCCCTTTTCCACACTAAATCCAACATCATCTTCTCAGCAGCTTTTCAAACCACCCAGCAGGTTGTTTCTAAATGGCTTGAAAGTGAGGAGAGAGATAGCCCCGCTCCGACATCGCCAGCGAGCTCCGTGTGCCGCCGTGAAAACACGCGCCAGACTCGCTAATTCTCTCGCCTTCTCGCTTCCTCAGAAACTTTCAACATCATGACCCCGAGAAACATTTGCAAACTATAACAATAAAATTAACATGTAATGAGCAAAATAATTGCACATCAAACGGTGCTCGACGGTGGAGCGTAAGCTCGGAAGAAAGGGCCCAATTTGCAGATTACATGGCTCATGACTGCCGAAGTTCAAAACACGGAGAAATTGGTTGAGAAGTGAGGGGAAAAAAAGGACCCTTCCCAAAACGACTCCCAAGCATTCTTTAAACTTGTGTAATGGATACGCTGCGGGCAACTGGGCGAATTTACCATGCAAAGAATCTCCATTCTGCACGCAGCACTTCAAAGGAGGAAGTAACTGAGTTTCAGGAAGCCAGTGGGCAAAGGGAGAGGGAACTCAGAGATGCACATTTGTCTCCCGGAGTGACAGAAATTGGGGGATTTGGTGGTGGGGGGAGGTTAAAATGAGAGATTTAGCTGATGTAGAGTGGAATGTTAGTCAACACGGTCTTCAAAAACAGGGGAATCAGAATAAAGAGTAAAGACATGCTAAGAAAGTCAGAATGGCTGAAAAGGGATGTTTTTCTCTCAGCTGTTGGAAAGTGAAACAGAGAACGTTAACTACAGATGAARAGATAGAGGAATGTGAGAACGATGGTCTGGGTGACAATAGGCCAAGCTGTGTTGTTGTTTTTTTCTCTATCAGGCAGCAGTCTTTTACGCTACGTTAGTTGAGGAAGTATAGGGGAGCAAAGAGTTTATGATAAAGTGACTGTAACCATGCTGGGCTTTACCATCAGATACACACAACACTAGAGATTACACTGAAAAACACCCAGAACCCCAGATAAACTGTGGACTGCAGCGGGCAACTGATATCCCATCGACAAGCCGATGTGTGAGGAGAGGTGGGTCTGCTCAGGTCCAAACCTCTTACAGAACGGGATTAAAGGTAAAAGTAATGCAGTACAGCGTAAAGTACAGTATGCATRGGGTTCATAAAAACATATTACCTTCAAACATCCTATTACACTTTATTAAATGAGAGAGTTGTTATAATCTGAAGGGGATAGAAATGTTTGCGAGACCTAAAGTTAGAACCAGTTTAAAGGAACGAAGTGCTACAGTCCAACGAAATTATGGAATAATCTGGACGATGACATTAAAAATACCAAATCAATATATATATATACTG
>NW_013952464.1:388918-417652 GCF_001266775.1 Austrofundulus limnaeus
GTATTTTTGTTGTTTGTTGTTGAATTTATGTTGTTGTTTTTGAAGAAATGAATAAACTAAACTAAATAGTTTATTTTACTGCATTTTACCATGAATACAACATACAGAACCATATGTAATAAAAGAAGTGATAATAAGTACTGCATTACTCATACGTATGTGGTGACCCCTGCGAAAAAGTGCAGCCAAATGAGCAACAACTTAAAATGTTTAAAAGAAACACATTCTTTGCCTCATTAATTTTGTGCCTATTTCTCACATGGCCTCCATATTTACCCCATTCCCTGCGTCCCACCCCCACCCACCACCACCTCCCTCCGTCTCACAAGGCAGCCTCCGTCTCCTGCTCTGGAGTCTTATCTGATGGGAGCTCTGCCACTGTTTGCATAAAACATTGTTTATAAGGGGTTGCATATGTTAAAACATTAAAAGCCACATTAGAGTGCGCACACACACACTCATGTTGCCTTGATGTGCGCACAATGACACGTTGAGCTCGTCCGACCTTGCTAAAAAAAGCTGCACGTCTGCAAAAAGGTAGACTTTTTTAAAATAAGGCTTCTCCTTGTGCATTTTAAAGATAACAAAATATACACTAAACACACATTTAAACACAAAATGGAAGCAAAACTGCGT
The DNA here is from genome assembly GCF_001266775.1 of Austrofundulus limnaeus. Classification (NCBI taxonomy): domain Eukaryota; kingdom Metazoa; phylum Chordata; class Actinopteri; order Cyprinodontiformes; family Rivulidae; genus Austrofundulus; species Austrofundulus limnaeus. The sequence goes on from NW_013952464.1 coordinate 389,555, forward strand.
GATTTGTTTATCAAGTTACAAGTTTGTTTTCAAATGAAATGTTGCATCGTAAAATGATGTGTCTGTGAACAGTGTTCTGTGCAATGCAAGTTTTAAATAATTTATTATTCTTGACAAAATGTAACAATTTCTTCTGGTTTACAAATTAATAAGAATTAGTTGTGTCTGTACAAAAAATGTATTTGTGTTAGATGTGTTGTTTTGGCCGTATTTAAAGAGAAAGTACAGATCTTTATAGGGGACATATGAAAAAAAATCTGCTTTTGTAGCTGTTAAATATATACACTCTGTTGTGTACTTGGAGTCTATAGTGCAGAAATGATTAGATTAGTCTCTCACAGTGCTGCATAGATTGATTTTATTTGATTTATTGATTTAACAGGAAAAGATTATTAAAAATCAAGCCTGACTCAGCATAATTGCTGTTTTACAGCAGGTTCCTGTTCTGCAGCACATAAAACACTCAGAATTACAGCATCACAATCACATCATTATACACCATAGACACAAAGACAAACAAGCATACCAAATTTCAGGAAGGCAGCATTTGCAAAACAGGACGTCTAAATATGAGCACAACAAAAAGTGTCCAGCAGATGGCAGACAAGATTCTTCTTAAAGGGCTGTAGTTTTGAAATGGACTTTATGTTTTGAGGAATGTCATTCCATGCTTTAGTATATACATAGAAGAAAGACCTCTGGCCATAACAGTTTTTAAAGGTTGGTAATATCAGTTGTCCTTTTGTAACAGATCTAGTTGAATGACCACTTCCAGAATTTGATTTGGGCAACAATGCACAGAGAGTTCCATAATTGGYACCTTGGAAGATCTGAAAATATAAATTAATACCACTATACAAAACATAATTCTGAAAAGTCAAGGCATCAGACAATGAAAGAACTGWACAGTGATGAATCCAACCAGGAAGTTTTTTTATGAAGTTTTTTTATTTTACTTTCACCTGTCACTGACTTAATCRTTTCCCATAATATTTTTGGATTCTTACTGRCTGAARTAATTWGRTTTTTAAAATATWKTTGTTTGGCTTTGCATAATTCAGCAACACATTTATTTCGGTAACTGTTTAAACGAGACCGATTTTCAGAAGTTTTTGATATTCTATAAGTTTTCATTAAAGAAGCTTTCAATTTTAGATGTGTTATAGAGGCATTCAAACTTGGAATTTTATTTTTCTGTCTCACAGAACTAATACAAGTGTATATTGACACTTGTCAATATAAACTTGTAAAGTTTTTATTTAAACTTTACAAGTTTAAATATATTATTCCTGTATTGTCTCCAACTTATCATAAAAATTTGACAAAATGCTATTTGGATTTGACAGAGAAATACCCTCATTCCAGTTAGTATTCTCAATSTCAGCATGAAACATGGGTAACTTTGATTTTGGAATCCTTTTAATTAAATTATGCACATGACCTGTAGGTTTATTAAGGTTTTTTTAATGACATAAATAAGTGAATGATCCGAGACTGAAGTATTTATAACTCCAGATATGCCATATATGGAGGATCGATTTGTGAAAATAAGATCCAAAATGGAATTGCATGTCTTGCCAAATCTTGTTGGTACTTTAATTAACTGTTGAAGCCCTAAGTTTATAGATATTTTCAACTCGTTCAGTTTTGTCTATTATGTTTTCTGAATTATTACATCTAATTACTTGCAACAGACATTTTAAATAAGGTCTGGACTCACCAACTAAAATTTGGTGGTCTTCTCTTCTGGCTCTAACATGTAAGGCTGGATGGACAAGTCTTCTGTTGTTGACATCTTTTAATTAATTACCTCCGCCAAGGGCAAGGTAATGTTTTCCTTCGCGTATGTCTGTCTGTCTATTGGTCTGTCTGTCGTTCTGTCTGTGGACAACATTACTCAAAAACTTGTGGACGAATTGTCATGACATTTTTAACACGTGGATACTGGGCCAAGGAACACACCTTTAAATTTTGGTGATGTTCCAGATCACAATGCGGATACAGGAATTTTTTTCCTTTTAACACTCTGAGATCGGCAAAGCTGTGATGCTTTCACAGGGCTTCTGTAAAAAAACAGTGAGCTGGATTGGACATCACGGATTTCAAGCTTTATAAAAGTAATGTTAAAACCACTTTTAATGATGAATAATTTTTGCCATAATATGTGCATTTACAGAACGTTTCGTGACCAGGAAGTGCGTGACTGCACCATGTAACCGATTTTTCCCATTTCCTCAAACACACCACATTTCCAAACAACCAATCAAAACAGTTTCTCGCTAATAGCCTTGTATACAGAGAGCTGCCAGGCCTCAAAGTTTGGAGACGGGGGGAGTCAGGAAGCACTTTATAAAGAGAGTCAAACCATTACAAACTCATACAAGGGGATAAAACAGABGTTTTACATAGTGAAATGTGACTGATGAAAACTTAGGAGCTTAATCAGACACCAGTTTGACGATGAATAACATCGGGTGACGAGTCTGACTTTTTTTTTCACATTGGACTCCACCGAGAAGAAATCCCGTGCATACTGCTGCTTAAACATTCGCTACGTCAGAAATTATTTGGCAAATGTGTTTCCATCTCTGCTTTTGCGCATTAACTCTTACAGGATGGGGGAAATTGGTCTTGGCAGAGGTTTGTACTCTCCGAGTGCTTCTAGTTTGTAAATAAAAAGTTTCTGCACTGCTATATAGCCTGCCTTCTGACTACAATGGACCGGTCTGGAAGCTGGAAGGGGGCGGAGTGCAAAGGGCCTCATTTGCATTTAAAGATACAGCCTCAAAACGAGTTGAGACACACCTCAGAAAAGGGGTGAAATAGGGGCTTTTGGAGTTACTATAAGCATGAATTCAGTTCCACTTTATATRGACCCCAACTGAATGATTTAAATGTGAAAAAGAAACATTTAAAAGAACATGTCTCCTTTAAAGGGGAGTTCTTTGCAAAGGTTATAATGGGGCAGATATTATAAGATTTATTCTTCTTCTGCAGCCTTTCATTTGATTTGATTTGATTGTTTGCATGTTTTTGGTCTTTGTTGTGTATAAAATTGTTACAAGCAAAATAAATAAATTTCTAAATAAATAAACAAACAAATAAAATAAATAATCAATATCTCACCTGTTGTGGATGTTTTTTAAGCAGCTGCTGTTTGTGTTTGCAAATAAACATCAAATGCTTATCAGTGTTTATATGAAACAATTTGAAAACTTTGAATTGGAGTCAGTTGGTCTGGGCTTCACTCACACTAGCCTTTAGCTCATCAGTCTAGTCAAAATAAACTAAAACTAAAGTCATGTAAAGGGCTGCCCACAACAGGAAATATACCGCAGCCTCAACACAACCCCATTTCAAAAGATATTAAATATATCCTTCACCAATATTTTGGTTTATTTGGATACCATAAACAGTCAGAACCATTTTATTTTACCTCGTCTTGCTCTGCCCTCTTTACAAAAATGATTGCCTTGTGATAATTGTTGCGGCGGCAGCCCACACACATCATTAGTCTCTCCGTCGGTCTCGCTTCATTTTACCTATTCCATCTGGCGAGCTGACCACGATTGCACTCGATTAAAATTCCACAGTTTGTTTTTTCTGAAAATTAAATTACTCTTTCAAAATTCGCTCTAATTTACTTAACTTGCAGAAACCTCAGTCTGTGGCCATTCAGAAAGCATCGCTGTTTGTTTAACACGAAACTTGAACTGTGTGAGTTTTTTTTTCTGTTAAACCAGCCTTTCCTCTACTCACCTCCATCCCTCTGTGTTCGACCTGTAAACACTGATCGGTTTAATCCTGGGAAACCGTTCCTCTGTCTTGGTTTAAAACATAAACCAAAGGCAGRGGGGGGTCGGTCGTCGTGGTACATCAAGATGTGGTTCTGATCGGTCTACCACAGCACGTCCTGGGGGAATTTTCCCTCCCAGCTTGGACCTTTACAAAAATAACTCCCTGATATTCAAACTACTAACAATAGCTCTTTCTCTGTGTTTTAACAAGTCATGTTAATGTGCTTTTTACTGTGTACAGAGCTCTTTAGAGAGAACGGCCAGGGAGTAAAGTTCCCAGGAAGTTAAGGAGTGAGACTTGTGTATAGACTGGAAAGGGTGCTGTCAACAGAGTTAAGCCTTTTGCCCTGACACATGACCCGACAACTTCCGGGTCGTGTCGTGATAGCTTTCCTTAAGGTTATTCAGAGTGTCAGCGGTGTTTCACATGACCTCCAACATGAAACATTCCTCAGCACAAATATCATGAAACGCTCCTTCCTATGAACGCACACACAAAYACTTCCTCACTCATGGCCGGCTCATGTCCAATCTGATCGCTTCAGTCCTGCCACAAAGAGTGCGTAGTCATTCAGGGCTGTTTGATGTGTGAACATTAAACTGGGATGGGGTTAGTGAGAGCAGCTGAGTCACGGGGGTTAATGGAGGCAATGATGAGTGTAAGGATGTTAACTACTTCTTTGGGCATTCTTCTGAGGGTATGCAGCAATGAGCACATCATGGTCACCGTTTGTCATGTTTCGTGAGCATGGAACAAATTATTCACCAAGAAAATTACCAGGAAGTGAATCTAACAATATGTCTGTGTTTTGGTTTGTTCAGTACTACTTTTTTCTAAAAGATGATTATTTAAATTTGGCAACTAAAATGCTGAAATACCTACATGCACTGCTTTGACTGACTTTTAAGATGATGATAAAATCAATTTGTGTTGCATCAGCAAAACTGACGGCATATGTTTTTATAGTCTGAATTTACACTGGTGAAGATTCTTAGTCATGCAGATCATGAACAATTAAACAAAAGTGAAAAAACAAACAACTTGACTTATTTCTTTTTATCTTTTTTATGTGATTTTACATCCAGGGATATGGGTAGAGCTTCTTACAAGTTAAGGTGAAACTAAACGCACCTGTTCTGCAGCAACCAGGTGACGAGTTCAGAATCTCCTCTATAAAAAAAAACCTTTGATGTTCAGCTAATTTATTTTATTATTTTTATTTTAACATTTTTTGACCAGGCAAATCCCTTGAGATCACAGATCTATTTTTCAAGGGCAGCCTGGGCCTGAAAGCAACCTGTTGTATATGTTTTTGGGGTGAGGGGGAAACCGGATTACCCGGCGAAAACCCACACAAGCATAAGGACAACATGCAAACTCCGCACAGAAAGACCCCGTCATACATGTTGAGCTGTAAAGCTTGTTTCATTGTACAACTTTCAGGTATTTTTTAGGTGTGTCCTGATACCATTTTTCTCAACCAGAGTACAAGTACTTCAGTTTGGRTACTCTGAGTTAGATTCTACATTACACAATGGCTTTAAAACACATTTTTTAGAACAAGGTGGCACTCCTTCCTTTAGGCCTACAGCTCATCTGTTGAATCAAATATGCAGCATGATGCATACTGTTGCAACATTTTAAAATACATAAAACTAAAAATGATTTTCTTTCAACTTTTAGGAATTTCTCAAACATGGAACTGACAAATCGTTCACATGAAATATAAACTATAACACTTTCAATGGAGTATTGATACTGGTATTGGTATCAGTTTTGAGTATTGGGGCATTTTGTACTAGTAAAAGTATTTGTAAAAATATTGCTATCAGGCCTGATACACCACTAGTATTTTGTTTAGCTTACATTTAACACCATGTCCWTACTTCCTTAGATTCAGGTTTTTAGATAAATCATGGTTTCTTCAAGTTGATGAAAACAGGCAAAACTTGACCGCATTTTGGAAAATTCACATTTGTGCATCACTGCTGTTCAAACTACTGAATTCTTTTCAAAACTACATTTGGTTTTCTCTAATAAAAACAAAAAAAAACACTTCTATTTTGTCACAGGCTATTTTAAAGAGTCAGTGGATTTGTTCACACTTCAAGTCTCAATGCTCAACTCTGATTTTTTTTGGCGTGAATGTTCACATTATCTTTTAAATGCAACCTCCATTAGACTCCAGTGTGAACCCCAGATGGCACTGATGCGACCCGCATTTGCAGAAAATGACGTGGCGTCACATTCAGCACACTGTTTACAGATGTATGGATGCTACATGTTAGCATGCCAATTCTGAAGTTGTTGCTCAATCAAAACTGATTAAAATAATTCCCCAACCTGCTTGTTTAGTTCACTGTTTACATTTTAACCATCCTCTGGTCAGCTGTTTCGGTGCAGCATTTTTATTTTTGTAATGAGCAATGTGCTAAAACTAAAACATTGGGCCTCATGCAAAAACATGTTCATATTCTTATCCTAAATTTCTCTTACTTTTATTCGTACAAAGGGTTCGTGCAAACATGCCACGTCAGATTCAACAAACTCTTCTAYCTTCAGGAAAAGTGTGTAAATGAGCTGCGTAAWTTHCACCTGTTCTATCCAGCTGCTCGAGCACGCGAGAGGAGATTAGCATAATTACCACCAAAAAACACCATATAAGGCTATGTTTCCTGCCTCAGATACCAGGAAGTGTCCATTCATGAAAATGACAGCGAAATTAAAAAGAAGAACTTTATGAGTTCAGAGATTGAAGTCCGTCTGTCAGAGATCCAGAAAAGAAAATCTGTCATTTTTAGCAGGTCAGCTGTGGAATAAAAAGAGCTGCTAAAAGTATAAACAACTGTGTTAAATCATTTTCATTAATTCAGAAGACACAGTGCTGCGCACCGTACCCCGCCGTGCGCGCGGTCTCAAGTGGTCTCAATTACGGTTCAGAAATAAGCATTTTAAAACATTTTCAAAATATGTCTGGCACTTTGGAGAAAATCAAGGGAGGGAGGGACATTCCCCTCTGGCCTGGGAACGTCTCAGAGTCCCCCAGGACGAGCTGGAAAGTGTCGCTGGGGAGAGCGGGTCTCTACTGCTGCTGCCCCCGAGACCCGATCCCGGACGGCCGGACAGACAATTTATATTGTTAGTCTAAATTATTACATTTWAAATTATAACTCTAATTCAAGCAAAATAGCCTATTGTCAAGATAATTATAGAGTGTAATTTATTTTCAACTCAAAATATCTTCAAACTAACGAAATATAAAGTTATTAGTGAGAAAAATCCATCTGGATAACAGCAGATTGACTGCTCGTAAAATATACGACAGGTCTGGACCACTCATGAATTTTGTTCGTATCTGAAAAAAATCTTAGAATACGAAAACATTGGTGAATGCCACAAATTCTCCTAAATCACTYGTACGCACAACTTAAGAACAAATCTGTGCTTACGAACGGYTCTTGCATGAGGCCCATTGATTGAGTAACTTTAGTATTGATGTTTCTGTTGTATGTTTCTGTGGATTCTCAGTCATTCGGGACATGAAAAGTTAAAAGTAAAAGACTGAAGCAACCAGCTTTCTGCTGTRTAGCTGAAAATGTAACACAGATGTAAAATAATGCAACACAAGTGTTCAGAGCGCAGTCACTTTGATAAACATCAGATTTGTATCCARTTCAGTACCACATTCTGAAAAGACCTGGGTCAGATTTGAAAAAATCGTATTTGTCGCATTCAGGCTAGGAAAAAAATCCAATATGTGTCACTTAGAGGCAAAATAAAATTGAATTTCAGTTGCRTTTGCCTGCAGTGTGAAYGTAGCCAAATTCTCATCAAGACACCAAAAAGAAAAACTCTGCCTCTACAAAGTTAACAACAGGAGTCACGCCAGAGTTTAGAGACAGACTTGAGGAGAATCATTAGTTTTTAGCTCTCTTCACTCTCATTTGTACCTCGTGTGAGAACATAGAGCTTCAACCCCCCTGGCACATAAAGACAGTAATATCTGCACTTTGTTCATTAGGCTGCACAACTGATTACCCATTTTCCTATTTCTTGGCTTTTATTCATTTTTAATTCATCCTTTATTTGATCAATTTCCCCAGCTTCTCTGCTGTGCTTTGGGCTCCAGGTCTCCKCCTTATCTCTTAATTCCCCTCTGAACAGTGAAACCGACTGGCACCAAGCGGCAAAGTTTCTGTTTGTCTGTATGTTTGAAGCCAGGAAAGCGTCATTCATCAAACTGCACTGTTTGAAAATTTAAACACGACGAGAGGTGAATCAAAAAGTACTTTACCTCAAACACTAGACAACATTCTCCTCACTCTGTCTTTCTTCCAAAGTTWGATAACCTGGTATTATTTGTTCCAGTTGTTGACAGCGTTCTGTCTTCTCGTCACAGCACCTGTCTGGTCAGAATAAAATGGCCACTGATGGATAGAAGAAAGGATGAGGCGCAGGTAAAATGGCTGCAATTGTTAAAGTATGTTTGAGAGACAGCCAAAAGAGACAGACTCACTAAACTGGGCCAAAAGTGARCAAACTGAATGGTGTGTGCATGAAGTGTGTGTATTTAGGGGGTAGCATGTATGCAAGATGTCAACAGTCTTTCTTCATAGTGCCCATCTCCATTTGCATAATTTCCCTTCCTCTTGAGCTATGAAGAAAGGAAGGAGATGCTCATACAAAACCCAAATTGACGAGGGAACAATAGTGGTCTGAAGGGTCATTTTGTGGGGGCTCCACTTTTCAAAATCATGGTTTAATACTTTGTCAAGCTAGTTTTGGAAAAACACAGTTTTGCCAAAGCTCAGTCAAACCGTGGCTTTGTCTGATTTGACGAGCAATGCGCATTGAGCACAAATCGTCTTCGAATATTCAAAAGAAGAAATTAAACAAAAACAATACCTTTCACTTTCCGAGTCAGCAAGACAAAAAAATGAACAGCAAGAGATACAGGCACAGAGAAGGGTGGACGTGTCAATGATTAATGTTCATCCTTTTCAAAGTTAAATTTAAGACGCATAAATCACTAAAGACCACGACCCTCAAATCCTATCAAAGAACAGAGAGTATGCAATGCAAGGACAACTCTGCTTAAAGCACAAGTGTCCACCCAAAGTTTGATTCAAGTAAAGGTTTGTCAAAAGCAGGAAAACGTAGACAGTTTGTGGATATTCTGCTGGAAGTTTTGTTAATGACCCAATGAGTAAAAGGGGGCGCAGAGCCTGCAGGTGTGGAGAGTGAAAGAGGCTGATGAGAGGGCGAATGAGAGGGCGGGTGGGCCGGCAAAGATAGATGATGGATGGTGTTGATACAGGAAGAAGCAGCCTCGCTTTATCTAGGCAGCACAAGCCAGACCTGCCGGGGTGATGGGTGTGCTGTCAAACCTTTGTTTATGGACCATCTCCCATCTCCTATATGCCCCCAAAATGCAAGATCACTCAAAAACAGCAACCACCTCCTCACTCTTTGTCTCTCCATCTCTGAATGTTCCCCCCGCCCCACTTTATGTCTTTCTTAACTTTGTTTCCGAAATACAGTGAGAAAGAAGAACTCTGTAACGTCTTCTATTCAAGTTTCCCTTGTGGTTGTTCATATTGTGGAAGAAAGAAGAATATTACATTCATTGTGATTATTTGGGAACTGTTTCTAGCACTTTTAACTCAACAAATGAGAAACGAGAAGAAAGAGAGCTGGAGGAAAAGAAGACTCGGAGCAAAAAGGGAGGAAGTGAATCTAATCCAAGCATATCCCCACGAGTTGCACGCTTCCAATTAACGACTGCTTGGTTTATCAGTTTCCACCGGGTGATTGCTGTTTTTAATCATTTTCTTTTTCTCTCGCCCCCCTCCCTCCTCACTCTATCAGTTCTTCCCACTCTTATCATCTAACCCCCTCCTCGTGCAGTCTCGCTTTGCAGCCCATCTCTGCTCAGAGCTTCCTCTGTTTCATCGGGCTTCTCATTGAGCCGTTCCCTCACGCTGCGTCCAGCATTAAAGCTCTGTCTGTCTAATAAATAAAACTTTGATGTGTCACTTTAAACTGTGGCTGTGGTCGTTTTTCCACTACTGACAATGCAAACAGTGAAATATGCATCTTGAGGTGTCCAATGACTGAAGTTTAAGATAATATGTGTGTCCAAAAAAATAAATACAAAAAGACGTCTACATAATAGAGATGCTAAAATACGGTGACAGACTGTAACCCAGAGTATTGGAAGTTTGAGTTGTTTGCTTGCGAAAAAAAGGACTTTTCTTTAAGTCATCCAACAACACAGCTGTGGTCCTTCTTTTTACAAATCCCTCTTCTTTCACCTACCTTTGTTGGTGTGATTGATTTGAAGACCTGCATCGTGCCTGTCGCACTGATCGATCAGTCCACTCCGCCTGTTGGCACAGTAATAAATGGAGCGTGATGGGCAGGTGATGGAGCAGCGGTTATTGCTTTAATTTACTTGACGCTTCACCCTGACAGAGACTCATAACGAGGTGACACGGGGCTGTAATGTTACGCTCAGTCACCTCTTGTCGAGCAGAGGCGGGGTATGTGTGTGTGCGGTGAATCTGTGTGTGTGTTTGCAGAAGCTCAATGACTCAATGCCGCTGCCTCTCCTTCCTCTTGGTCAAGGTGTTATTGAGAGTGGGGCCGTTATCTCTGCCGATGAGGTCGCCGGCCTCCTCACTAAGTGGGAGCGCACYGCCCATACCAATCCCAGTGTGCTGAGCAGCGTGTCCTGGTGGGTCGTTGCTAGTCACATCCTMCTGGGTGGGCTATAACTCATCCCAAGATGGGGATAGGGCCTTATCTCGGTTCTCCTCCACAGGCGTGCCCCTTCGCCTGCTCTGTCTCGGGGAAAAGATTTTCTGGTGCCCTGGTGTGTGAGTTATAGTTGAGGTTAAGGTGACTGAATAGGCCTGTCTGTTTGGACTGTCTTACTGAAATTATGCCCATGTGAGCGGAGGAATGAGACACCTCATGTGTGAGTGTTTATATAGTGTTCAGGCTTGTGAAACTGAGATTTATTCATGTAAACATTTCTGAGCCCTTTGTGCCTCTCTTAATGTATCCCATTATATATACTGTAAGTTAAAGCGTTATAGTCATAAGTTATTTAATCGTGCGGAGGCCATTGTTGCGCTCGCATCAAAGGGGTTGCCCCCCATCATTCTGCTTCTTCATGCACATACACCTCCCCAGCACCCGTCCGCCCCATTCACGCCGCCTTTCTCTGTCATCTTGGCCTATCAATCAAAAATGTATTAAGTCCAGAGTCGGGACCGATCAAAGGCAGAATTCCTGGGAGGAGAGCAGATAAGGCCTATCTCATTAATAAGTGCTTTACCATCGTAGGGGCCTGCGCGCCTCGCCACACCCAGCCTGCCTTTCCTTTGATATCTAATTATCCATCCGTTTCATTCTGTCAGAGAGGGAGGAGAGGGATGACTCACACTTGTCAAATGCTGTTGCCTGTGTGTGTGTGTGTGTGTGTGTGTGTGGGTGTGTGTGTGTGTGTGTGTCTGTGTGAGTGTGTATCAAGATACGGGCAAGGGGCTGCACCAAAACACTGTGACATGCAGAAAATCCAAATGTGCAGAGAGTGGCACATGTAAACAAATGCAAATAAGATGTTCTTGCARTGGCATGTGGACCTTCTGAAAAGCTGTCAAGCATAACGGGCTCAGACGGCGGGATCTGTTTTACGGGGAGTATTGCTGCTAATACTCGGAGGTGTCCCACACATCTTCCTCTAACAATCTGTAGGAGCAACTGGGCTTAAAAACRCTTCAAACAGCTGAAGAGGGGTAATAAAGAAAGTGATGGGCGATGAGGGAAACAAGATATTAAAACATCAAGGTACGATGTGATAAAGTGGGGGACAATGGAAGAAGTTCAAAAGTTAAGAGGATTTTTAAGAAAAACGGGGACAAAGGAAGAAGAAATCAAGAAGAAAGGGAGAGAACAGGAGAGATGAGAGAATGGGGAATGGGAGGGAGAGAAAGAGCAAGGCATTCTTTTTCCTCCTCTCCTTGGTTTTCTGTAAGAGTAGCTCAGGAAGATAAGGCTAAAAGGTCCGTCAGTCTGTTGTGGAACAATCCATTCTGTGTCTCTCTCCTTCCTTTCTGCCTCAAGATACCGCCGTTCTCTCTGTCTAATGGCACAACTCGAATTTCTAGCGATGCCTCTTGTGATACGGCTCATCTCTGGTGGCGTGGTTTACCGACATCACCCGTCCATTACAATCTACTCCCAGGCCATGAGGAACAAGCTGCGGCTCARGTCTAATGGGACACAAAACTGTGCAAACACTCAGGTTGCATCACTTTAAAGTGCAAACTTTCAACACAGCTAATATTCAAACCGGCGTCGCTTATTGATATGAAAGGAAGAATATTCAAAGCCACAATAAAGAGCTGAAATTCCGGTCTTCATTCACCCAGGCTGTTCTAACCTTCATCCCTAATCGCTCAAAGCAGAGCTCGGAGACAAACACAACCCGAGGATTTAGAAGAACAAAACCGGCACAAAACACAGACCCACGTGCCTAACAAAGACTCCAAAGTCTGCCTCCCCATCCCGTGTCCTCCCTTAAAAGACACCTTCATCTCTGGGCGTTCATGTTATGAAGGGACTTTGTTCAAGAGGAGAAAAGAGGCGTGTCAAAGACATGGGTCACAATGTTTACAAAGACCACGTTTAATCCAATCACAGCATCCCCGTTGCTTTTATTTCCTGTTTCATGGGATTAAAATGAAATGAAATATATTAAACAAATTAATTTACAGCTGAACAAAAAAACATTTTCTTATGTTTTTAAAGGATGGGTTTAAACAACAAGGAAATCTACAAAAGTAATTATTGGTCAAAGCAACAAATTAGTTCTTGAGGCGTAATATTTTTTGATTCATAATAATATATTTCTGAAGAAATGCAAAAAACCAGACATTTACTAAAAAGTATGCAAAATTACTTCACAAAGTCTCATATCTTTCGAAAAAAAAAAACAAAGTCCATCAGCCCACAGCTGACGGTGAGACACATGTTAAGCAGTAAATAATCAGCTGCTTTCTTCTCTCTCTCACTACCTCTCTCTGTTTCTGCCTCTGACCTGTTGAGAAGCTGCCTGAGGGGTTGAATAACTGCGTGGAGCCAGGCTGCCTCACCCCAAGGCCTTGTGWGAGACGAAAAAGAGGTCAACAGAGGTGACTGTACGTCGTGTGAGTCAGGAGTTTGTCAGGGAAGGTGTGTGTGTTTCACTCCTGTTGCTGTTGATTGAACTTGGAAAGAAAGATTTTAGAAAACTGGGTTGATGCAGAGATGTGAAAACATGTGGAAAGATTTGTTTGTGAGAAGCTTTAAAGTTGTAGAAAAAAGGGAGAAATCAACTATAGTTATGGTCTGTGCTTTTTGTTTGTAGTTTTTTGTACTTAAAATAGACATTCTTTTAAAATCTTCTTTTTCACATTTAAATCATTCAGTTGGGGTCTGCATAAAGTGGAACTACAATGCTTTGGTCTGAATTCCTCCTTATTGTAACTCCACAAGCCCCTCTTTCACCCCTTTTCTGAGGTGTGTCTCAGATTAACTCGTTTTGAGGCTGTCACTTTAAATCCAAATGAGGCACTCACATCCCGCCAGCTTCCAGACCGTTTCRTAGCAAAGATACGACTATATAGCGGCAAATGAATTAAAAGATGTCAACTAGTGTTGTAGTCAAGACCACCTAACCCGAGACCAAGTCAAGACCAAGACCACTGTGTCTCGAGACCGAGACAAGACCAAGACTTTTAGGGTTTGTACCAAGTCGAGACCAAAACCAAGGGAGGACGAGACCGAGACAAGACCAAGACCAAAAAAAAAAATTCCCCTGAATGATGGACTATTCTGTACACATAAACAGTGGGGGGTTATTTTGTCTCTCATAGTTGAGGTCTAACTATGATGTCAATCACAGGCCTCTCTCATCTTTTTAAGTGGGAGAACTTGAACAATTGGTGACTGACTAAATACTTTTTTGTCCCACTTTAGCTAGCTTGATATGTAGAGCCAATATTGACAAAATCTTTGTGGAGGACAGAGGAAAAAATTTTGCTACAGAGGCAGATTGTTAACGTTAGTGACGGTAAAATTTGTCCCCACCGTCTCTGAAAGTGAAGAACTACTGAATGTACAGTTGCTGTACATTTTCTCCTGGTTGTTGTTGTTTTACAATGATATTATTTATGAATAATGTTGCCAATTTTTTTACTCAAAATTTTGAAGACATCCTTTACCGTTCCCAGAGAACCATGGTTCACTTTCTGGGAGTGCTGCGTGCGAGTGAAGAGAGTGGGGATAGGTGACAGCCGGTAACAAAAATATATAAATAGCAACGAGTCAGGTTTGGATTTGAATCAGTACGTTATGCAAGATTGATAACAAATAAACTGAACAATAATCTGGCTATTTAGTGATATTTTCACAGCTGTGGTCTTGACTGGTCTTGAAATAAAATTCCGAGTCCTCAATGTCCGAGACCGAGACAAAACTGAGTCCGAGACAAGACTAAGACCATCCAAAACTGGTCTTGAGACCGGTCTTAAGACCAAGACCGGTTTCAAGTACTACAACAATAATGTCAACAGTGGAATACTTGTCCATCCAGCCTTACATGTTGGAGCCAGAGTCTGACCCAGATATGATATGCTGCTCCCACCATTCCCCACAAACAGCACGTGCTGTTGTTCAAGCTCAAGATTACTGGTGTGCTGCAGCTGTGGCCTAATGGTGGAGAAACAAGCTAACGTTAAATGGTAAAAGGTTAAATGCCACTTTCTGAGAGCTCTGRATGTTCCATAGTTGTTTATCTGTCAGTGTAAGCCTCCCTGAGCTAAATTTCTCACCAGCCTGCGCTACTTGCATGTTCTCAGAAGGCTCCGCTGTGTGGAGGGGAAGGAGTTGTGTAGGCAGGGCTGATGGTTATGGTTATGGTGAGTGGGGGTGGWTAAAGAACCCATATTGCTCTCCCTAAAAAAGACTCTGGTCTTTATTAAAACTTTTGCATCTCTCGGATGAAGGACCCAAGGTTAGAAACACTCAGTGTTCTGAGCTTCTCAGGATCCATAAAGGGGTCCTCAAGAATTATTTTCCTTTGACTGCTCAGAGCCAGGCAGTGGTCCAAGTAGTGGAAAGAGGTGCATGCTAAATTTGCATTTTTCTCAGATCTACCAAGCTTTGAGTTACGTATATATTTAAGTATTGGAACTGATTAACTCAATTTTAGTTCCAGTTTTATATTTTTAACTATATACTTTAAATGGAGGAAGAGAGTCAGTGTGTCTTATCAATATGAGGCCCTTTCTGTATAAACAAGGCTGATTATGTTCCAATAATTGACATAAAAGGTACCACCTCCAGGGGTCTGACAAGAAAGTCAGATGTACACGTTACTTTACTGAGGTGATGTTTCATTATATTATATAGTGTTCTCTTACAGCAGCCTGGGAGAGATGCTCCTTCTGAGAGGGTGGTATGTTTTGGTTCTGATAACACCCAAGGTCTTTCCATCTCAGGCCTGCTGCTGGCTGACTGTCGGCCTTATTAGAGACAGATTTTTGAATAAAGTTGTTTAGAYGAGATCAACTGGTTTTCAGATAATTTATTCTGACTTCCAATTTATTGAACACGATTTTCCTACACACTTGGTTGGTTTGGTTTGGTTTGTGTTTTGCTTGTTTTTCTGTTCTGATCTGTTCTGTTCTGCTCTGCTCTGCTTCTCCAGTGTTTTTCCAGTCAGGCTGTCACTCTCACCTGTGCAGTCAGCAATCAACGCAGGTGCCTCCACTTTCACAATTACCTCTGCCCTACATATCCAGTTACTTTCTACCTTCACGTCAGTTCTGCACTGTTGGATTTTCAGTCCACCCTGAGGTTTTTTTCTCCTCGTTCCCTGTTGTTCTGCTCTACTTCGCTGTGCCACGTTGGCTTTTCTGTTTCTTTATTTAAAGGGGGCACATCATGAGAAATCCATTTTTTTAGCCGTCCATTTTGTTGTGTACGTAGAGTCTCTAGGAGTGCAGAAAAGTTTAATTTAGTCATACTATATATTTCTGACTTCCGAAGTTTGTGAACCCACAGTTCTGCAGGTTTGTCATCTTCATTTTCCTCTCGCTCTGACTCAGACTCTGGCTCCAACATGCATTCAGACTAYAGCATTGCAGTTCCATTTTATATGGGCCTTATTTAAATGTAAAAAAAAGAGCATTTAAAAGCATGACATGTCAACTTTAAACAAACTTCCTCCAGTTTGCTTTTCAAGATCTTCATATCCAGTCTGTACTCTGGGTCCAAACCATCCTAAAACCATGATTTAAAAAATGATCTTTCGCACTTCTGTTTTCAGAAGTGAGACCTCCTAATATTAAGCCTTCCATTTTGGATACCTCAATTGTCTAAGAAAATAAACAGCTGTCATTGAATCAATTACCGTACATGATAATATTTACTGGAACAAGACTGCTATTGGCTTCAGCCAATCAATAAACTCACAATAGAGTTTGTTATTGATACAAGAACATAAAGTCATTTGATCAGTGTTATTCTGAGTGTGTCGATTTATACAGATTTTTATGTTTTGTCCTCTTTCTTTTTGTATTTTTAATCAAATTCTTTCTTTAGTAGTGTTTACTTGTATTCTGCCTGGCTGTAGCCAAACATCTGGGTTGGATGAGAAAACACTACACGGACATGGTTCATAAAGAGAACCACGGCAGATTGGAATGGACAAGTTTCTTCATCAAAGATCAGCAGTAATTGTTTTGGTTAAAATATTCTGATCTGGAACTGAAAGATAGTTTTCAGGTCCCACAATMTATTTAATTGGGTTCTGCAGAACTACTCCAACACCCACCCTGCCAAAGACACAATGAACCTTAGTACCTATGTGTCCTGATGGGTTCTTATAAGCAGTACTTCCACATGGGGGGCAATAATACAGGCAGAAACGTGGGTGTGCTTTGGGCTCTAATTTCTCCTACAGGTGTACGTGGAGGAGGTAGAAAAAAGAGCTTTGATATCCTTTTCGGGGACACCATCGAGGCATTGGTGCAGGTATATTGATGACACCTGGGTTAAAATTAAATCCCAGGAAGTCCAACATTTCACTGATCACATCAATTCTATGGATAAAAATATTAAGTTCACGTGAGAAGATGTAAAAATGGCAGGTTGGCATTCCTGGACTGTAACATCTCAGTCTCTGATGGAGGACAGTTGGAAACTGACGTGTACAGCAAACCCACCCATACAGACCAGTATTTGTGGTTTGACTCACATCACCACCTGGAACACAAATTAGGCRTCATCAGGACTCTGTACCACAGAGCAGGAGCCAGGGAGAAATCACACACAAGAAGGGCCCTAATGCAGCTTACAGGAATCTATTCAATTACCAGGTGAAAATGAAGACCCCAAACCCAGACCAGTCGTCATTCCGTATGTTGCGAGAGTTTCAAAGAAACTGTGACGTTTATTCTCCAAACATGACGTCCCAGTGGCTTTCAAACCCCAAAACATGTTACGATAAAGATTAGTTCACCCCAAAGATCCAGTTCCCTGGCACAAACAGAGTAATATTGTAGATGCTGTTCAGTGCCAGGAGGACTGCGACCAGTTATACATCGAGAAAACAAAACAGCCACTGTTCAAAAGAATGGGCCAACACAGAAGAGCAACATCTAAAGGCCAGGGGTCGGATTTATAAAACTGGTGTACGCACAATTTGAGCCCAGAAACTTGCGTACGCCACTTTGTACGCCAAGGTTGTGATTTATAAAATCCAAACTTGACGTGAAAATGTCTCACGCCAGCTCTGACCCATGCGTACGCTCATTTTGGAGAAGTGAAACTGCGACACAGATGGTGAAGTGAGGAATTAGAGCCACACTGTGTAATGATCACTGTCAGAGATTTAATTTACCTTCATCAGACTTAGATTTTTATTCAACTTCATCATCAGCTTTCTTAACAGTAATATTTATGCTTCTGCTGCTGAGCCATGAGGACCTTTGAAATAAAAAAAACTTAAATCTTAAATAAAAGTTCCCGTGTGCAACTCCATTCATCTGCTTCCTCCTCAGACGACCCTGACCCACAGACCCCTCCCTGACCCACAGACCACTCCCCGAGCAGGACAGCAAAAGTCACACTTCGGATACACGCGCAGGGCGCATCCACATCGCCAGTGGGAATGTTATAAAACTTCACATTTAAAGTCCATATCTGTCACGCGCGGGGCATGGGTGTCTGCCGTGGATAACAGAGCAGGCAGGAGGGGGAGAGGACGAGGAGAAGAGCGGTGAACTTATTTCTAATTTTATCTGACTTATTTAATTTTATTTTTATTGTTTTTATCGTCCTGCAGGCCCTGATGGAAAATTAATTTGAAGCTGAGGTTTTTTATTTTTATTTTTTATAAAAATCATTAGATTACTCTAAAGCAAAATGAGGGAAAATCTGTGTCAATTACAGACATTCTGTTCACGTGAGCAGCTGTCAGTCAGCACCTGTCATCCTCCAGACACACGACGGAGCGTCTGAACCAATCACTTTTGTTGGCGTTGATCAGCTGACTGATTTAAATACATCTTAACATTCATGAGGTACTTTACATTGACTGTTTATGGTTCAATGTGGGCGTGTAGATGGTAGAACCTGAGGCGGGACCTCGTGTGCAAACTCTGACGTGCGGCTGTGATTTATAAAGGAAAGATGCGCAGAAACATGCGTACGTACGGTTTTATAAATCTTAATTTTTTTTGGCGTACGCCATTTCCGCCTTTTGGCCATACGTTCACTTTTAGTATGGTTTCCACGCAATCCTTTATAAATCTGACCCCAGGACTCTGCAGTTTACACTCATCTACAGGCCAGGACTCGGCAGTTTACACTAATCTACAGGCCAGGACTCGGCAGTTTACACTCATCTACAGGCCAGGACTCGGCAGTTTACACTCATCCTCTTTCAGGGATGAAGATTTTCTCATCCTTGACAGAGACGAATGCTGGTTTGGGAGTAGAGTAAAGGAAGCCATTTTTGTGAAGAGAAATTTGTCCATCATTAAACGAGGGGAAGCCTCTGTGTCCATTTGTTCCCATCTTACAATGCTGTTATTGTGAGTATGACTCAGCCCTCTGTGAACATTAAGGATAATCAGGGCACTACTGATCAATTGTTAGGCTGATGGTCCTCTTTTGCACATGAACAACCAGTTGGATTGTCATCCTTAAACCTGTTTGTCCACCATGTGGAAGTACTTCTTGTAAGGCTGAGTTTACCTGTTTTCCAAAAAGAAAAACCAATCCAAAGGACCTACTCAACGTTTTTTATACTTTTTTTGAGTGGGAACAATGAATAAAAATGAATTGAATAAAAACTGAACAAAATGTCATTTCAGGAACAACCTGTTGAAGATGTCTTCACTCTTTGTTTCAGCATCATCCATCCCCCGCAGCATCAGTTATGGCTYAGAGATGATCAGACTCTGGCTCAGTTGGGTAATGTCAAGATCTGTAGTTTTTGTCAGTCTGTTAATGGTCTTTTGCATTTTGTGATTAGGTTTATTAATGTTTTGTTACTTGTTGCAGTTTTTTGTGTATTTTTTCTATGCCATTAACCACCTCTTCTGGTCCTGGTTTCATTTGTCACAGCTGCAGTCACTCTTCCAATTATCCCCAGTCCATATAATCCTTTGGGTTTCTCTTCACTCACCTGTTCAGCATAATTCATTTTACATGACACATCCAGCCTTCATTGTGTTCCTTAAGATCTCCTAAATTTTTATAGGTAAGTTTTGTTGCCTTTTAAGTTTAATCAAAATTAAATTATCTTTGAGCTCCTTTTGTCAAGTCTGTACCTCCTCCCAACATTAACAAGTGAGACTAAGGGTATATTCACATCTGACACATTTGGTCCACTTTAAATGAACCAGAGTTCGTTTCCCCCGTTAGTCTGGACATTTTCTGCAGGTGTGAATACACTCATGCGAACTCTGGTGCGGATCAAACAACTGGACCAAGACCCGATTTTTGAGGTGGTCTCGGTTCGCTTCCAAACGAACTCTGGTGCGGTTCGCTTCAGTTCACTTCTGGTGTGAATACAGACCGGACTCTAACCGAACCAACTGCATTAAACATGCACCTTTTGGACTTCACAGGTCATCATTGCTGAGCGAAATAAACTGAAATCATACCTGTTTCGTCGTCTCCTGTTAGCAGCTCTGCTGGCAGCATGAAGTGGGTCAGAACAAGCAGAGCACCTCGTCTCCTTTGAGTCGTGGGACACATTTACTGACGYCGCTCCAAAATTAGAATATCATTGCAAAACCAGCATTAAATTAGCTGCTTTTGACATTTTAAATGGTATTGCAGTTGCACTGTCGGCACAAATGTGCACATCAGACCCGCAGCATGCAGGACTTCCTTGTTTTCTTCTGGGTCTGTGGCTCAGTCCCGCCCCCGTCCTTTCTGTCCAGTGGGAGCAATGATCGTCACCCTCATGGCTTTGTTTACAAGTTATAGTTCGTTTGCAAAAAAGCACAATGTGAATGCAAACCGCACCAAACGAAAAAAATAAAGTCCACTTTTGGTCCGGACCAAACAAGCAGATCAAAGGACTTTCATGGTGTGAATACACCCTGAATTTCCTGCTACTGGAAGTCTTGCTCTGTTTGGCCTTCGTTGTCTTCTTCATCTGAGCAAGGGGAGAAGTCCAAAGCACAGATGAAAATGCTTCAGAATCTGTTTAAATCTGCCATCTGTCCACCGTACGGTTTACCACTGCCAGCACAGATACTCTTACTGCCTTGTATGAAGAGTCGTATCTCAAAGGCCCACTGGGTGTGAAGGAACAGTTCAGACACCCAAGCAGATGAAAGAAAGGTCAACCTGCCAGGATGAACATCTTACACGTCTGGTCAGGACTAAAGGGGGCCTGGCTGGGTGGGTGGCAATGCCTACACCCCGAACTGAACTGGTCTGGTTGTGATTTGATTCAGCAGACACTGAAGACACACCAAAATCTTCCTCCATGTGATTCTTTTTTTCTGCTCTGAGGATGCTTTGGTGAGCTTGGGCCAGGACGGGGTGACGGGGAGGTCACTGGGGCTCCAGTTGACTGTGGCCTGAGGGGGAATCCTGGGGAGGGAAAGCAGCGTGATTGTGTGTGTTGAGAGGGGTGGTCATCCCTCAGGAGCGTGACCCCTCCCCAAATCAAAACAAACAAACAGAGCAGTCCTCTAATCTAATCTGCATCTGAAGCCTTCCAATCAGGCACCCTGGAGCAGCTACCGCTCCGAGCAGCAGCTTGTGTTTAAAAATCACTGAAATATTTCATCTTTCACTTCGCGAGCTAAAAATAAAAACAGGATGAAACTCGTTTAAATTACTGCAGCGACGTAAGGGAGCCTGGAGATCAGAGCAGATGAGGACAACCGAGCAATAAATGTTTACAGAAGCTAAACTGACAGATGTTCATGCATTTGGTACAGTGAAAATATGAGAACTATTTGACAAACTGCAGCACAGTCGAGCCCTTCAGATTCTGGCCCTAAACATTCCTCCTGCTTCTGTGTTTTGAAGCTTCGCCGTGGTTCAGACAGCAGACTAAACTTCTCTCTGTGTACTTGTTACAACAACACGATGCTAAACAAAGCCCTCCTCCGCAGCGCCTGCCGCCGCCAATCGCCAGGCCGCGCTCCGTCAGCTGACCGGTGAGAAAAGATAAGGGGGGAGATTAGACCAATCAGGGGTCAGGCCGAGGTTATCACAACCACTCCAAAACTAAAACAGATGTGGGGTGGAATGGAGCGCAGCCCAGCTCAACATCCACTGTCAGCGCTCGTATCTCCAGGCCATGTATTCCCCTGCTGCTCCRGACTGGAAGGATGTCAGACTGGGTTTTGGTTTGAAACGCCGGGTCATGTTGCTTTAGCAGAACAGAGTGTGGATAAGCGGGGCCGGGTTCATACGATATGACACATGATAAGATTTGTGCGTCTTACACAGTGGCTAAAGCTGTGCCACTTGTAAGGAGGCGCACATCTTGCTGGAATGTTTAACTTTTTGAGGCAATCTTCAAAATTACAAATCTCAAAATGTTTTCTTTTTGGCTTTTGGGCGATCAAGTAAAATCTGAACTTGTCTTGTTTCCTCCAACTATCACGCCCGTCGTCTGTCAGTCTGCTCGCTCTCCCTCTTTCCTCCACTTTGTCTATTTTTGCATAATTGTTTGCTTATTTTTTTTCTTCATTATCTCAACATCTGGAATTCGACTCCCTGCAGTGATAAACATTAGGCCCCGCTCAGTCTCTTTCTCCTTCGTTCTCTCTCTGACTCCTTGCACCTAGATGAGATGGAGCCGCGATTAGCAGCGCAATGACAGGAGGACACGAGAGTTTTCGTCATGATGGAGGTGGGGGGGGCAGAAAGAGAAAAAAACAAACAAACAGAATCAGGGGGATGAAATGGTGGAGATATGTACAGAATCTTATCACAGAGGATAATTGTTTCCGTGTGCAAGGGGAAGGGGAGGGAAGTGAAGTGGAGCACGTGAGGGAGGGAAAGAAGAACTTGAGAATCTCCTCCCTGTGCCTTTGGCCTGCGCCTGACTCTGGAGCTAAGCTCTCTCTCAGGAGAAGGTCAACATCGAGTTCAACTTTTCACCTCAGCAGCCTGGGAGAACACACTAAACACTGAGGATTACACCAAGGTGCTCGGGCTTTTCACTGCGGAGCAAAAACACACACAGCAGAGTTCGAAGGATAAAATGCTGTTTCTTAGAAGACAGAATGCAGGAGGCACCTCTGGCATCACCACAAACTGATCAGGATATAAGAAACATATATTAAAAAGAAAAAAACACTATTTGAATCATGCATTTTCATTACCAGATTAATTGCAAACAAAATTTTGAGCAACTCGGATTAAATCTGCAGTAAGTGATGCGTGTACAGAACGAGCGCTGCAGTGAACCAGGGAGTGGGTACAAGTGTGTCACTGCTGGTCAGGTGTCACTGACCTGACGGTCACACAGGCTGCAGACAGACAGACAGACAGGAAGGCGGCYGGCTGGCGTCAGCAGCCACACGCCTGTCACGACACACCGCACGCCAACAGGCTGCATACCGCAGCACCCACACTGTGTTCGCACAATGAACACTCAGTCCCGACATCACGCACCAGCGGCAGCAGCAAWGTGAAATATTCTGACAGGAACAAAAGGTAGGGAGACGTACGGGTGAGAGGGAAAACCTGGGAGAGAGAAAAGATGGAGGACAGAGTTTAAAAAAAGAAAAAGAAATAAAGGTTAAGACATGATGGAGAGCGTTACACAAGAAGACACCTTACACAAAACTAAAGAAGGTTTCACCCGTGAGTGTGTTTTTGTTCCTTTTAATCACAAAGCTGTGAATACAAAATCAATCATAAAAAAGTTTTGATGTTAAAATGTCCTTTTAGAAATATTTAGTTGACTTTCAGAAATATTTAAAGATTGAAACTTTATTATTGTAATAGATAAACTAAAAAGAAAATTAAACTTTTGGCATTTTTTTCACCACTAACTTCTATAATTATATACTTTAGCTCAGAGGTTCCCAAACTGGGGTTCCACACTGTGGCTTGGGGKGCTCTCAAATAATTACAAGAAGTTGTTGATTTGGGTTTTTATTGTTAAAAATGCATAAATGCAAATGTGGAACAATGTAGAGTAAAACAAACATACTAAACCAAACAAAAAATGATAAATATTCCCATGACCTTTAGGGGTTAAAATGGCAGTAAATTATTTTTTATTGTGAGGTTTATGAGGGAGTCCCTTGAATTTTTTCACCATTGTAAGGAGTCCCCAGAACCTAAATATTTGAGAACCCCTGCTTTAGTTTGGTGTTAATAATAAGAAAATAACAGGAATTMGATCTGCACTGATGTGCAAAATGTTTAAGAACCTCCATTTTGTTGTTTTTAAGTAGCCTGATTTTCTTGAAATCTTTTAAACTGGACTTGAACAGTTCAGAAGACTTCCAGAAGGGTTTTCAGGTAAACTTTTAGAACTGATTTTATTTAACCAATTTCTGGTTCAGTCCTTTATGAGATTGTAATATGGCCAATCACGTGTGATTTAATAAAATGAAATAGTGGACATGCTGAAAATAACCATTTTAAATTAGCAGTATTTGAAAGTCATGTAAAAAAAATACAGCCAAAGTTCAAAGAAATTATTCTTCTCTCAGACAGCTTACATGAAAAAAAGTCCAAAACAACTTAAAGATTACAATAAAMTCTGACTTACTTGAAGCCAAAAAAGTTATAAAAATTAACAGTATTTTGCAGAGTACTGTATGTCTTTTAAGGTTTCCTATTATAAAATTTAATAGAACAATAAAAGTAATAGTTTAGTCAAAAGTTTAATTTGGTCATCAGCTAAAGTATATTTGGAGAGCTAATATGATTTTCAAATGTTATTAAAATAACAATAAAAGTAAGTTATATAAAAAGTGATAGCTTTATTGATTTTGTTCTTGTTATCTGAAAACTACAAACAAACTAACCTCAGTGTTTGATGCAGAAGAAAGAGTTCAGGGACTCTGCAGATGGTTTGCAGCTCTCTCCTGCCCTCTGGTGGAGAATCAGGGAACCTCCGTTTAAATTCTGTCTATTTAAAAAAAAACAACAACAACAACCACCCTCTCCTTCAAGTTCAGTGATGTTTCTGAACTTTTCGGGGATCTGGAGGATGGGCATCAGAGACAGTAATATTAGCCATGTGTGAAGAAGTTACCATTTTTCTGCATCGGAGCCCAGAGAGGCCCTCTGAGGCTGCTGCTGACACCCTGATCCTGAGACACATCTGGTGTTACTCAGTGGAGCTTACAAAAACACGGCACACAAAGAGACAGATGCACACAGGCAAACACTTCTGCAAAGATCCCCTATCACAAAATCCCTCTCAACTCCTGAACCTCCGACGTGACTGGGGTCAACACATCTGCCATGGACACACACACACACACACACACACACACACACACACACACACACACACACACACACACACAACTTTAGGTTCATTGCAAAGGAGCCGCCACACCACAAAACTAGCCCACATGCAAAGGCGCGCGTGCAGTGAGCTGCAAGACGAAACAAAAGTCCAGGGAAATTTAATAAAAGCATAAAAACACACAGGTCACAGATTTTGGTTTGAATGTTTGAAAACACCCACAGATCAAAAATGTAGCTAATGTTTCCTTTACACATGTTTTTTTTTCAAGGAAAATATAAACTGTAAAACAAGCTTCACTACACCAAGAAAAAATAAATAGCCAAATAAAAGCTTTCTAACCTGATCTTCTGTATTTGTTTTATTGTCATTTATTTTTCTGTGAATACTTTTTTCTTCTTTTTTTGTTTGACACACACTGACAGTGGTGTATAAAGTACATCAAAAATGATACTTGAGTAAAAGTACAAGTATCTTACCATAAAATTACTTTGGTAAAAGTTAAAGTCTCCTTTAAGAATATTACTTGAGTAACTTGAGTAAGGTTTAAAGTATCTGATACTTACAGCACTTACTGTAAGTAGCAAAAGYAAAGTTTTGCTTTGAAACGTACTTAAGTATTACAAGTAAAAGTAGTAAGTAAAAATGGGCGTTTATTAGAAGGTGACCTTCCCTAAAACGATTTTTCTAAAGGCTGAAACATCTATCAAAAAGGAAAAAATAAGTAGGTCCTCTGGATGGGTTCTTCTTTAGTGAAACGTTTCAGTCTGATGAGTTTCAGGTGAACTCAGCCTTATAAATATCTATGTCATATTAAAGTGTTATTGTTGAAAAATTTGGGAGGTGCTAGTCTAACTATTTTAGCTGCGTATATGTCTGCCACGGTAATTTTCCTTGGCCACTTTTGTCTGCTATATCCTGCTGGAGTGTGACATGATTTGTGTCTCTGATGGTGAGCTACAAGTCAATAGGATGTCAGAATGGTATATATTTATACTTTTAATCCAACCACAGTTAAATTCACTTTATCCAGGAAGCACAATTTATCTGGACAGTTTTTATAACAAGCCAAAAGGAAATAGAAGTAACAACTTTTTACTTCTTACCTTTGTAAGAGTTACAAAGGAAGTTATTATATTTTTGGGCTGATTAATATAAAAGAAATGTGGCTGTTTAAACAGTGGTTGTTTACATTTATGAGCCAAATTATTATTTACATATTTACAAGTTTAAAATATGTTCAACAGCATGGTTAAAGTAGTTTTAAGTAAGCTGAATCTGCTTTTGTGTTTCATTTATTTTGTTTACCTCACAGCTAGCTTCTGATTGGTTGATTTGGGACATGTGATGTGAAGACCAGGAAGTGTTGTAGAAAAGTGTAAAAAGTGTGGAGATCTGAAGAACTGTTAATGAAGCCATCTGTTTGCATCCTGCTTATATTTTATATCTGAAGTGATCCATCCACCACAGAACGAACCGTCACGTTACACCTTTTTTTTTTTTTTAAAAAATAAGGAGTAGAAAGTACAGATAATTGTGTGAAAATGTAAGGAGTAAAAATAAAAAAATATGCAGAAAAAATAATTACTCAAGTACAGTACAGATAGCCAAAATTTCTACTTAGGTACAGTAACAAAGTATTTGTACTTAGTTACTTTACAACTCTGCACATTGATGCCTTTAATTGAGACATTAAAGAGCATAAAGTTTTTTTTTTATCAAATATGGCTAAATGTTTCATTGTTACAGGTGTAATAAGTTGTCCTGATTTTTTGAAGCTCTGACACATCTTACATTCCCAATTCTGATAATGTCTGGTTGAAGCTGAGTTGAGCTCTCATCTTTAAAATCAAACTATTTGTATCCTGATTTTTATTACTGTACGTGTCAAATAACAAGTTAACAGGAACATAATAATAACCTTGTCATTTAATTTATGTATTTAACTGGAAACATTTTAATTTGTTTATGAAAAAAATGTGTATGCTTATTTGTTTATTTGATTATGTGTGTAGTGATGTCATCAGTAGGTGCACTCTTGCTTATAACAAAAACAAACATTGCTAATTATCCAAAGATAATATTTCAATTAAGCAAATGTAAGTGAGACACCAGCTGAGTCCAGTGGAAACTTATGTGGCAAATCTGTTGATGAAAAACACAACAGCTCTTCTCATGCTGTTCCACCTGATCATCTGTCCTCCATCCTTTTATCTCTAATCCCTGCTTGTCACAAACACAACACTGTATCAAATGAAATGTTAAAGTCAAGTTTAACAGACTTGTTTTCATGAAGTTAAAAATCTTCAAGAAAGCGAGACTTTAAAGTTGTGCTCTTCTTAATTATGAAATAAAGCCACTTGGGACAAATAAATATCTTGTCAATATGATTTAATTTTAGTTTGAAGTTAAGCATCATGTGACACAAAAATATAAACTTAAATCTGCAGTGTTAAATACAAACTGACATGTTTTTCTTACTCTTGGTAATAGTACAAGGGGATATGGAAAAAAGATGTTTATTAAAACCATTTCCAAGACCACAGGCTCTGGCAGCAGCATGAGACTGGAGGCTTGTTACAGTATAAATGTTTTTTTGAGAAGCTGTTCAGTGCAAATGGTGTTTGTCATTTCTGATTGTTTGAAAGAAGAGTTTTCATAATGCTTCCTGTTGCTGGTCTTAAAAGAACAATTGAAACCTCACACTTGAAGTAAGTTGAGCACCACAGTGCTGTAAAATACCCAAGTACAACCATTTTGTTCATTAGTCCCTGCAGTAATTAACAAGGCTCTTCTCTCAGGTTATTATCAACAATTAATGAGTTGTCTGCTCCATCATCAGTTTCAGGTTTGGTGACAAACATAGAGGTAAGAGGAGTGACAAAACTGAACCAGAAAGAGATTTATCCAGCTTTGACTCTACTCAGAGAAAACCCACTCAAACATGAAAAGAACCCAAGAACTCGACACAGACAGACCCCAGACTTAAAGGAGACATATCCTGCTTTTAAATCCTTCTTTCTCACATTAAAATCATTCAGTTTGGGTTTATATAAAGTGAAACTGCAATGCTTTGGTCAGAAATCCTCCTTATTGTAACTCCACAAGCCTCTCTTTTACCCATTTTCTAAGGTTTTCAACTCGTTTTGAAGCTGTCTCTTTAAATCCAAACRAGACGCTTCAGACCCCGCCCCTCTCCAGACCAGGGGTCAGATTTATAAAACTGGCGTACGCACAATTTGAGCCCAGAAACTTGCGTACGCCACTTT
>NW_013952464.1:418475-423793 GCF_001266775.1 Austrofundulus limnaeus
ACTTTACATTGACTGTTTATGGTTCAATGTGGGCGTGTAGAGGGTAGAACCTGAGGCGGGACCTCGTGCGCAAACTCTGACGTGCGGCTGTGATTTATAAAKGAAAGATGCGCAGAAACGTGCGTACGCACTGTTTTATAAATCTGAATATTTTTGGCGTACGTCATTTCCGCCTTTTGGCCGTACGTTCACTTTTAGTATGGTTTCCACGCAATCCTTTATAAATGAGACCCCAGACCATTCCAGTGTGAGAGTGGGGTTTACTACTATCAGAAACTTCTAATTTACAAATTAATTAAAAGATGTCAACAAGGGAAGACATCCACCCAGCCAGTACACAACAAAATTCATTTAACAGTTAAGAAAGTGGATTTTGCACGATATTTCCCCTTTAACCACAGAATGCTATTTCWGTGATGCTACTATTCAGCCCAAAATGACAATGACTAAAGCGAAACAGATATTTCTGTACTAGTTTTCCTCTACATGTTAATTTCAAATACGTGTTTGAAAAGGGAAGTTTTGAAACATTATATTATGATCTTATTTTACACCACAAAAACCTGCCATTTTAACAACGAGTAGATTTTCTGTATCTGCTGATTTCCCATTAATTTTTACGCAGCATTTGAAATAAGGACAACAATAAGTTACCTCAGGTGGAACTTTTATTTCAACATTCTGGGATGTGGTGGTACTACAGCAGACTTTTCACACTATGACAGACTTTACATCACTTTTTTAAAACAGTTCCAGTATTTTAAACTCAGTCTCATGACAGCAAGCACTTAACCAAGTTTTTAAAAGTCCTTGTGTGTCAGGTAATGTAATGTAGCTTAGGTGCATCTAAAAGAACACATCTGATTTCAGAAAATATTTCTCAATGCGGCTGACTACTTTAATTCCATAAATCACTCAGTGTACTCTATAATTCTATTTTTATTTGGGTGGAGGAGCATTGCGGTTCATATTTATGTTTGAAGGTATCAGTAGATTTGTGACAACGTGATTTTGATCATTTTAAAATAGATGTGTTGCTTGTTTTTAAACYGTCGTAAAAAGCCAAGGCACGGTGTAGTCTTTTGCATCTCCGTCGATGAGGCCTGATCCGTTGTTGTGAACGAACCAGCAGGGAACATTTTCACCATTCTTCAAGTCACTCCTGAAGTCTCTCTGCCAGCCTCTGTACAGGAAACGATGTCAGGATGACTCCAACAGACACACACTCATAAATCTCAGAACTAACACACACAAAGCAGTTCACATACCTGGTTACTTTGAGCTTATGTCCTTTTACGTACATGGTGGCGTCTGGTTTCTCTGGAACCTCTCCGGGACGCAAATCTGTCACCTCAAAATCAATCCCATGATAAAACTGACCTGAAGGATGATTAAGACTACATTTACTACAACTGACAACACATATCCCCACCTACTAATGAGTTTATGAGCTTATTTATTTTCTACATTYATTCCTGTTTGGATAGATTCATTCTGCTGGTTGTCACCTGATGCAGGAAATAACTAAAATTCAACATTCAAAAATTTAAGCTAAAGTCACTTTTTTTCCCTGGAATTAAAAGTCAAAACTCTGTGCTTTGTGTCATGTTGTACCTAGCAGACCATGAACAGCAGGAGACAGGAGGTGAGTGTCCAGGGTGTAGAAGCCCAGGAAGTCCCGGTGGTACGGGTGCTTCTTCCAGACTTTGTGTAGCAGAATCACAAACTTGACGGAGTCCTTTAGCGTTACAGTTAGACTACGATCCTTGGTCACCAGGAGATCCATACTGCAACAGTTTTAGGGATTAAAACGATTTATACTCATGCTGATTTAGAATTCACACTTATTAGAATGGAAGAAAAATTGTAATCAAAAATTATTTTCCGCTGAATTAAACAGGAGCCTGAGATGGTTGATATTTTGTGTATGTTCTAAAGGCAAGTAACAATTTTAGGAGAGAAAATACACTGCCTGGACAAATAAAAAAGTGTCCACCTGGGTCTATGATGTGGGGATACTGCAGGTGGTCAGGTCCAGGTTCAGCAACAGTATGAGCTCAAAGAATGAGGTCAGCTGACTACCTGAATATACTGACTGAACAGGTTATTCCATTAATGGATATTTTTTCTTCCAAGATAACAAAGCCAGAATTCATCGGGCTGGAATTGTGAAAGAGTGGTTCAGGAAGCATGAGACATCATGGATGGAAATAAATCTAGCTTATTGAAACAATGCCACATCAAATGTGTGCCGTAATCAAATCTAAACAACAAAATATTAAAGTGTCTGACCTTTCTTTTTTTTTTTTGGTGGCAACATTTATTTATTTATTTGGCCAGCCAATGTATTAATAATCAAAAATTTTGAGCAAACATAATCAAGTGAAACCGAACATAATAAATGTATAGAATGACTCACTTGTGTCCTTTAAGAGAAGCTGTGTCGCTCCACAGCAGCTTGACCAGTTTTCTGTCCTGGTAGACTGAAATGTCCTGGGTGGTCACCTCCAGCTTCACCTCTAACGTCTGGTGAACAATGCCAAACTTCCAGAAATAGGTGTTGATTTTCCCATCGGGGGGAATCATCTTGTCTCCAATGACCTGGCCATTGACCAGGATACCTGAGAAAACATTGGTGAAATAGTCACTAGATTAAGCAACACATTTATTTTTATAATTGTGTATGTCATGTATAAAAAATGTCCAAAGTGAGAAAAAAAAAGATTCAGTCTTAATAGCAGTGACTGAAATTTGGGTCAGGGCAAACCTGATACTGGGTCTTTAACCAGGTTGAAAATGGTTCCTGGTAGGTCATTGATGTTGAAGCACAGAGCGTCGTTTCTGTCAGGAAGTTCAATCACAAAATGGGGATCTGCATCCACTGCAGGTAACACAACAACACAGACGTAAATTAGTACTATTGATGTCCACAACGTGCCAGCGACTCTGCGGCACATTGAACTGTTCAATTGTTCTATCACAACAGCAGGAGACATCTCGATGTTTCAGTGCAAAKATTCAAACCCTGCCCTGAAATTAAAAGGATTTTGTGGTGATGGACTAATACTCAAACAGACACATGCATTTGCTTTTGTATACTCACCAAATTGTGATGCAGGATAATAATATGGAGTTGTATGTGAGTATGACGTAGCTACAATATAAAAAAACAAGTAAAAAAAAACAATAAATACAAATTATTTTATTCGTCCCTGCAATATTTTTCATAAAGTATAAAATGACTTACCCACAGGTTGAAATCTTTCTGCCTGCTGTCTTTGCTCTGTTTAAGAAAATAGTAAAAATAAGCTGACACATTTTTCAAATGGAAATTCTAAGCAGAAAAACAACATGAACATATTGATCAGCTCCGCTGGTGAATGTGAAAGCTATAGAGAKAACTGAGGAGTGAATCTGCACTCTTGTCATTTCACAAAACATTTTGTGGGTGTGTTTTACCCTCAGTCAGTTTGTCAGCGATGAGGGGGCTGTCTGTCCCRTCCTCCATTTCAGGCTTGGTGACCACCATGGAGGTGAGGGGGGTGACAAAGCTGTACTGCAGAGACATCTCCAGGGCCTTCGCTGTGGCATTGGCTTTCTCATCTGCTCCACCACTCTTACTGGGAAGAGAAAAATACATTTGTTACCACTACTGTTCAGAACAGAAGAAAAAAGAACAATAAACTTTCTCTCCCTAATAACGTCCTCCAGATCAAAACATGACTAGGCTGGGAGATAAAGTATAATTCATCCAATAAGGAGCAGCGACTTCACTCTAAGTTCCTCTAGAACAGCTGAGCTCTTCAGCTTAACTCCCCATCTTCAGCTCCATCTTCTGCCACTTCTCCATACTCGGGTTGCAGAGGCTACCAGTCCAGGAGACACCCAGACATTCCTCTCCCCASCGACACTACAGCCCACCCTGGTGAACCCCAAAGCATTCCCAGGCTAGAGAGGATACATAATCCCTCCAGTGAGTTCTGGGTCCTCCTACAGTGGGACATGCTCTGAACACCTTTAAAGGGAGGCATCCAGGAGGCATTTTAATCAGATGCCTGAACCACCTCAACTGACTCTTTCAATGCTGAGGAGCAGTGACCCTACTTTGAGCTCCTCCTGGAAGTCAGAGCTCCTCACCCTCTCTCTAAGTCTGAGCCTGGCCACCCCATGAAGGAAGCTCTCTAAATTCTTCTAAATTCTATTTGCTCCTGCAGCCACCAAAGCTGTGCCCCTCCCGACCACCCTGTACCCCGCCATCTGCTTCAGGAGTCCTCCAGGAAAGCAAACATTGACACCCCTGCGCTAAGCCATCATGTTTCCCAGAACAATACCTCCACTGTATTTCAGTACGGTTTTTAAAATATGTTTTAAGGGGGAGCCAAGTGTCTTTCGTGACTTTTATTATTAACCTGCTGAGAACACAGGTATYGTGAAGCATGGGTACTGGGAGAATGGACATGATTATTCTATGATGAAAACTACAGTAAATTACTCTACTGAAAATGAGCATAGAWTATTATTATTAGACTCTTCTCACACAATGGTTTATAACCCTGAATATTACACAATATCCTACTTTTGTCAACATKGCCAGTACATGACAGAAATTATTGCAACATAAAACTTATTTCAATAAGTGGAATTTGGTGAAAATGACCTCTTCTCTAGTAACTGCTGAATGGTGAGGTAGGCCCACAGACGCTCAGTGAAATCTCCAAAGATGTAACTCTCATCAGGGTACAACACGTCCAAATCAACAACCGTGGCCTGACCCTGCGCCTTAAAGTCCTCTTCAAACTACAGAAGGAAGAGAACATTTTTATATTTTCATTTATTCAAAAAACTGAATAATTAACACTCCATTTAACAGCTTGATTTCTCTACATCTCAGATAGTTCTAGTTTCTCACCCCCTGACCGAACACTTCCACCAGGAAGTTATCCAGTTCGTTGTCTGACAGCCGACCAGCCACCACAATCTCTGAGCCATTAAACAATTGGCTGAAGTGACTGGTGGTCACAGAGTCCACTGCATTGTCTGGATACTTCAGGTCCACCTCCAAGAGCAGCGGGCTGGACACTTCCTCATAGAAACCCTAGAAATAAAAGGTTACACTGTAGACACATACTGTATTCAAATGTCTTTAAAACAATCGGTCATTTTGCAAAACGTAAATGAAAACACAATGCAATGATTTTTTTATTTTATAAACTTCTTTTATTTAATGAAACGTAGTAAAAATGGAAAAAAATAAGAAACTGTATCACTTTAACACACACACATACACACACACACACACACACACACACACACACACA
>NW_013952464.1:424851-427663 GCF_001266775.1 Austrofundulus limnaeus
GTTCTGAAGGCAAAAGGGGGTCCAACCCGTTACTAGCGTGGTGTACCTAATAAAGTGGCCGGTGAGTGTATATAAGCTTTAACCAATATGTGTGGATAGCATGGTGAACTCTGTTTACAGAATGAGATTTATGGAAGTGTTCCTAAAGCCTGGTTTATAGTTGACGTATTGCGCCAGGCGCGAGGCGGCGCGCCAATAGTGACAAAAGTGTATTGCCACGTCCTTTTGGAGAAATTTACAACAATATAGCGTCAAGGCCTTAAGCCCAAAGAGCAGAGCTAGTCAACTGGGGGTGGTGACAACAATCAAATGTAAACTTTAAATTTATGATTCAATGCAACAGTTAAACAAATTTAAAAAGTAGAAGATAATAATACTTTTTCCTTTACATAATGATGATTCCCTACTGTTATCGGGCCTAAAGATCACAAACATCTAAATTTCAGCCTAGTTTTTTGTGCAGAGATTTCTTTGTTTGTTCTTTAGAATGTTTGTTGAGGAACATTATTTTGAGGAAGAGTTGGAGGAGGAAGACTTTGGTATTTCTGTTGTTAAACAAGCAAAAAAAAAGCTAATTTGCAAAGTGTGAGAATGTGTCCCTACGCTTCCAAGCCAAGCTGCACTCTCTCCTAGCCAGCACAGTCACAGAGAGCCAGCTCTCTAAACTAAATCACGCTTTAGTTTGAACATGTGGATGTGTTTACTATTTCATTGTAAATGAAATATGGCTTTATAAGATTTGCTAATCATTAGGGTTTAACGTTTGGCCAAAGAACTCAACAAATCTCACCTGGAGCTGAAGGGCAGCATCTGAAGCTTCAAAGATACGGCGAGCCAGTCCTTTGTTTTGTTTGCTCATCACATCCAGGAAATTGTAGTCCACATAATTTCCAAATCCGAGACAGAAAAGAGACATGTTTCCTCCAATGGCATTACGCACATTCTCCTGAATCAATGGGATGTGAGACACTCCTACAGACGCAACACACAAAGTTGTAACACTTATTCTAATCTATCCCAGCGTACAGAGGCTTTTTATCCTTACCTGAGTTTGGCATTCCATCCGTCAGTAAAATGACCATGTCAGCACTTTTCTCTGGTACCCGATTCTGTCGTCTGTCTTCAACAATCATGTCCACACCTTTCAGGACTGCACCATTGATGTCGGTGGCTAGATTTTTTTTTTAAAGACAACAAACCACAAATAAACTTTGAACTATTCAGCTTGTGAATATATTATTTCATTTAGAGTAAAGATACTATATGTTTGTAAGTTTTCTTACTTCCTCCAAGAGGGAAGGTTTTAACGTAGATCATGGCATCAGCCACATTGTCCTTTGTTGCTTTGGTAAGAGAATTCTTCCAAAAATCCAATGAGTCATCAAACACGATGATTGAAAAATAATCTTCTTCATGGAGGTCTTCTAAGATGGCCAGCATGGCATTTCGAGTCTGGAAAACATCCGAAATCATACATGTCAATGCTTCTGTGTGAGAAGGCTGTCGTTTATCTAAACAGTCTCTTACCTGCTCCATTTTTCTACCAGACATTGATCCACTGCGGTCAATTATAAACGCCACATTCTTAGGAACTCTGGGCAAATCAGGTGGTGCAAAGAAGTGCACAAAGTATCCATTCACAATCTGAGGGAAATGAAATCAAAACCTGAGTTTAAAAAACATCTGTAGGAGGTACATAAAGCAAAAAAAAAAAAAACATTTAATAAACTAGCTACACTTTTATAGTGTTAAATCCAGATGATAAATCCAATAAATCTTTTTTTGACAGCTGACCTGAAGCTCCCCGAGGCTCTTCTCTCGCTTCACATCATACTCGATGATAAAATCACCATCAATGAGCGTTCCATCACAACCTTGACACTTCCTCTGCTGCTCCATGGTTGGAGAGAAAGAGATGCGTGCCTAATATGTGGGGTGGGGGGGGGGACACAAACAGATTTTTTTATTTGTTGTGAAACAGATGAAAAGAAAGAGAGACCAAGATTATAAGACATTTACAGACATTGATGAGTTTGACCTATGGTCCAGCTTCTCTCACGTCAGAATTTTAGATCATCTTAAGATGAGAATTAACGTTGTTATAGCCAATTTGATCGAACCTTAAAAATAAGTTGTTTTTAGGTCATAGTGTGAAATATCATGTTCAAATGACCCTGAGCTACAACTGCATTAAATCTTAGCTCAGCATCTGTAAAACAGTTACACTAAAATCTATCCAGTAGTTTAAGATGTTTTTTCTAACAAACAGGAATTAATCTAAAAGTTAGCTCTTAAAGGTTAGTTCAACATCTTTAAAATCTAGTTAATTATAGCCATATTTAGTTTTTCTAAAGTCAGTCGGCTGGACGGACATCTTGAATTGGGTTGGGTCTGAARGTTAATCAGTTGTAGATTTACATCCAATGAGCCTCAAAATGTCACTAATTAGATTCTGCTAACAGACGACTCCAAAGAGTAAATGGCAAAGTTTTAAACAAAGGTTTTTCATAATCTGTCAGCACTAAAATTAAGTGTTGGGCATCAGTCTCAGTTTAGCCTGGTTAAAACCAGACCCTGTCCTTCACTTCGCTTCGTACAAGGGTCTGGACTTGATGCATAGACAATCGTTTCTTGCAGGAGGCGTGGCCTCTGCTGAAGCATGTATGTGTTGTCGCTGTGACGGAGGCTAAGGAGCTAACTGGAAATCGCGTGTGCTGTAAACAATCCTACTGAGAGGAGAAAAGCAGCAGCTCTCATTTACAGTCGTCTCGTTCGAAATACACCGAGCTGAACGAGACGACTGTAAATGAGA
>NW_013952464.1:428168-439484 GCF_001266775.1 Austrofundulus limnaeus
TCCTTCCTTCCTTCCTTCCTTCCTTCCTTCATTCATTCATCATTCATTCATTCATTCATTCATTCATTTTCTTTTTGTGGGGGAGGTCCTGTTGGCTGCATTTGGCCAGCTTGGAAGGAACCTTTTTACTAAAATTTGTAAAGATATTATTATCTGTTTTTGTCCTTTTGCAGTAATCAATAACAAGGAGAACAGACCGAAGTACCTTATTGTCTGTGACAGTTTTCTCCACCAGGGGAAGCAGTTCATTGGTGAGGAACGTAGCCTGGGTGTCAACATAAGAAAGGCCCTGAGGCTCGTAGATGTTTGCCAGAATCTGTTTCCAGACAGACAAACAGAGGGACAAGGCATCATCTGTAAAGTTACACTCTCATTCAGGATGTTGGAAACTGCCAGGGTTTAATCAGGAGTGTGGATTGACCTCAAACTGCTGAACCACTGCTTTGGGTTTGACTCGTGTAAAAATCTCGTAATGGCCCCGTTTCCTCTGAAGGAGCTCTTCGTAGGTCAGAACGAAAGTCACGTTACTTTCAGCGGCGATGTTAACGGACACGGAAAACTTCTCCATTTTTCTTCCAGAAGCCCTGCAAATAAAAAAACACAGACAGCTGCTGTAGATGAAACGATGAATTTAAAATCAGTGCAGTGTGCTTCTTTGACGGGGTTTGTTTGTTTTTTATTTCTTTTTCATCTGGATCGACTCACTGGACCAATCCAGCCGTCTGCCCGGAGGAAACAGCCTTCTCGTACTGTTTCTTAGCTTTTTCTTTCTCCTTCACCACACCGACRTACTCTTTACCTTCTATTTCCCTAAAAGCACACAGAAAACAACACTTTAGGAGAGCTAAATCAGCTGCATAAAATCATAAAAATGTAAATAAAAACTGACATGCTGAAGTTGGTGATAAAAGCAGTCTTGGGCAGCTCCACTTCAAAAAAGATTTCTTTGGACGAGTTGGCTTTGTTTAAAGCCACTGAGGTCATGACAGTGTGGGCGAAGCGAGACGTAACCGTACACGCCACGGTCACACTGTGCACCTCCACCTGCAGGGACGCAAGCAAAGAGACACGTTTAAATTAATAMATCCATATTAGAGTTGTGTTTCTCAAAGTGTGCAATAAAGTGTGACTATTAGTGCTTAGAGATGACTCTCACCTACTACCACAACAGATTTTATCTATTATCTGTAAAACTGACAGAGCTGTAGCCAATTCTGTGTTGGCTAAGATCAGTTAGCTCTTAWATTGGGGTGACCACTGAAAGTTAAAGGGGTTATTATGCAAAATTAATGTTTTTAAGCTTTATATAATGTCATTCTCTCATCAAAATACACAAAGTGTTGCTTTGACTCATTCATACATGTTGAAGAAATCCTTTAGTTTCCTGTGGTAGCTGCCTAAACACTTGCTGGTACAAAGTACTGCCTATTTACACAAAACTCCTCCCTGGAGCTCAGTCCCCAGCCAAGCTCCGGCCCCACAGAGCACCCCTCCTCCAAAGAGCATTGTTGTGAAGACGTGTGGAAGCACAGAGGTTTAAGTACATTTACTTCATTACGGTACTTAAGCAGTTTTTTTTTGAGGATTTGTAATTTTACCAATTACTTTTTCAAATAGCTACTTTTACTTTTACTTTGTTACATTTTAAAGCTAAAAATGATACTTCTTTCAAATGTAACACCTAGTTACTCGTTACAAAATTAAATATGTTCGAACTCATCAGGACAGAAAATGTTTATGTGCTCTAAAAATGAAGTCTTGAATTTATTCAACAAAGTCATGTCAGCTGGCTCCACTAAGCCTAGCTGAGTAAATTGAGCAAATAAAATATGTATATTGCTCAATTTACTCAACCTGGCTTAATAGAGCCGATTTGGTTCAGTAAATTCAACAGTTTATTTCATAGAGAGTGTGTAAAATTACTTTTACTTTTACTGTCCCAAATTTTGTGAACTGTTTTATGATGTTTTCTTGAGTAGTTTTCTCATCAGTGAAATTTATTTTTACCAAAGTCATTTTATGTTCATGTGATTTTACTTTTTTTCCAAGTACTTTAAAGACCTCTGCTGAAGCGGGAGTGTCAGGAACGGTAGGAGGTTCTCAAAGAGACTGAGGCCAATTTCAAAGTGTTTAAATAGACTATGATGCAAAGCCAAATTTATTTTTGATATATACAGCATTTTTAATTKTATGTACTTGTATGAAGATAACATTGAGGAAATCACTAAAATGTTGTTTTACTAACAGAAGAATCATGACTAAGAGACATAACAAAGCTTTGGTTATGAAATAAGTAGAAGCATGGGGTGTAAAAGAAAAACATTCCTAATTAGCTGAACTAAAACATAAAACTAATTCTGACTTATAACAAAGTTTATGCACATGTAAACCACTGAGACAAAACAAAAAGTGAAACATGGTTATTAATGTTTTGCACAAGAAATATCCATTTYAATACGAACAAAACCTTTTTTTCCTCTCTCTCCTTCTTTAACARAAGAAATCACATCAAGAGGTTTTTCCCGTGGTCGTTTCAAACGTTCAGTCCAAATTCTGCGGCTCTGTCTTCTGTGTTGAGGTGTTTTTATGGCTTGTGTGTGAAATTCATTTTTGGGCGTTCCTTTAAGTGAGGCTAATCTCATACAAATTAACWCCTAATGTGCTGAGTGGAGCCACAAAGTCTGGTCCTACAGTTTACCTGAAACCATTGACCACTGAGCTTTTGTTTGACTGGATTTAAATCACAGAACTTTGTAGACAAGAGAAGAAACAGATCAGCTGTGGTTGTGGTCAAAAGGTGTTATCTTGTGAGAAGACCCACGGCTGAGTTTTTGAGGCTTAGCACGTGTCAAAYTCAAGGTTACTGCCGTCCGGCATAATACGAAAATTTTTTTATATC
Organism: Austrofundulus limnaeus; assembly: GCF_001266775.1. NCBI lineage: Eukaryota > Metazoa > Chordata > Actinopteri > Cyprinodontiformes > Rivulidae > Austrofundulus > Austrofundulus limnaeus. The sequence continues at coordinate 431,068 of NW_013952464.1, forward strand.
AATGGTAAACTTTAATTATATGACTCAACACAAAAAAATAAACACATTTAAAAGGTGAAGAATAATAATACTTGTCTGTGAGAAACGGAGAGATGCACAAGAGTGTGATATGTTGCAGAGTCCTAAAGTATTTTTGTGAGCATGCTGGGTCCTAAATCTGTTGATAGTAATTTAAAATTATATCAGTGATCCTGATTTGTCAAACACAATGAGCTTTTTAAATGTTTAGCAATAAACACAACTTCCATCCATCCATTATCTGTACCCGCTTACTCCTTTCAGGGTCACTGGTGCCCATATCCAGCAGTCACAGTGCGAGGGGCGGGGTACACCCTGGACAGGTCGCAAGTCCATCACAGAAATACAACTTCTGTGCCCTTAATTGGATTTATGTACTGATTTATGGCATAAGAACAGTAACAAAAAGGGTGCATGCTCAAAAAAGACAATAATTTTTCAGACTTTAAACTTAATTAAATATATCATCACACTGAATGATGACAGTTGGTTCCTCCCTGACCAACTTCAAATTTTGTGATCTCAGAAAATTACCAAGAAATTTTCTATATTTTCCAGCTAAACTTCTTCTGTTTTTAGAGGTGCCAAGCTTGGAAAAAGTGTTTAAAAGACATTATGTCACCATGTTCCACCCTGAAAGTAATGAGGCTGCTGCAGCGATGACCGCCTCAGTCATCGGAGTCTCGTATTTTAATCTCTTTCTAAAGATATTTAACTTGAACACATCCGCAAAAAATAAATTCTGATGATAACAACAACAACAACAACAAAAAAAACATTTCATGCATGTTTTAAGTCTGAACCAAGTTACAGAAAGGAAATATTTTACTTAATATCACAAAAACTATTCTTACCGTGTTGTCATTTGTGCTTCTTTTCTGAAACAAAAAAAATCAAGAATATATCAATTTTAAATTAAAAAATATTAGAATTTGAAGCATTTTCCAATTATTTTTGTTTGATTGTGCTGAAATAGTTTGACTCTTAAAAGAGAAATTATGTTTTATGTTGAAGTTCTGGAAGTTTTCGTGTTAAAATGAGTGAAACCAACAAACTGCATTCAGCATCTGATTGATTTTTATAGTTAAAAGTACCTGCAACAGTTTGGCATCATTCCCCGTTTCCTGAAACACAAACACAGGACTGCGGGTCAATACGGTGACAAGTTACCAGACAGCAAAAAATATAATTCACAAACTTCCCCTGGCTGGAACAAAGATTTAATGCAAGGTTTTGATAAATAGAAGCGTTGGAAGGACTATGATCATTGCAAAAAATTATCAAGTTTTATTACAAAATCATATTTTAAAAGAGCATTGAAAACCTTTGTGTTACAACAAACACTTTTTATGATTAAAAACAGGTATGAAATGTGAAGTTACCTTTGCAGCTTGGCCATCAGAGATAATCAGAGCTCCAGACACGAGGCTGGAGGACAGCAGCAGCAGACAGACACCAGACAGTCCTGACATGACTGAACGCTCGGACCACACTGAGCAGCTTCAGGGCTTCAGCAGGAGAAAGTCCTCTCTGCTCAGGGGGAGGGAGGAAACTGTGGACTRCTGACCAACAGATCTGGGCTCAATGTGCAGCATGTTTCTGAAACACAAACACATTAGTCATGTAGCTAAAAAAAAATAGCTTTAAGCCTGAATGTTTCAGCTGACAAAATAACAATAAATAAAACCTCACGTCTGAGCAGGAATGAGGGTGAAGGAAAAGTGTCAATTACCAGCAGGAACATTAGTAYTTAGTGTGAGATAATAAAAACATTAACATGTGCCGGTGTTACAACCAGGTATTATGTTGTGGACAAATGTTGAAATACTGTGAAGATGAATCTAATTTTGTCTTTTAACGTGAATGAACTCATACAGCTCTGTTTACATAAAYAAAAAGTAACCAGTTTTTACTGGTACATGTTCTTATAAACACATTATCTCCACAGACATAGCTTTGTTTGATTTTCAGATTTTGGCTGAATTTTTTGCAGTTCTGGCGCTGGGGACCTGTGTAAACAAGATCTTTATTCAAACAAGACTCTGCTTTTGGTTTTTTTTTTTTTTGAGTCACTTTCATGGCAAATCGCTCCACAATGTTTAACTCTGAGTGGGTGATCAGAACTCTGGTTTTAAAAAGAAAAAGTTTTTCACTTTACATTTTACTCTTCTTTTGATGTTTCACACAAACTTCATCTGTTCTGAGCATAAATGTGCAAAAATGAAACCTTTTATTTCCATCTGCTTTTTTAGTTTTGCTTCTGACTCTCTCATTTGTTTCCTTTAAGCTTCACATTAATTTTCAGGAATCACTCCCCTCCATGGAGAAATAACAAATAATGGGGGCATTGACAGGAAAATACTGAAAGTCCAGTCTGTCCCAACCCATGTAACAACACGAGCCTTTTTGATACCTTGCACAACATGGACCCACTATAACAGAACTCAACTAAAGTAAACTCAGATATAAACTGTTTTGGGTAATGAATAAAATAGCATTTTTATTAAAGTGGGTATAGGAGCTGTTAAGTATTTATGGCTGTATTATGAAGTGAATCAAGTTTTCCCTATCCTACTTTTACTATTTGTTGTTTTCTATCAGCCCACCCCAGTTAATCGAAATCAGTTTACAAGAAATTTCTATTTTCTCATAATTAGACGTTTTTGTGGGATTCCAGTGTTTTACTCTTGCAGCTTCTTGATTAGTTGGGTGGCACAAAATTGGTGATATCTGTGGGTGGTTCTAGGGGTACAGAGGGCATTAGCCCCAGCTGAAATCTTACACAAGTCTTCTTCTCTTCCTCACTGTCTGTTTCTCTCCTACCAAGCACACTTGRACCCTTAAAGCTTCAGTTTGGTCGTTCAGCAGCCGACTGGACGATGCGCAGTCACGTGGTTGTTCTGCGTTCATTTTTGCAYGCACCTTTCATAACCCTGAGACACACCRTTCTAAGCTCCTGGGAAACCYCTCCCAMTACGGTAAACATCACTGCATGGAGTTTCTTCCTGCTGGAGTCTACARTGCGGAAAAAAAATCTGAGACTCGTCACCCAACGTTATTTATTCAAAGATCTGTCGCGGTTTACAATTTTTATCAGACAGATTCCTCCGCGCACTTTGTCTGTTTTATCTCCATCCATTAGTTTTGGGCCATTTGACCATCTTTATAAATGTCTGCTTCCGGGTAGCCTGCAACAGTTGGCTTCAATCAATCAATCAATCAATCAATCAATCAATCAATCAATCAATCAATCAATCAATCAATCAATCNATCAATCAATCAATCAATCAATCAATCAATCAATCAATCAATCAATCAATCAATCAATCAATCAATCAATCAATCAATCAATCAATCAATCAATCCCCTTTATTGAACCAGGTAGAGCCCGTTCAGATCAAGATCTCTTTTTCAAGGGTGACCTGGTCAAGAGGTCAGCAGCACACATCACATAATAATTGACAATCAAGATTAACATAGAACAAAAGGAAAATAAAGAAATGTACAAACACTGAATAAACGTTGATACTTGAAGAGCATCTACATAAGACAGATTTCAAATTTAGGCATTAACAATATTTGTTTGACTTAAAACAAGTTTGGGCAAAACAAACAGACATCAGTTGATAAGATACAGTAGAAAATCAACAATGACATGAATTTTGAAGAAGTAATATTTTGAGGCATCTGCAATAGTCAAGTTTCTTGATAACATTTTCTACTAAGGTTGACATGAAGGATCTGGGAGAGATCAGTGTTGATAGTTTCAAATCTGTCTGCAAATTGTTCCCGGCTGAAGGGGCAGCAAAGCTGAACGCTCTGTTTCTTAGTTCCGTTCTGACTGGAGGAACTAACAGGACTAAATCATTAGAGCACAGGTGTGTTGTTTGTATTATGGTGGTGAGGTAAGACGGGACTAGGTTTAGGAGGGTCTTGTAGATATCCAGTGAGTGTATCTGCAAGCTCTGAGAGATGACCAGCCAGATTTGACATAAAGCTCACAGTGATGAGTGCGATAACTGATAACTGGCTTCAGAAGCGAGTGGGTTATTTTTTGAGTGAGTGGTTGAAGCATTAAATAAAACCACTCCTGAGAACTTCTGACTTATCACACAATAAGTTCTTATGTGGAGGGGAGTAAAAGGTTCAGCACATGAGTTGAAACAAGAAGGTGCCAAAATGTCAACAAAGCAAACAGAATGCCACAATTTTGCCATAAAAGTGTGACAATCTGATCTGATTTTGGCAGTTCATATGCTGCACACTTCAGCTCATGCCTGCCTACACAGTTTAGTCATATTCACCTGGATTTCCATACCCACCTGTCAGCACCACGGAACCACCCAAAATCTGTATGATTAAACCGTCACTCCTCATATCTCTAATTCCCTGGAAATCATACTTAAAATTGTCCTCCCTGGCAAATCCTCCTGACGCCACCTGTAAATATTGTGAATAAAAATGCTCTACATGACCTTGCGTCTATTCCTCTCAGCAGCTCAACTCTGACATCTACGGTACTCCAGTGTCTCCTTTTCCTATTTATGCAAAAAAAGAAGTAAATTTCCTTTTTTGAAACCTGGGTCTCTTATAATAAGTCTATGTGACTTACTTGGTATTGAGGTAAAAAAAGAAAAGAAAAGAAAAGAAAAGAAAAGAAAAGAAAAGAAAAGAAAAGAAAAGAAAAGAAAAGAAAAGGCAGAACTAGACAGGAGAATCGGCACATATTTAACCACAGTTTAACAACAGCTAACTTTGATCAACAGTCTGCTGTACAAGTTGGGTATTTAGCCATATAATGACTCATATTTATGACCAGCTGATGAAAGAAGTGCATGTTTTTTGCTTGTTTTTGTTTATCTGGGAAATATCTCAACCAAGATTTTGAATGAAACTTTTAAAAAGTACTAACTCTAGATGCACGTCTACTACTGATCCACTTTTGGAAACAACCTGATCCAAAATGACCACCAAACTCGTGTGTATTTCTTAAAGTCTTACTAAAGCTTTGGCATTATAAAAGATCTCAAAAGCATCAAAGTGTGGACCCTAAGGAAAGGTAATACAGGAAATTGTGATTGGTTTGATTAGGAAAACTGTACATGTTACGATACACTAAAAAATACAATAAAGGTATATTCTTATACGAAATCTTGAAAAGATTAAAATAAGATATAGATTATCAGAAGTGCTAGGAATACAGAAATGCTACCCATGTATACTCCAATTTTTACAAAGTACTAACTTATTTGGAAGGATTTAATTTAATTAACCTTTCAGTAAAGTTAAGTTGTGATCCACACTCCTTACCAGTTGGCGGCGGTAATATACCAATAAGTTGTTTGTCGACTGCCAATAAACACCAGAAGAAGAAGAAAGACCCGCCCGCCAGGCGGATGTTTACATGTACTCTGCGCGCGCCACATTCGCAGAGCAAGACGTTTTCAGAGGCAGACTGTGATATCTTACACCGTAAGTAAACTGCCAACACTGTTATCTACCGGTCTGTGCATGTGATAAACGACCGGATAAATATTTACCTGTCTGTTTGTTTGCTGTTTTTACTTTGCTAGCGAACACACGAAGCTGAGGTTGGATTCCAGCTTCCTATTCGGGAAATGACTAAAGGGCGATTACAACTAATTTTTCACTACCTTGAGTGTATTTAATCTGCTCTAGCTCAAAAACTACAACACCCAGACTCTTCAAATCTGGACTAGAATATTCTACACTAAAAGCAGAATATTTAAAAAGAAGTTTGGAATTTGTGAAACTTCAATAAAAGGCAAATGACACTTTTATTTATTTTTTCATTTTGCATCTGGACAACACTAGACCTGGTCCAGTTCCAAAACCACAACATTTTGTCTTCAAACCTGGACTAGATTATTCTACACTGAAAGCAGGATATTTAAATACTTTTAATGTAGAATATTCTACTCCAGGTTTGAAGAGTCCAGGTGTTGTAATTTTTGAGATGGACCAGGTCTAGTGTGGTCCAGTTGCATGAATGATGATGAAAAACGACCTTAAGATGTTTCACAAATCTCAAACTTAGTTTTAAATATTCTTCTATTAGTGCAGAATAATCTGGTCCAGGTTTGACGAGTCTACAGGTAGGTGTTGTAGTTTTTGAGCAGATTAAACACGCTCAAGGTGTTGAAAAATTAGTTGTAATCGCCCTTTAGTCTTTTCCCGAATCGGAACTTAAGCTTCGTAGCAAACACAAACCTGGTTTAGCTAGCTCACACAGCATAATTAATAATTAGCATTAGATAAATTAGGTTTTCTATTAGAGAAGTCGTCCTGGAACCGGAAGGTTGCCGGTTTGATCCCCCGTCCAGTCATTGTGTCCTTGGGCAAGATACTTCACCCACCTTGTCTACTGATGGTGGTCAGAGGGTCCAGAGGCGCCGGTGCATGGCAGCCCCACCTCTGTCAGTGTGCCCCAGGGCAGCTGTGGCTACAGTGTAGCTTACTACCATCAGTGTGTGAATGTGTGAGTGCATTAGGGTTGGGCATAATCGTATCGTGTGCAATTAATAATCAGAAAGATATTAATATTACTTTTTGGCACTTGATGATTAATACGAATAATGCCACCAGGCAGAGTCCGCTCTGTGCTCCTCTCTGCTTCAAATATGATGAACATAAAAAAGTTCTGTAATTTATTTATCTACCAACTAGGGGTGTCCCGATCTGATATTGATATCTGATATCGGTCCGATATCAGCCAAAAAACGAGTATCGGATTTTATCGGCCTGTATAAAAAATATCCGATATAAGCGCTCCGATATTAGCAGTCAGTTCCAGCAGTTCACTGCCTCCGCTCCAGTGTTTCTATCCAGCAATGCTTGGATCCAGCATGCAGCGCTCACGTGATCACAATAACATGCTGCGCTATCAAAGTAACAAGCAGTAGGAGCGATGTCAGCAGTACTTTCTATTTTCATCAAAAACAGAGTTGAAGCTAAGTGCAAAGTTGTCACGCACAAGTTTTCCGTGGGRGCRCAGAACCGTGAACGTTTTAAACCGGAGCGACAACTAATCTCCACCCTGGCAGCAGCTTTGCAGTTTGGCTCGGTTCAGACTCGGTCCAAAAGTGTCTCCATGGTTCCAACCGAGCAGAACCYMCTCTCACTCCGGTGGTTCTAGCGGGCAGAAGCGAAGACAGCATGCTTACGGTTTTAACATCAGCGTGATAACAAGTCAAGTCTGATAACTTCCTTACCTTTCAGTATGTTCTAAGCTTTTTACATACCATGATAAAAGTGATGACCATGTTAATGTTGGTCACCATCTCATGATAGTAATTTTTTAAAATATAAGTTCAGCTCTTGTTTGTGTACATAAATGTTGTGACTCCGAGAAGTTGGATGATTTACTCTGATTCAAATATCTCTGGGAACAAAACACAAATGGTGATTACTTTTCCACACCTCACTGGCTGCAATTTATCCTTTGTTTCTGAAAAATGTTCTTTTAGATGAATAGAAAGACCGGGCCTGTCTCCAACTCCACCTTAAGACGGAGGATCCGTGCAGATATAGAAAAACGACTTCAGCAGATTCGAGATGACTGCAAAATGTTGACCGACGTTCAGACAACAGACCTTGGGCATGAAAGTGGAGAGTTTTTTGAAGAAACCCCTTCTTGCAAGCTCCATGCACACACTGATCTGGCGAAGAGAAAGATGTGACTCAAACACCATCCCCTGCTCTAGTAAGTAACAGCTCACGTGGTTTTGGGATTTGTATTAAACATTTGAGCATTCTCCTTTTTTAATTAAACAACCTAACTGTTTTATGTTCTTATTCTTGGTACTGACCTGACTTTTACTAAATTAAAGACACATATTTAAAAAAAAAGAAAGTCAGCTTTAGTGTGTTGCCCAAATTGTTGATTGAGTTATATTTTCCAACGTTTTTCATAACAGCTACATTCGTCCAAATTATCAGCCTACTGGAGCATATGAAAAACCAGCAAGACCTATTAGTTGCCAAGGTGAATTATCTTATCAGCAGGCTACCACCCACTGACGAGGACGTGGACGTGCCTGTCCCAGTACAGTTTCCTATGACATCAATGGAGGAAGTGGAAAGTTTGGAGGACTGGCTTAAAGATCCTGCATACTCTCAACAAAAGCAGAGTTTGGTACGTTTATCTGTTTGTTTTTTTCATTTGAAATATCCCTTTACATAATGAAACTCTACTCTAAAAATAATTTTCAGTTATTCTGCCACTGATAAGGACAGTTTCTCACTGAAAAATGGCAGAGGTTTTGGTCATTTAACTCCATCCAAAACATACATCATTTTTAATTACCTGCTTACCTCTGGTGCAACCTCAACATCCTGCTCTGTTCTCCAGAGTTCAGCGTCAATGGTTGGGTCTGTTA
>NW_013952464.1:440846-442512 GCF_001266775.1 Austrofundulus limnaeus
ATGTCTGTTAGTGTAAAGCGCTTTGGGGTCAGGAGGGACTTGAAAAGCACTCTATAAGTTCAGTACCATTTACCATTTTATACGAAGTGCATCTGTCCTTCAAATTTGTTCTGATTTTCAGTTTAACAAACATTTGTAGTCCCTTCAAATTATAACAGCTTTCCCTCTTAACAAAATTAGATTGATGTTTGACGGCAACACATTTCTATGAGCCTTAAACATAACCTGCAGAATGTTATAATCAACCAACTCATGACATTTTAACAATTTTAATTGATGAAACAATATATTAGATGGGTGATAGTTATGCTTTCTTGTGGTAATTCTTAAGGCTCTTTTTTGTAAAGTAAAAATAGGATTAGTAATGGTTTTATATGCATTTCCCCAAACTTCTATACAATAAATCAAATGTGGATAACTCCTTSACTTTATACAGTACTGCAATAGATTTTGCAATTTTTGTTCTTATTTATATGAGGTCTCCATGTCAGTTTTTCGTCAATGATGACTCCCAAAAACTTCACCTCAGTGACTCTACAGATCTCAACACCTTCTACTCTAAATGGAACATCAATTGTTTTCTTTCTATTACTAAATATCATGTAATTTGTTTTATCCAAATTTAATGATAATTTATTTTGTTTAAACCAATTTTGTACTGCATCTGTTCTATGTTTTTACCAAAGCAAAAACATGTGGTGTCTTCTGCAAATAAAACACATTTAAACAACCCTGATACATCTACCAAGTCATTAATATATACGTAGGAGAAACAAGTTTGGTCCCAAACCCTGTGGAACCCCACAAACAATATTACAAAGTTCAGATCTTACACTATTAATTTGTACAAACTGTTTCCTATTGGTTAAATAAATTGATACGCACTTTTTAAAGTTGTCATGTAGTCTTAGCAAGGGTTTAAGCAGATGTTAGTGATATGTGTATAGAAAAGTGTGGTTGTGATGGTGGATGATGAACACTTGAATGAAAATCTGCTTCTGTGATTCCAGACTCTGCAAGAAAGACCTCCACCGCCTGTGCTTCCACAGAGCATGAAGTCTGTAAGCATGCAATCCGATGGTTCAACCTGGCAGTAGACAGGAGCTCAAGGAGACGTAGTCCACAGGAAGGTCAACCTGCTGACCACAACACATCCACATAACATCACAGAGCATTCTGGTTTTTTTTATTATTGTTTGTGTGAATGTTGAATTTTGTTTTCTTTTGACTTTACTAGTAACTGTTCTTTTCACTGAATACATTTGATTTTCATCACACTGTTTCATGTTTTTTGTATATTGCCTACTTATTGACCATGGTGTTTGTCTATGCGCTGTCTGTACCAGCTCTTTTAACTGAATTTAATTCCACCTTAATACAGAATGTCAGTATCTCTGGGGCCAGGATCTTTTTGCTGCAAGGCAACAGTGTTATCAGCTTCACAGTGCAGCTTCAGAACTGTTGGGTTTGCTGCTAAAAACAACCCAATATTAGTTCGTCCTGATGCATCTCAGTAATCCAGGTAAAAAATCAAAAAGAAAAAAATTGTATAGGTCTTCTGGACGGGTTCTTCTCTAATGAAACGTTTCGTCTCTCCTCCAAGAGACTTCTTCAGTCTGAGAGTTTATGTGATGTGAGTATCAGTCACATGGAGGCAGTGCTTAAA
>NW_013952464.1:443303-446314 GCF_001266775.1 Austrofundulus limnaeus
TTTTTTTTTTTTACAGAGGAAATAATTTATTTAGGAAGTACAAAAAATACATAGCATTCACATCAGAAATATCAAAATAAGACTAAATTAAAGCTCATTTATCTTTAACTTTTAATCCACAGTCATTTTTCCATCCTCACAGGCCAGTGTTGCATCAGAAACAAAAAGTAACTGCATGTTTTTCCAGTGGTGTTTGTTTTCCTGCTGCGGTGTGATTACTTGTTGAACACACTGGCTGAGGGGTCTTTGGCAGCAGCAGGTTTGGTGAGGACCGTCTCTGTTCCTGACCTCACACCGCTGAACACAGAYGGAGCCACCTTACCCATCCGCTCTGAACACAAGAACAGACACACAACATGAACACAAAGACTGAACCTTGGACTTTGTCAGCGTGTCTGAAGCAAATATACGAAAGAAGAAAAAACACATGAAATAACTGTTTGGATTGTAGATTACATTTTGTTTTAAATTAATTCACTTATAAATCAAATTTAACTTAATTTGTATCATTTTAATAGAAATGGTTGCACATTTTGTAAAAAGTTTGACTTTGAAAAAGAATACAGCACTAAACAGACATAAATCTCTAATGAGCTAAACAGTGTTAAATCTGTAGATTAACATTCAAAACACTAATGTATAGAATTAGATGAACACACATTTTTTAGACTATTAAGTAAGAATTTATTTCAGRCAGTAATTATTCTAAATCTTATTCACATTTGGTTATCTGGTTTGAGGACTAGCTCAGTCAAAAACCTGACTATTTTATAAAAGTGGCATTAGATTCAGGTTTAAGAATAATTTCAGTGTTTGTGTATTTTTACATAAAAGTAAGAAAGAAAAAAGGCATGAACAAAGTTCCCTGACTGGGGGATCGAACCAGGCCTACAAGTTTTGTAGTCTACTCTAGTTTTGTCAGATGAGTTTGCTTTAAAGCTGTGCTGAGCTGAAGTATCTRCTGGGTGAACACGAGTAAAACAAGGCTACTTTAAAACTAATGGACCACTTCTAACCATTAAGAAGCTGCAGAAAGCCATTCACTAGTCCCTGTTTGTTTTTAGCACAGCAGCAGTCCCTGGTGGTCTAGTGGTTAGGATTCGGCGCTCTCACCGCCGCGGCCCGGGTTCGATTCCCGGTCAGGGAACAAAGTATTTTTTCTCTCTTTTGTTCATAAAATAAAAACACATTAAAAATATAAAACACCTGTACGTGTAAGAGCAATTCTGTGAATTCTGAAGAAATTTACAATGTTTTTTTGTCTTAAGCCCTTTCCCTGTCTTTTTATTTACAACTTGGCCTTTAATTCATATTCAAGTTTATATTTCTCAAATCACTYCCATCTGGAAGTATAAGTTGGATACACTATTTAAGTGCATACACCTAAACAAACAAAACKATTGAAATATTTCTACACAAAGTCAGTGTTTGACCTGATAAAGTCATTTTGCCTTACATTTCTGCACTGAAAACGTAACGACACAAATGAAAGACTTCACTCACCACACTCTGCCATGACCTCATACGTCTTACTCTTGACCTCGCCCTTCAGCCCCAGYTTACTGCGAGCTCCTTTCAGGTCCTCCTCCTTCATCGGTGGGCGCTTCTTCTTTTTCACTTCGCCTGKCTTCAGAGAAGAAAAACAGGGAGATCAGCAGCGGTTATGTTAAACAGTAGATCTGCACTCAAGCTCGAACAAAGTGTTTCCACCATGTAATTAAATCATGTGACGTAACGTACCTGTGACATGGTGGCTTCTGATTCAACAGGCTCTTTATAATGTAACTGATTGTTATTTTGCTCTGTCTGCCTCTTCAGTCAACCAGCCTGACATTATATATAGTCCTGTTCAGTCAGTCCCCCAAACACTGCTGTCACTCCCATCTGTTGTCAGTGTGTATTCTTAGTTGTGACGTGAGGGATGGTACAGCTGGAATGGGTCTCCCTTAAACATTCAGGCCAACAGCTGATCATTCATACCACTTGTGCGACTGGGCACAAAAACAAAAAAGTGTCCACTGCCCAGAACACCTCCCTGAATGGAAGGGTGGGGCTGATTTAAGCCAGAAATAATTCCTTTTTGGAGTCTTGGAGAATCATTTCCAGACATTTAACATGTCGACAAACAAAACCTGAACCAGAGTTTAAGGAAAAATGCACAGCAGTCGGTTAAATCTATTATCAGTTTTTTATCTAATAATACTGGCTAGGTTTATTTTAGTAAAGTTTGTATAGAAAATATTTTTAGTTCTCTTGGTAAGTCGATCATTAAATCAAAACAAATAGGCACCAGTTAAATGATGGAAAAACAGTCAATGTTTCTTTAAACTGTGGCCTGGTGGGAATCTGATGTCAAAGGTACAGTAGCTCACTCTTTAAGCAAATGTGTTACTCTTTTATGACATCTTAGATCATTACTGAGAAAATAAACACACAGACACAGCCCCTTTGGCTTCACACAGCTTTAACCCACATCCTAAAATAAAACATTTAAAGGTCTTCATTAATAGAAGATACAACCTGTCGTTAAACCCCCACATTAAAAAGCTTACAACACAGTATCACTGCAGTTAAAAACATCTTGTCCCAAAATGATACAGAAAAACTGATCAGTGCAGCCTACTTATTCTGGACTACGGTAATTCTTTATTATCTGGGTGTCAATTAAAAAGTCTTCAGATGATCCAAGATGCTGAGTTTTAATGAGTTGGAAGTAGGGTTGGGCATAATCGTATCGTGTGTGATTAATCGTCAGAAAAACATTAATCGATTAATTTTTGGCACTTGATGATTAATACGATTAATGCCAACAGGCAGAATCCGCTCGCTGCTCCTCCCAGCTTCAAATATGACGAACATTAAAAAAAAGTTCTGTAATTTATTTTTCTATCAGTACAATTTAAAATTTGATGTATAACCTGAAGTCTGTAATTTTGACACAATTTGGAACAGATTTTTATGAAGAGCAAATCTTTCCCACTAAATTGGTCATGTGACTATGAAATAAGGGT
>NW_013952464.1:446341-448563 GCF_001266775.1 Austrofundulus limnaeus
GGCCTCTAATATGGCGCAGCAAAATGGGGAAAAAAATAACGACTCTTGCTCTGGGTCATCCGGTGACTGAGTTTTACTGGTAGTAAAACACCCATTGAGATTGTTTAAACTCCGCCCACTCGACCTACCGCTTCTGCCGGAGTTGAGTGAAGCCCAGCGAGCAGACACGTTTCAAGCTAGCTAGCTAAAGCCTTTATACATATCTATGGCTAAACCTGCACTCGAGCTTCTCTGGACACGTTTGGCTCCCAGTTTGATAGCTGCATCTTCTCCACCTGCCTCGCCTGGTGAGTTTAAAACAAACATCCTGCATCACTCACTGTTCTGTATGGACAACAAGGCATTCACAGTTTAATTAAGGCTTTATGAAAACTAGTAAGAAGAAGTTCACCTCTGTCAGCAGGTAGGTTCACAGATATTCTCAAAATCAGCATGATGCCATCCAGATGCTTGATTTCAACCAGTTTTTCTGCATCATTTTGGGACAATGTGTTTTCAACTGCAGTGCTACTTTTTAATGTGGGGGTTTAATGACATTTTAGGTTGTATCTTCTAATGATGAAGAGCTTGTTTTATGTTAGGATGTGGATTAAAGCTACACACATATTGTGTCAAAAGTAGAGACCTCAAACTATACAGCAGTTTTTAAATCGTGTCGAAATGCCAAGTAAAACCAAAGTTATGATAAAAACCATATCTGCCATTTTTTCCCCCTGAAAATGATCGTATTTGAAACGTGTTGCAGCTGGAGCAGGAAACACTGTAATCTCGTGGAAAAAAAAAAACACAGCTACTGGCCGTCAGTCTCATCTTTCTATCAAACCGAAAAAAGATAAACCACCAGACCTCCTTTCTGACCAAGGCCCAAAGTTATCTGACAAGCACAAAATAATCTACAGGAAGAAGAAAATAAAAAGACGCAAAAGTTGAATGGAGTTTGGCGGTGATGCTGAGACGGTGATGCGGTGCTGAGTAATTAGATCAGTGACATTTAAAATGTTTGCGTTTTAAAGTGAGGGTGTAGTTAGTGTTTAGTCTTCAGTTTACCTAGTTTTAGTGTGCTTTGAATCAAAAGGCATTAAAAACCAAGGAGCAGTACAGATGTCTGCACAGGCAGAACGGTCCATGTACATTTTGGTCATTTGATTTTTGTTTTAAAAAACAATAATGAAAAGTGGATGGTCATTTGTTTTTTCATTTTTGTACTTGGCTTCCTGTCCTTCTCTGCTACAGCCAACGACTGCAGAGCCATGAGTATTTCTGCAGATGACAGGAGTCTGTTTTGTACCGGACATCTGAGGTGTAAAGTGTAAAAAGAAATGGTGAGAGTACAGTCCTCTGTGGTGCTCCTGTAACATGACCCTTCAGTCTAACAAACTGTGGTCCATCTGTCAGGTAGCCTTTGATCCAGGTGTTTGCTGAGTCCTCCACCTGGGTCTTCACCATAACTGTGACAGACAGATGAGATGAAAAGAGGCGGGCCTTCAGAGGATCACCTCCCCACCTGCAGGCACCGACTACGAGGACATGAGATGAGTTCCCTTTTAGATCAACTACCTTATTTTTGGAATTTATCAAAAAACATATAACTTTTTTAAATTATATTTTTATTTTTAATAAGAGGACTTGGAGTGACAGAGTAGCGCAGGGACCCACCAGAGATGCTGGGCCTGTTGGTGAGCAGACCTTTAAGACTTAGATAACTTTAATTGGCATTTATAATGTGTGTGAATGTTTGTGTACACGTCGTCTCTGTACATATTTACTGGTCTCAAAACCATTACAGGTGTTTGTCTAAGCTTAAGTGGATGATTTGGGATGTAACGTGGTGTTTAAGGAAATTGTAAATAATGACCAGGACTAGTAATTGTAAATTACTGCCTGCATGTTACTTTTGGTATGTCCAAAAACCTGCAAAGGCACACAATCCTGACTGAATATCATCAGGTTCAAACTGCATGAGCCACCTTTGAAAAGCATTCATACTGATAAATTGCTATATCCATTTAGTCTTTAACAAGTTAACTTCTTAAGCCCCAAGAGGTTTTCTTGATGTTTTTGCTCGAAGTACTATGCTAAAATGTAACTGAGTGTATCTCAGCATTTACATCTACTTAAATAATCTTGGTATCAAAATAAAGCTAACACTTTGGAGATTTTATAAGTGTAAGTATTAAAAGAGCTGCTGTGGTTTGAGATATTGGGGATGGAATATATATATA
>NW_013952464.1:448573-452701 GCF_001266775.1 Austrofundulus limnaeus
TGTGTGTGTGTGTGTGTGTGTGTGTACATTGCTCAAAAAAATAAAGGGAACACTTAAACAATGCACGCTAACTACCGATCTTAATCAATGAAATATTCGCATTGAGTACTTTGTTCTGTACAGAGTTGAATGTGCTTCACAAAAGTTTGATTTACTTGGACTTAGCGTGCATTGTTTAAGTGTTCCCTTTATTTTTTTGAGCAGTATATATTACATTTTTCCCCTCCTGTCTTAATAATTTTTGCATTAAACAGTATAACTATTTAAAACCATAATGAATAAGGCTAAAAACTCTTGGAAACCATAAATCCACTTGTGGACATTGCCTGTGCAAAGATACATGCTGCTAAAATTAAGTGGAGCAAAGTTACAGAGACAGAGTCAAGAAATATTTACAGAGTAAAGAAATAATTTAGCGTTTTGTCTTTCTGCACAGGACAGACCATGATGGTATCATTAATAAATAAATCTTAAGTTTTTACATCCAGAAGTTATTTTCTTATTATTGAATGTTCTTTTGAAAAATTACCCAAACATTTATTTTTCACCATATATATATTATATGAAATAATGCAAAATTATATTCGACTTCAGTTGGACTGTATTCACTCAAAACCAAGTAAAAAATTAAAAAAAAAAAACTTTCAACACACTTTATAACCTATTTTGGTATCAGTTTTCACTTGCTTTATAAAAATATCAAAAAAGTTTCCTTTACAGATTTGCAACAAACCCATTTTGTACAGTTTGTTTACTTTCTGATTCAACTGCTTGACGTTTGAACTGTTTGGTGGATGTAAAAATAGTTTCCATGAGCTTTTAGCCAAGATTCGTAGCTTTCTATTGACAACAAACATGTCCAGGTTCCGCTTATAGATCTTAAGTTAACATAAGTTGAAAGATATAGAAAATGGGAAATGCTGTTTTGCACCTGGTACCAGGGGCAAATACTAAAACTTGTGTGTTTTGGTGGGGTAAAAGTTGTAATATCTGCAGCAGAGTGTTGGTCTTTTAGAACTTTACTTTAATCCTTAAGAAAATATCCAAACTGTAACCAAAACATGAGCACTACCAAGGTTTTCACAGTTTATGTCACCCAGTTTACTTTTAAACAGATCCAGTAGTCATTCTGACAAAGTATCTGTTTTCAGCTCGTAACACACACACCTGTTTTTCTCAGCCAGTCCACAGTCATCATTTACAGTTTAAAGGTCTAAGCAAGTTAACATTCGGAACATCAGAGCCTGCTGAATGCTGCTTTATGCTTTGCCGTCTGAAGCGCTGTTAAAAACCCTCAAAGAAAAACATAACCAACCAAAATTATTAAAGCAAAACAAACAAAACACTGCTCATTTTACTTAGGCACATGTCAGGGGAAACAAAGTAATGACACAGAAAATACAAAAAACAAAAAGAAAGGATGTCAGCTTGGAAACGGTGCAAAAATAACTCCTATAATAACTCTCACTCAGGTGGAGCAAAGGAATGAAAAAGACTTTGGGAACAAAGAGTTGCCATTTTTGGCAACCCCTCCCCCCCCACCCCAAACAACCAACCAAAACCCAAAACAAAAATATTAACAACATTTAAAAATCCACACGAGTATCACAGTTCCAGACAAAATGAGACAGCAGTATTATTTCTGTCAGACAGCAGTAGAAATGCTGCAGTGTGGGATTTGTAGTCCTGTTTTAACAGTCAGACATCTTAAATCTATTTGAAGACAAAATGGAAGATTACTACAAGAATGAACATGCTCCCTTTGACATAAGTGTTATAGACAAGACGAAGTTTGTAACTATGCTGCGTTGTGTTAGAACCGCACCAATACAGTGATTCAAACAATGAAAAAAAAAAAATGCTAGTTTGTAGGTTGAGAAGTGTGTAAATGTACACACCTCACAATTCCATAATAGGTCCTTGGTGGTAGGTCTACACAAGACAAAAAGGGACAAAGCTGACAAAGTCTACATCAGGATAACAGTTCCTTCAGAAACCTGTCTGGTATCAAAAGAACCCAACACAAACAGAGTGGGTACCATGTCTGATCTGGAACCACTACACTGCTGCTAATCGTCTCCTCCGATGCATACAAAACCACCTTATCAGCATAATGTCTGTTCGTGACAGGATTCTTTTTTTCTCCACATCTTTAAACGCAACAGTTATCCTTAAAAGTGCCAAGTTGACATGCATCAAAAATCATAACTGACTGCAAAACAAACAAACAAAAAATAGGTTTTGGTGTCCCAGTTCAGAAATGGTTCATATAGCAGTCCTCAGCAAAGAGAATTTAAGTATAACATAATCATTGGTCTTTTAGGAGGATCCTTTGTGAGGAAACATCTGTGGGCCTGGGAGGTGACGAGCAACCAGAAGATCCTAGCAGTAACGCTGAACATGTGAGTCAAACAGGGATCCCCATGCGAAGCTTCTTCTTCTTCACCGTCTTCAGACCAGGGAGTCGACGGACATCATCTTCATCTGACTCATCCATCTCATCGTCTGCTGAGAACAGGATCTAAAAAAGAAAGATAAGGTTGAAGTCAAAAATTTTTTTTGGGGGTGGGGGGTGGTGTAAAGCTTTTTTTGTGCATAAAGCAAAGCGGTCTATGAAGTTACGTCCTGTTAAGAGTGTCAGAAGAATGGTCATGACTCCTGGGGCTAAATATTGCCTCCTAAGGATCTGCAAGAAGCTATAAAAAGCTCATCTATTTGTGGGCACATGATTGTGACTGAATACCAGGCAGCTCTCATCAGTGCTGGTAGTAAACACAAAACAAAACAATGTCCAGAATGGAAATATCTTGAAGAATTGAGATGTATGAGTTTAAACTATGTTAAAAGGAAAAACAACATAAAAAATAATAAAAAGGTGTATTTTAACCTAAAACACTATAAAAAATGTACTAGCTAAAACTGTAAAACAAAACAAATCAAAGAAAATTATACTGTGTATTACAGTTAAAAACATTTAATCATGTTTTCAACAGAGTAACACACACCAGAATATTCCCTTTTATTTTGGAGGAGACTGCCCTCCAGTGGCAGCAATGCATTTTGACATGCACTGACAACAGTAAGAGTCTGCCGTGTTCGACTCTCAGTTCGGGAACAAATTTGTTTTTCTCTGGAAGTGTGCAGAGCTACATTACAGCAACCTACCGTATAAAACAAAACTTAAAAAGTTAACATTAAGACATTCAAAGATTCAGTCACACAACACAACAAATAATATTTGTTAATTTCTTGTACCACTGACATGTCAGGGTCTACAAAAAAAATTTAGTGTATATGATGAAATTTGGTACATTTATATGAAATGCTTAATGTGTATCAGCCCCCTTTTTTAACCTAAAAAATGTGGCTGATTAACCTTAACCTTTTTAAATATTAACCTTTAAATATGTTAACCTTTAACCTTTTTAAATATGTGAAAAATAAGGATGACATACATTTTTCTCTTTTATACATAAAAAAACTGATTTGTCTAAATTGGCGTTTTAGAACAGCCAAAAGACTTGTGATCACATCAAATTAAATACTGCTTTCATGAAAAATAACCAATAGTAAAGGGGGGAAAAATTCGAGCCAGCCAGGAGTCGAACCTAGAATCTTCTGATCCGTAGTCAGACGCGTTATCCATTGCGCCACTGGCCCGTGTGAGTTCAGTGTAGCAAGCAGCGCCACTCGCGGATGGTCCCTGCCGCTCAGCTATGAGGTAAGACGACTGTCAGAAAGAATTGTACATGCAAGAGTCTAAATTTGCACATTTAAGTCAATAACCGTGCATAAATTTTAGATTTGTATTTGTATTCATGAAAAATCAAATGTTTTCTGTGAGAATACAAGTTTAAAAGTTGCAAATACAAGTTACAAAGTCACAACTTCGCAACATTTCAAGTACAAATCACAAATTCACAAGTACAATTCTTTTTCCCCAAGGAGCTGTCAAAATAACAGACATTATGCATGGAACACTGAAAAGATCGATTGCTAACAGTAATTAAGCCAGACCACTGCCTCCTTTGGGACCAGACAGACTCTTTGTAAATGCAACAATGTGCTGAAGGGAAAAGCACGTGTGTGTGTGTGTGTGTGTGTGTGTGTGTGTGTGTGTGTGTGTGT
>NW_013952464.1:453054-454465 GCF_001266775.1 Austrofundulus limnaeus
GCTTTCCATCTGGAGCAGTTCATTGCTAAGGAGTTTCAGCCATTGATGTAATATGTATCAATGGTTTCAGCGACTCAATTCTAAAAACTCAAACTCAAAACTTTTTCTTTGAAAGTTGAAGAAATCAAATATTTTGTACGTAGATAAAATAAAGCCCAATGTAATTATCTAAATTTTGTTTAAATTATTTATCTATTGTTTATTTAAACTTCACGTTTTCCTGCCTACTTGCAATTTAAAAAAAATACGGCTTTATTACGGTAGTGTTGCTCTTGAGATGCTTTCAAAATAAAAGCCGACTTCTGAATCGCATCACGACTGACAAACTTGAAAGTCAAAACCAAACCGTGCCCAATGCTTTCCCTCAGTGATTTACAACTCAGTTTTATAAATATTCTAAAACATCATAGTGTTGTACCTGAGTCAATCCCACCTTAAGTTTCTAGCACTAAATATTTTAGATTTTTTTTTTTACGAATTTGCAGCAACTCCTCACATAAGCTTCTGTTAGTAAAATTTGTTAATTGACTCATGAGCCAATGAATAGATCTAAGGCTGAATAAGTCATCAGATGACTACTTCCATATATACTAAAATGAATGTGAAATTAAAATTATTCAACAAATCAAAGTGAAACTATTGGCTTTGAGTTCTAAGTTCTGACACTGATGTGTTTGATATTTGATGACAAGTTTAGTTCATCGACTGTTTAAACAAATCAAGTCTGTGAAAAATCAAAACATTAAATTTGATTTAAAAAATGTTTTACTTTACACTAGTGTCTTGATTATTTTTTTATGTGACAACAAAAAAAGTGGAGGATACAATTAAAGGACTTTATGCTTTAATTTTGAAACCCAACATCAGATATGATATAAATTTTATTAGTGATATTTGTTCATGTTTTACTTTAATATAAAGGGAAACTACAGTAYTCTGTGGGAACAAATCTAAAATTTTAACCAACAAAAGAATAATGTTGTAAAAGTAGCCATGCAATTATGATAAGATAATGAGAATTTAATTTAGAAATCCAATATCACATTTGATGAAAAAATAAAATAAATTTGTGAGTGACATCTGGAGGTGGTCTGCTTTTAGTCTGAAGAGAGACGAATGACGAAAGAGAGATGAAAAAAATACTTTTCTTTTACTCAACAGAAACGAATGATTATATACTGTGACTTTCATTAAGATCAGTGCTCTAGCTCAAGAGTATTTTGCTAATGGATAAACAGGGTTGATAAAAATAATGCAAAACATTAAGTAAACTAGAAGCACTCGGAGAGTGCAAACCTCCGCCAAGACCAATTTCCCCCATCCTGTAAGAGTTAATGCACAAAAGCAGAGATGGAAACACATTTGCCAAATAAGTTCTGGCATAGTGAACATTTAAAGTGTAACTTACCCC
>NW_013952464.1:455839-460305 GCF_001266775.1 Austrofundulus limnaeus
TCCCCCGTCTCCAAACTTTGAGGCCCAGCAGCTCTCTGTTTACAAGCCTAGTTGCGAGAAACTGTTTTGATTGGTTGTTTCGGAAATGTGGTGTGTTTGAGGAAATGGGAAAAATAGGTTTCATGGTGCAGTCACGCACTTTCTGGTCACAAAACGTTCTGTAAATGCGCATATTATGGCAAATTTTTTATCATTAAATCTGGTTTTAACATTACTTTTAAAAAGTTTGAAGTCCGTGCTGTCCAATCCAGCGCACTGTTTTTCACAGAAGCCCTGTGAAAGCATCACAGCTTTGCCGATCTCAAGAATGTTTTTAAAAAAATGAAAACATTTTCCTTTCACCTTACCTTGTAGTTCAATCAAATCTGATTCAAGCAGGGTTGCAGCACAAAACGCAGGAATTTAAATCAACAAACTTCTGTTCTAGTTCACTGATTTAGATGTTATTGAAAGTCAGAGCGGTGTGTTTTTGATGGTATCATTGCCTGACACTATTATGAACAAAATAGTACATGACACATGTATGACTCTTTCAAAGTAATGATTAACAACAAGCCAAAATAAGAGTCTGAAGCTTTAACGAGGCATTAATGCTACGTTTACACCAAACGCGTTGCGCGCCTCCAAAAATCTCAAAACACACGCAACTTGATGCTGGACAGACCAGAACGAGAAGCAGCAGCGGCGGTGGCAGTGGGGTGTGGGAGGAGGAGCGTCTGCCCTCGGCGGGTGAAATAAAGATATAAAAAAGAAAATGAATTTGATTTATTTACTAAAGAGCAAGATAACGTTGCGCACAGTAGATAATTAACTCACCAGATGATTTAGAGGCGAATTGTTCTGTTGGTTTCGCCACTCCAGAATCTGCCAGCTGACGGACCCTTTTTTTCTTCCCGACCCACATCGGTACTGATATCTCCAGCCAGAAAATCCAACTGCAGATGGTCGATTTCAGGTCAAGATCTCCTGTTCGTCTGTTTCGGTTTAGCAGGCAACATTCAGGAAACTTGTCAAAAATGAGTCTCTTGAATTGGTTGATGCGACGCGTCGAGCAGCAAAAGTTCAGATTTTCCAACTCGTGTTGGATGCTTGGGACGTGCCGCGCGCTTGGAAAATGCTCATGATGCGTGCACTGCTTCGAGCCGCGCTGCTCCAAATGCGCCAGATGTGCTGCTCGGCTTCTAGACGCCCCTAGATGCATGTCCACCATTGACTTTGCATGTAAACCAGATGCTCCTGATGCTCAAAACGCGTTTGGTGTAAATGTACCATAAGGCTCACAGACATCAGATCTAAGGACTTCTGGGATGAGAGAAGCCCAATCCACAAAGACCTCACACTACATCCAACAGAGTCCAGTCAGAGGGTTTCTTTATGTGCCGACAGGTCAGAAACATTTAGGCTGCAAAGTGGAAACCCACTACCAGAATATACATCACATGTCTGCAAACTACCATAAGACCTCCTAGAACACGTGTCAAATACAAGGCCCGCGGGCCAAATGTGGCCCACGGGTAACTCCCGTGTGGCCCGCCAGGGGGTACCCCCCCAAAAATTCTTATTTTATTTATTTATTTATTTGTTTGTTTATTTATTTTTATTTTATTTTTACTTAACTTGAAATTTGTTTCTTAAATCAACGGTAAACTTTAAATTTATGGTTAAATGCAACAACATTAATTTAATAAAAATAAATGAAATAAAAATAAATAAAAAAAAATCCTGTCCCTGAGCTGTTGGCTTGAAGTAACTGAGCAATTAGTTGGATAGCACAGTACTAATGTCTGAAAATAAGCTGCTTTAAAGTCGGCATCAAACAAACTAAATCTGCCATAATGCAGCTACTCACAAGAAACTCAGTGAGTAAAACTTTTTGTTTTACTTTTAATAATATTTCTGTATTTATTTCAGATTTAGTCAGTCATTAGTTCTTATCAGTGTTTAAAAGAGGACGTGTTAAAACTGTTTAGTCAAAGTTAAACATGAAACATCAAAGTTCATTACAAGTGGCCCTTCGAGGGCCACCATAACGCTCATGTGGCCCTCGGTGAAAATGAGTCTGACACCCCTGTAGAACAAAAACAGTCTGAAGTTTTGAGTTTTATTAGAGCTGAGGTTCAATGGAGGGTGACGACTGAACAGGTTTTTTGGGGGGGAAAACAAGCAAAAAAACACAATCTAAAGAGGATTTTCCAGTAGGGGTGTTTGTCCCCAGTTTGTATCACAGTAAACAGCATTCATACAAAAGGAGCCCGACTCGTCCCCTCTGATGTGAACTTACCTCTGACTCCGAGTCATCGTGAGAAAGAGCTCGTCTGTAGCGAACCTTACTGTTCCCACGAGAATCGTCTTCTCTCTCCTCCAGTTTTGCTTTTGTCTTGTGCTTCTTCATCAGGAAATTATCTACCACCCAAAACATGAGGGCCTGAACCCAAACACAGACAACACTGGTGAAAAGGGTTTCTTGTGAAAAAAAAAAAAGATTTTAAGAGAACTCATGAAATCTGGGAAGATACCTCGAAATAAAACACAAGACAATGAGTATGATATGAACAAACAGTGATGTTCAGGAGCTCATTAGACATGAGTACAATTGGTCCAGGACTAAAAAACACACGCACGTAATAACAGCAGACTTACATTGACGAAGAACGGAACGATGAGCATGACAATGGCCAGTTCCAGGTCAGGATTGTTTATGGGGTTGTGGAGAGCCAGCTGTGAGACACACAAACACACAAAAGACATATACTTGTATCTTTAATCCACTGAAAAGCCACTTAACATAAAGTCTAGTTGTCATAATTAATAGAAGTACTTGGTTTTAAGGCCCTGTCACACTATAATGTTTTAGACAACATATGCCTTACAAAACGTTTGTCCAACACCAAAGATGTTTAAGCTGAAGATGGAATACAAAAAAAATCTACTGGAAGTCTCTGTTGGACCTATACATACTGCAATGCTAACAGATTGAATATTTAGTCAGTATGAGTAAAATAGTCATAAAATTTTCACAAGTCAGCATAATTTGTTTAAAACGTTATAGTGTGACAGGGCCTTTAGGCAGCAATCACCTTGACAATAGCCAGATAAAGAGGTCCAGGGTAGATTATTTTCCAATCAAACAAGTTTCAGTCCTAAACTAGAGCCAGAGCTAAATTAACACCACCTTTTTCTGTTTCCACCACTATAAACCATATACCATTTATAAACATTTTAGCTCTTCTATCCCACCAGCTGGTGTTTAGGAACCCTATTGGAGGAAGTATAACTTCCGTTCGCAAGAGTTTCCAAATAAGATCGTAGATCAGAAATGCCAGTTGGCAGAGCTTTCACAATCACAAACACTGACTGCTGTTTTAAAAAACTATTTATGAAACAGACAGGTGAATCTAAGACATCTGCTTGCAGAAATAATGAATCAAACCCTGCGATCTGTGGATTTAAATCATGTCTGCTCTGTGCTCCTCTAATAAAACTCAACAGATTGAAGATCAATCCATGACCAGAGGAGACATTTAATGACATGATGGAGTCTGGCTGTGGAAAACCAAACTAAACTTTATTCTTTAAGAACCAGTGAAGTAACTTCAGCATCAACCCTAGTTTAGCACTGAAACCTTTTCAGTGAAAACCCCACAACACAACTGAATACAAAAAAAAATAAAAAATAAACCACATTTGCCAATTTCACAAAAATATTTAGTTGTTTCGGTTGCAGCTTAAAGCTTTCAGCCAAAACCCCAACTTTTCTTTGTCCTCCACGGCTGATGGAAATCATACAAAAAGCCAGAGTATTGTGATGGAGTCCAATGACAATAATGTTAATTTTTTTTTCCTTATTCTTTAAGTTGCGTTTGCATCCTTTCCCATGGTTAACATTTTGACAGCTGTATGTTTGACAAGTGGGAAAAACTAACAGTGTTTAGTCAAACAATAGTATTTCTGCCCAAAACGTAAATAAGATCACAAAACTGAGCAACAGGAAAGTGCCCAGATTTAGGTGATAAAATAAGGTCAATGCAGTTACCCATATGTTTAGTCTATGTGGTGTGCAAAGATAAAAACATAAAACATTATTTTTAAAGACTTCTCCCATCAACAATGACTCTGTAGGGTGCTTTTACAAATTATTGTCTCAGATTATATAAAAACATGTAAAATAACCACAACATTCCACACTAACTTTATTTTCTTATTTTCTTACATTTTTCCACTGGGGGATGAGAAGGACCAACATGATAAGAACTTTCTCAAASACCATGATGAGGATGTAGAGGATGCACTGGCCCAACCACGCAGTGCACTGCACTGGCTCTCCTGTGCACAGCAGGAAAAAAAAAAAGACAACTTACCATCATCACACTTTATTTCTTTGCTGATACAGGGTTCCTACAGCTTAAGGCAAGGTAAATTTAAGACTTTTTAAGACCTTTTTAATGCCACTTAAATTTAAATTTAAG
>NW_013952464.1:460429-465462 GCF_001266775.1 Austrofundulus limnaeus
ATGTTACCACTTATTTTAATATTTGAGACAAATTACAATCATCCTTCCAACGTGTTGACATTTAAGACCTTTGAAAGATTGATTTAAGGCTAATTAAGGCCTTAACTTTAGATTGATAAATTCAATGCCTTTTAAGACTTTAAGAATCTGTGGGAACCCTGTAATATTTAATTTTTTTGTGAAATAAGAATGTATGCTCTGTAAGACATTACTGTGAGCAACCACTGCCCCCCACTGGATAGTTTTGGGATTGTGCACGAGCCTTACCATATTCCCCAAACCGCAGAGAGTCCCATTGTCTCCACTCCACAATAGCACTGACAGCTCGTACTCCTGCATATATTAGCAACATTCCCAGAGAAGCATCTAAAAGGAAGTTAATGAGGTATCTATGGGGGAAAATGTAAACACATTTAAATCTCCTGGTAAAGTTAAAAAACTAATAAAAAATCAGTTTGTTCATGATTTTTGTGGTGTGTTGAATCAGGACGCTCTGAATAGAACCACTCACAGTGAGCAGGGATCCTGTTCTGTGAGGTCTGACAAGTAGACGTTAGCAAAGTGGATGAACAGCATCCCAATAGCTTGTTTGGAGGTGTCCAGGAACCTGCACAGACACAAGTTGAGTCCAACTTAATCTAGTAATAAATAAAACAATGCTGTTTGTCAGAACTCGTCTCTCTCTTAGCCAAATTACCAGATCTTCCAGGGCCTCCTCTCATGTTTGGGCTCCCTGAAGCGTTTCACTGTAAAAGAAAAGGAGTAATCAGTCGGAAACTTGACATCATTTAAACCACACCTAAAAACAGGCTTTACCAATGACGATCTCCTCTGTTTTCATTTGGCTAAGAAATACGGGTGTGACCAAACTAAGCAACAAGTAAAATGACTTGCTCTTTAGATCAAAACTCAAAGCTGGCATAACAAAGATATGAACATTTTTTTAGTTAGTTCCACTAAAGAGGAAACAAGTAAAAGGTCATTTAAAGTCAAAAAGGAAACCAGAACAAAGTAATTTTCCAGAATCTGGGCGTCAAAATGGCATATTTAGTTTAATAAAAAGTAAAAGAAAACAATAAGAAGATATTGCAAATTTGGCATAAGACAACCTCATCTGGTGATGCAGAGGAAAAGTTTGTGTAACACGGGAGCGCTCGGTTAAATAACAAATACTCTGAGTTGTAAACTATGTTTTTAATTTACTGCTTCAATCAGTCCTTTTTACAACCTCAGTGAGATGTTTTGTACAGAGACCCACAGCAGTGACATAAATTAAGCTCCTCCTCCTCTTCACAATAGCTTCTTGTTTTCTGTGAAGCGTTCACCTGCGATGACACCAGCTGTAAACTGTTGCAAACCTATGAAATTTCAGCTGAACAAACAATCTCAACTTTGCAAAAGTGAAGCGCGAGCTGCAGTTTTCACAAGTATTAAACAGAGAGGCTTTTTGTTTTGAAGGAGCCAAACACTTSTACAAGTTATGACCTCAGTTTCAGACTCAAACACGCCCTTGTGTTGGAGCTGGGTGTGATGTGAATGCAAGCCAACGCTTCAGCCTCCGCTCACTGAGCGGCCTTGCACACAAATAAACAAAACAAACAAACAGAACTGAACAGTTCTGCTGACTGAGATGCAGTTCCAGCATAAAAAGATAAGATTTCTTCAATTTGGTTACAGCTGATGGAGCAATTTTSACAAAAGGGTTTTGTTTCCTCTGTGCTGACATGGACCCATCTGGCTGAACAGCTTGAAGAAGAGAAAGTCAAATTAGCCAGAGGTGAAAACACAAACACGTCTCTAGAGTGGAAATAGGAAAATTAAAAATAACAAGAAAATTAGCTTTCTGTAACAGCCAACAATAGTGGAGTCTAAAACTTAACATCACCTGTAGTAAAAAGTCTAGGACCAAGGTGTGAATTGATTTTAGGTTAGGTTTAGGGTAAATGGTCAGGGTTAGGCTATAAAATTACCAGAAAATGAATGGAAGTCAATCCACAGTCCCCATGGGGATATAAAAACAAACCTTTGTATGTGTTTTACGAAAATACCTCAAGAACTATTGGACAATTTAAAGAAGGTATGTCCTGCTTTTAAATCCTTCTTTCGCATTTAACTCATTCAGTGGTGTCTATATAAAGTGAAACTGCAATCTTTTTGGTCTGAATTCCTCTTTATTGYAACTCCACAAGCCCCTCTTTCTACTCTTTTCTGAGGTCTGTCTCAAATCAACTCGTTTTGATGCTGTGTCTTTAAATCCAAAATAAGGTGCTTCAAACCCCGCCCCCCGTCCAGCTTCCACACTGGTCCACTCCAGTTTGAGAGAGGGGTTTACAATTATCTAGTAGCGCAGTTCCATCGCAAATACTGTGATGTAATAGTTCAAAAACATAACAGAAAACAGGTTGAAAAATATGACTCAAACAGAATATAAAGATATGTACGCAGCACCAGGAGAGACGAAATTAAACTTTTCTGCACTCCTACTCCAAATACACAACATAATGCATTTAACGGGTAAAAATGTGGATTTTGCATGATATGCTGCCTTTAAATGAAAATTTCAGAGGGAAATCAATGGATGTACATATACAGCTGATTAACAGTAAATACAATTCAACATAACTGACGCAGCTCTCTACATTAGCAAACACTAACGCAGATACTAAGCTAATATTTGATGATGTAAAAGCTAGGGATGTCCCGATCAGATACTCAGTATTGGTGGCAGATACGGCCATTTTTTTTGAAAATCGGGTAGAATCAGATTTAGTCATGTGATCGGGCCGATCCAGTTTTCGCGACAGTTTTCAGCATCATCATGCTTTACAACTGCCGTTAAGAAGTCAACACGCACACAAGTATGAAACCATGTCCACAGTGTGGGAACACTTTTCAATGGAAAACAATGTTGCTGAAACTGCATCTTGCAAAATCTGCAAACTGGATGTTTCTCATGGTGAGAACAGCAGGGCTCGCTTTAATACTACCAACCTTGTCACTTGGAAAGAAATAGAGAAATAAAGCTATTGTATCAGTATCGGATCGGTATCGGAAAGACTAATCATTAAAAAAATCGGATTGTAACGGGAGCCAAAAAATCTGGATCGGGACATCCCTAGTAAAACCTAACAACATATCACAATTTCATTTCATTATCACATCATTTTCAAGGTTTGACCAAAACAGCTACAACTCTGTCATTCCTCAACACAACATAGTCTAAAGTATAAAATGCTGTGGTCGATATACATTCCTCTAAGCAATGCTAGGCTTTTAATACTTTATGAGCTTTACAAAGTAAATCAGCAGGCATGTGCTCAGCACAGTTTAAGGGAACTTTATTGTAGTAAACAATGGTCCTTCCTCTGCCATTACTTCCCTAWAGACATTTTTGTATTTTTATTGAATACTGAATTTATGTTGTTTTGTTTTAAATTAATAAACTTTATAATAAAATTATTTATGGATTGGTTGTAAAGATCTAACATTTTGTGCATGTCATGATTTCATTTTGAAATATCTAGATATAAGTTTTACATGATCTAATTATTAGAAAATACATTTTTCCCGCTCTCGTAACTGTACAAGGTTACACAAATTCTCTTTAGTTCCATCCATTATCTTTACCCGCTTCTTCCTTTCAGGGTCACTGGGGTCACTGGTGCCTATATCCAACAGTCAATGTGCGAGGGGCGGGGTACACCCTGGACAGGTCTGAAGTCCATCACAGGGACATATAGAGACAAACAACCATTCACTCTCTCACTCATATCTATGGACAATTTAGAGTTACCAATTAACCTAACTGTAGGGTCGGGCAATATTGGCAAAACAATTAATCAGAATTAATTGGGGTATGTAGCCGATAACGATGAATCCCCTGGATGCCTGCATAGCCTAGYCACATGACCAATTTAGCTCCCTCTAGTGGGAAAGATCTGCGCTCTGTAAAAATCTGTTCCAAATTGTGTTACAAGTACAGACTTCAGCCTACACATAAAGTTTTAAATTGTGTTGATAGACCAAATAAAACTGGAGTTATAACAAATAAATTACAGAACTTTTTAGAAAAATGTTTGTCATATTTGAAGCGGAGAGGAGCATCGAGTTGACTGACAGGGGAAATTTCCAAAGGCATTAATCATATTAATTGTCAAGTGCCAAAAAAGAGTCCATTAAAGTTTTTCTAATGATTATGTGCACACGATACGATTTTGCCCAACCCTACCTTTAGTTCCTGTTTGATCAAATTAGTCATTGGACTGGAAAAATACAAGTGCGTTGTAGATTTAAACAAATGAGGAAAAACTTGTGTTTCAGCTTTGTGTTGTGTCTTTCCGTGGAACATTTTAAACCAGTGTCATCCTGGTCCTGAAGTTCTGCATGTTATCAAGGTTCCTCTGCTCCATCACATCTGATTTGAATGAACAGAAGATTAACAGGTCTCTGCAGAACTTGAAAAAGGTAGTTCAGTCGCTCACTCAGGCATGGCGGAGCAGGGTAAACATGTACGATAGCAGAGTTGTAAAGTAACCAAGTACAAATACTTTGTTACTGTACTTAAGTAGAAATTTTGGTTATCTGTACTTTACTTGAGTAATTATTTGTCGGCATACTTTTTACTTTTACTCATTACATTTTTACACAGTTATTTGTACTTTCTACTCACTACATTTTTTAAAAAAGTAGTAGAAAGTCGTTACTCCTTTTTTATTCAGAGTTGTTATTACTTAAAAAAATAATATCCTGATAAATTGTGTCTCCTGGATAGAGTCAATTTAATTGTGGTTGGATAAGAAGTATACTTACCATTCTGACACACTATTAGCTTGTACACAACCCATGACAGCTGCACGCCGATAAGAAAAAAATATTTTTGGAGAAGTCACCTCCCAATAAATGTCATTTTGGAGAATCTAACAGCTCACTTTTACTCAGTACTTTTAATACTTAAGAAGATTTTGTGTCAGAAATTTACTTTTGATACTTAAGTACAAAGATTATCAGATACTTTAAGAATTTTACTCAAGTAA
>NW_013952464.1:466518-471895 GCF_001266775.1 Austrofundulus limnaeus
ATACACCAGTTATATATTTATACATTTATTTCCAATAATGATAGGTTTGGTCCTCCATAATTGATAGCAGCACTTGAGGATGAGGTTTGAATGCACAAAAAAACAATAAAGGAGAGAGAACATGAGCCCCTGTGGGTGCAGTGTAACAGTGGGTTTATCAGGGGTCGGCGGCTTTGATGCTGCCAGCTGAGGTCAGYATGTCATTTGATAAATCCACCTGTAATTGGATAACATCAGCAGCTAGTGTCRGGTGTCTGACCATACTCACACATGAGCGTGCTGAAAGCCATCACAGCCAGCAGGCCTTGCAGGAAAATCCCAAAGGAGTCCATCAGGGCGCCATTCTCGCAGCCTCGGTTATCGCTGCCCGGGGTCGGGCTGGAGACCACCGACGTGTTGGCGACAGACACCGCGAGCAAGTCTCCCTCTCCGGCCATATTTCCGCCGCTTCACAGACAGTCGGAGGAGCAGAAAAGCCAGTTCTCTCCTGCAGATGCTGGTCAGCTTAGAGAAACGCTGGTCAGGACGGTCTCAGTCGAAAGACGGCGGCATCCTCGTCTGATGAAGCTCGCGCTCATTCTCCTGCTCCACACATCCACACGGCTACAGCTGCTTTGTAATTACAGCAGGGAAGCTTTCCGAGTAACTAGCTACAATAAAATGTCAACAATTCACGACAAAAGCTACGACATTTTAAAAGCCTCTGACTGAGAACTGTTCCTGCTTCAACCTGGATTCGTACATGCTAACATCACCGGCTAAGCACGCGCTACATAGCCAAATTAAACACGGCGAGTGCTTTTAAATCCACTCCGGTGGGTTCAAGTTCACAGCATCCAACAGTAATACCAAATCTCCCGGACACAACATCCAGAGTCAACCCGGTCCAGCGACAGATGCTGCGTGTACTCACCCCGCTAACCTCGCGACCGCAAACTCCTGATTTTAAGCTAACACAACGGGACTGACGCAGGGAAATTCTCCTCGCGTCCGAAACTACACGCGAACAATCATTTACAAGTCTAAAAATAATCTGTATTCTGTAGGAATTAATAGGGGAAAAAACCGGATCACAAGTCGCGTATCTGCAGCCTCTTCCCTACCCAGCTGTGCCCACTCATGTTGACAGGCGCCGAATCACGTGACCTGAACGTAGCCGCGAACTGCATGCTGGGTAAAATACAGCTAATGATCAGGTTCATTCATTTTTCTTATTTTTTTTTATTATTGCAGTGTTTGTTTTCTTAAATACAAGTAATGACCTTCAAACAACAAATAAGTTTGTTCTAATATTTTGAACGAACCAACAAATTAGCAGACAATGGAAGTCTCTATCGCACAAAATAAACATGTACATTAAATCACTACATGGAAAGAACAAATTACAAAAGCATTTTAAAAACAGCAGTCACCTGTTAAAACTACTCCTCAGATATGACTCGTTGCTTTGTTTAACTCATGTATGAAAGTTTAGGCCTATTCTGTGCAAATATACTGTATAATTTTGGAGATTTACACATTTCTTATGCAGACAATATATTCTTTCAAATCACCCTGTTGCACTAAAAAGATTTAATTATGTACACTATGTACAAACATGCACTGTGGTAAATCACCAAATGGCACATGTTTTTTCTTGTGCTTTCATCACAGGATAATGTAACCCCCTCTGAAAATCTGGACAATAATTTGGTCTCTTAAGAAAAAAAAGTCTGATAAATTTTTTTAAAAATGCATGTTTACAACTCAACACATTACCAGCAATGTGTTGAAAATGTTTACCAGAATTTCCTTTTTTAGTGCTTCCTTTTAGCTGTTTTATGCAACTTCTTGTTTGATTTCCGAGGAAAGGAAGACCTGACTCAACTATTTTTCTTTTTTTTTTTAAGCACAACTACTGTAAAAACCTGAGCACAGCACAAAGGCTTCCAGTGTGGTCATATGCTGGAACTGTCTGTAGTTTCAAAAGTCACAACAGGGGGCAGAAGATTCATAATAATCATGGGCAAAGTATAAAATGTTAAAAGGCTCCTTTTTTTTTGCCCATCTTAAGAGAGAAGAAATTACAGCTGCAGTTCATTCGCTCCAGCTCTGGAACAAGACTGAGGAGGGAACTTAGAAAATCAAAATTGTTAACCTAAAGAAAAAAACAAATCAAACTTTATTTTAAATACTTATAGAAACCATCCATTACTTTGAAAGCAAATCCTTGAAAATAGATTAGATTTTTACACTAAAGTGTGCCAAGTTCACGCTTATCTTTTATCTTAAAACTTCAGTGCATCAGGCTGTCTTCCTTCTGTGCCTTTTACCCAATAAGCTCACACAATGTTTTTGATTTTGTTTTTCTCCACTTTCTTGGCTCTTTCATCCCTGAGGATCAGGAAACATTGCTTCACCTGTCTCGGACTCAGGTTTGTTTCAACAAGTTTAAAATAAAAATGTCCAGTGTGTTTTTGTTTAAAGAAAACAAATTAATACTGTACATGTTCCACATTTTCTCAGGATGAAAATGCAGAACAGGATGTTCAAACGTGTCCCATCAACCTTCTGCATCGGCTACGTAGCAAACTGTTGATAAAACGCCAGCTTGACCCTCTCTATGTGGTGGCACAGCTTGATGGCCGGGCCCAGCTTCAGATCCATGCATTCCTGCACTGTTGGAAGGTTCAGCAGCAGCAGCGCCTGYCCGTCAATCTCCTGTAAACACATTTTTAAGTGAGATGCAGTTTTTGGAAATAATTGTTTTTAATTTTTTCCATCTGGATTTGTTATTTTACTGACTATTTATAACTTTCACATGACATTTAGTGGCTATTTAGTCTGAATATGTTTTACTTGATCCAAGAAAATCCTTGCAAGAGGTGCACAGTCTGTAGTCCTGATGAAGCGAACCACATCAGAAACGGTCCACTCCAGTGGGCTGGTGTCCAAACACAGCTTCTGAGGAGGTTCAACCTTTGACGTCTGCAGACACAAACTCTCAGCTTAGAAAAACAGAGAATGGAATCCAAACATTTAATAAATGAAACATCATTTGTGTCCCTGATAACCTATGCCTCTTTTCCACTAGTGCCACTGCAGTGTCGGTACGGTTCCAAGCCATTTCCATTAGGCCAGATTCATGGGACCAGCCCTTTTTATAGTACCTACTTTGTTGTGGTTCCRAGTGGTCCCAGCTGACACCAAAATGTGACATCAGAACACTGTTCGTCAYTGATTGGCTAGGGGGTGGAGTCACTGGTTGCGTCTGAGCTGCCTTTACAACAACTCGAGGCACCATTTTTTCCAATTGTAGCGGCGACATTAGTCGTGTTTCAATCCAACTTTAATTCCAATTTTTAGCAAATTTTTAACATTTCAGAACTAATTCGGCAAATGTGTTTCTATCTCTCATTTTGTGCATTAACTTTTTTTTTTTTTTTTTGAAAAAACCCAAAACTACCTCCAACAACCACCCAAAAACACACCCACTGAAACCAGACTGGAACATCAATGGAAAAGCACCCGAACTGACCCGTTCTGACACTGACCGTACCGACACTACACTAAGTGGCATTAGTGGAAAACTGACACTAGAGAGCTTTATAAAACAAAATAAACGCCGTGCTAAACAGTGGTACAGAACATTATTATTAAATAAAGTGTTCAAACTACTTTCAAACTAGAAAAATATATGAATTTTTTTCCCTCATTTACTTTGGGTGAAGGTGGGTGGTTCTCATCATCAGAGAAGGAGGGGGAGCGAGGTTTCCGGCGTCTGCGTGAGGGTCTGGGCGTCGCTGGTGGGGAGGGGGACGGTGTGGTGGGCTGAGATTTACCGACCGACTGTTCAGAATCGTCTTGGAGATCATCCTGCAGCTCAGAGCCGGTGTCTTCACTCAGGGAGTCATCCTCATCCAGATCTTCTTCTTCCCCGCTGCCCTGCAGGACAAAAAAAAAATAATTTAAGTAAATGTCTTTATATATAACTCAACTTAATGAAGAAAATGTCCGTCTTCTACCTGAGGAGATCCAGCAGGTGTGTTATCCACCGAGGCTGAAGAGCGTCTCTTCTTGTGGACAAACAGCTGCTTCCTCCGCTTCCTCCGCCTTCCTCTCTTCTTCACGCCACTATCTAAATTAGTGTGTCCCCCAGGAGGACGACCAACACGTTTACTCTTTTTCTTTCCATAGTAATAAGCTGGTGAGAAATCAACATACCCCCTTTGAAATAATGCATCTAACAATACTGGTGGAATTAACATAGCACCGACATTAAAGATCGTCTATTTGCAGAAAACTTACAATTATTCCAAAAAAAAAAAAAGAACTGAACTAATAAATATGTTGGCAAAATGGGTCAAAGTGATTTGAAAAATGTGCAATCAAATGTTTGTTTAATCACCCCAAATCCGTGGTGCAGCTGCAAAAAACATTGACAAACATGTGACTTCTTGTTAAGAAGAATAATAATAAAAATCTGCTTTTTTGATGTTCTGAGTTATTCTAGCGCTTTTTCTCTAAGATTCAATGAATAAATACAATCCACAGAATATTTTATACATTTATAAATGCAAATATCTGGAAAAAGGTGAAATTAACTTCAAAGAGTACAAATAAAAATCTTAATGGACAAATATTTACCACTTTAAGTAAGGATGTAGTCAGACAATTTAGTTTAAACTCCCTGAGTAAAATACGTACTGTATTTGGTTTTGGTGAGGACAGAGCAGTTCTCGGAACAGTGCTCCAGAACCATGCGAGGTCCAAACAGGTTTGGGCAGCACTCCAGTTTGATGCAGGTCTTCCTGCAGAAGTCTGCCACACGGTCTGCAGTGCGAACAATTTCCACTGTGGCTCTGTAACTCTTTCCCTTGTACCTGACAGTGAAAGGAAAAACCGGTAATATTGAATAAAATCAAAGCAGCGGCAAAAACGCGCCTGTTGTTTTTAAAATCACTTCAACCTCTCAAATTTGTTGGATCAAACATTTTCTTGAAGTTAAATAGAATCAGAAATGAAAGCAGGGGCTCTGCTGTGCAGACACCGCTTTTATTTGTGCTTCAGGAACATTTTGATTCCACCAGGTCTCCCTAAATAGACCAGCTGTGAACACTTGTTCTATTCCAGCAAGTTTTCTGAGGAGCTGAGCTTTAGATGACTGAGTGCTTCTCCTTACTTGGCTTTGAGTATCTCTCCATGGCCCTGCCAGCGGCTCTCCTGATCCAGCTGCAGCTCTCGCAGCACTCGGCTGGGCTTGTATGCCGAGTTTATCAGCAGASTCAAAACCTGGATACAAAGCATGAATAGAGAAGTGGCACAAGTTAGTTTCTAGGGGTGTCCCGATCCGATATTGATATCGGTCCGATCTCAGCCAAATAACGAGTATCGGATT
>NW_013952464.1:473311-481301 GCF_001266775.1 Austrofundulus limnaeus
CAACAAATTGATGTTTATTGTGTGTTAATACCAAAAACCCTTCAAATGTTTCCTCATATCAACTGCTTAAGGCTGCCTGTAACTTTAGTGTCTACATTTTGCTACAACTTTTTCTTTTTAGTTTTAAAGCTATATAACACCAATTCAACTATAATAAAAAGGTTTACAGATATTATTTTAGTTATGAAAGCAAAAGCAGTTTTTATGCTGTTTAGCTAACTAGCATAAATTTCTGTTTGCCTTGCCAACTAGGGGTGTAAGAAAACATTGATACACTAAAATATCTCTATTTCATTTCCCAATATTGTATTGATTCCCTAAAGCACCGTATTGACTTTTAATTAAGGCTT
Source organism: Austrofundulus limnaeus (assembly GCF_001266775.1). Taxonomy (NCBI): domain Eukaryota; kingdom Metazoa; phylum Chordata; class Actinopteri; order Cyprinodontiformes; family Rivulidae; genus Austrofundulus; species Austrofundulus limnaeus. Next base: position 473,662 of record NW_013952464.1, read on the forward strand.
AAAAGGTAAACTTTCTGCCAGAAACAGAGTATAATGCTAGCTCAAATGTTAGCAACTGAGTAAACATTAGTGCTAAGTACCGATGGCTGAATTTGAAAAGATTAGAATGAGATCTGCTGCCTTTAATGTTGCCTAATATCCCATATTAGCCGGTAGCATTTGTCTAGCAGCCCGAACTGAAYGGGCTCCCAGAGGGCCGATACTGAAGTGGCCAAATGCAGTCTTTTTTTCTCTGAAAGCCATTACCACACTTAACTCACATACACATTGACTTCCTAATGTCATCTCCCAACCCCCCTGGACTTCTCACCCACATAATATACAGTACATTACTACTGACAACACTGAGAATTACTTTACTACTCTATTGTGCAATATCGGTATACTGCATTCTGTTAAATACCGCTAATATCACCATTCCCACTGACCAATATACATAATGTGCAATAACAACCATGTATATTACACCAGAGGCAAATTCTTTTGCACTTTTTATTTTTATTAGTTTACTTTTCATAGTGTTATAGTGATTTTATATTTATAAATGTTTGCACTGGAAAAGGAGTAGTTTTTAATATCATTGTACAAACGTATGTATCGTGACAATAAAAGCTATTCTATTCTATTCTATTCTATTCTATTCTATTCTATTCTATTCTATTCTATTCTATTCTATTCCATTCTAACAGCCATTTAAAACACTGAGCTTATTAAAATGCACCCGCTTCGGATGTTATTATCCATTAAATGGACGTTATTAGCTGTTATCAGTCCCATAGAATGGCTTCAGACTGTCAGCTCGTTAGTATGAGGCATAAAGCCACTAAGGTTAATTTTAGAGAAAATGACATGGGCTACGATAAAGTAGATCSAACTCCRGCKGTAGCAGATTGTTGAATTCCAATRTATATGGCACTGGTAACCCACTAGGGGGCACTGYCGGGRCAGTCTGAAGCCATTCTATGGGACTGATAAYCGCTAATAACGYCCATTTAATGGACTGATAACATCCGAACCAGCTGTWAAAATGACAGTCATACTTGTGCTCCATCTTTAAGTAAAAGGAGCCCTGTGACTGTAACACAGACTGTRGCAGCTTCATTTGACCCATTTACTGAACTTCAGCACAAAATATAGGCTATTGTTAGTGTGGTGGCTGACCATGTTTTTATAATAAATGAATATAAATGTAGAGGCTGCCACACATACTGTATATCATCAAACTATTTAATCACACATTTGGCCTAACCATTGAAAACATGGATGAAAAAAGAAATATGAACCAAATAAAATACATATAAAATATGATTTTTTTTGTTTTAATTAGAATTTTTGGAGAAAAAATGGGAATATAATGCCTTGCTTATAGTATCGCAATATACAGTATATCGTATCATATCACCAAATTCTTGCCAACACACAACCCTAACATCAACATTTACCAATTTTCACAGCACAAAAATACAGTAAAACAGGTCAGAAATTAGTTTTTGCAGGCTACAAGTRGGTACTTGATGTCATTAGTTACAATGATTCTAAGCTGGTAGGCTGAAGCGTTTAAACTACAAATTAAAACAAAAATATCTGATGTGGAAGAGTAGTTCCTCTTAAAGTGCTTCCTTTTCTGCACATCATGATGCAGGGTATGAATTGCACAGTGACCATCAGAGAYGAGTGAGACGTTGACTTTTACAGACATGTACTTCAGTCTGCTGATGAATATATTTGTTTTAATTTCATGTTTACCATCAGTTAATTACAATTTGATTTTCAAATTTAACAAGTGCTAATGAATACCATAAATTCATAGCATATTTTCATAGGAAATATATGCTGTAAAATATACACTACAGTTGTTAYAAGTGTCGTGTAAGAAAAAACGTGTTTAAGTTGAAGGCCGAGCTGATTTTAATGTTCTGAAGAAAAAAAATGCATCTTAAGGTGAGTAAGTTAGCTAAACAAATCAAAAACTGAMAAATGACAAATTGAATGTTTATTCATTACCTACTCTGTGTCTATTTGTGGATGGAATATAGTGGTCAGCACGAACTTAAAACTCAATTCATGATAAAACTGACAGAAGACTTTATCCCGTGTCCCATTTATCACACACACACACACACACACACACACACACAGTAATTTGAACCATGGAAGGACAAGAACTGCAAAATCATTTTCTACTTTTCAAAGTAAAACAGATTTAGTAAAACCAAATTATCTTAGTATATTGTGTGATCTCACTATTTGAAGTTTAACTTTTTTTTCTATTAAACAATAAGTTAACAGCTTCCTCGGACCATGACTGGAAACTGAAAAATAGTTTTCAGGACGCCTCTCTTCAGGTTTTAACGATGGACTTTGACAGGCAGAAACATGAGTGCAATATTGGAGATTACAAATTGTATATTTTCATCAAACACACAGCTGAACATCCCTCCTCACTCCTCACCTCTTTCAGAACAAGGACACAGTTTCCAGGGCCGATGAACTGGGGAAGCTCAGCAATGCGCCCTTTGTTAAGATAAGGACCTGAGAAGCACCTGTGGTTGAAATAGATCTTGGGACAGCAGTATTTTCCATTGCCCTGGCCTGCATACAACAAACAAAAAATTATATAATAAAATGCATGTATATACACAGAATAATACAACAACCGACAGCACTCTCAGCCAGGTCACAGATTTCCACCACAGCTTTAATTCCTCCAACATGCTCACCTGTTTCAGACTGGTTTGCCATCTGCTGTTTGACTGCATCAGGTGATGAAGACTTTGGTGGAGTTCTGCTGTAAAATTGAAAAAAAAAAATTGAGAAGCTGAAAGGCTGTTTTGACTGATTAAATTGAAACAGTACACCAAACAACACTCTGTTGTACTCACTGTTTCTCTGGCTGCACAACAGCTATTTTTCTTTCTTTTTCAACTGAAAAACAATAACTCTGAAGTCAGGATAATTTAAATGTATATTTAAATGTGTTTTAGTACTATTCTCATCGAAGTGTCTTGATCTAAAGCACATTTAATGTGCTGTCTCGTGTTGCGTACCTGAGAGCTTGATGGGGTAGACCAGCGGATAGCCGTTTGTTTCACACCAGCTGACGGGAAAGATGTCCAGAGAATCCACATGGACCAYCAGCTCCGGCATTGGCTGCTTCAGACCTATGAAACCAAAACACATGGAGACTAAACAATCTCTTTCAATGTCCACAAGCCATGGTAACAAGAAYGTAAGCTCAATTATCACACGCTTAAACATCCTGGGTGGAAAATACTGCAAGCTGACTACAGAACTGAAAATATTCCAGCATCTTTAGCAAAAAGTAGCCTGTTTCTTTCTGTTATTTATTGGCAAGACTTCCTGAGTTGTAACTTGGTGGGGATAGGGGTAAACTGTTAAGATGCGTTTTATTCAGTCTTAGCAGAGAACTCTGTTCTCTTAGTTAAACATAAACATGTGTGGTATCTATAGAAACATCTGGATCTTGGCTAAAAACTCATAAAAACATTTTCACGTCCACCAGACACAGTTAGAACTTCAAGAAAACCCCTTGGGGCTTAAGAGGTTAAAATAACTATTTTTTTTTCAAAAAGATTATATAATTTAGAGAGTTCAAGAAATCGTTTAATATTATTTATTCTTCATATTTGATCATTTATTGAATCACAGTGCAGTTCAGTCACAGCATGGTTCTAAATACAAGCAAAGAATTGTGAAGAATGAAATTTGTAGATATTTATGAAAAACTACAAAAAGAACATAGCGTTTTTTTGTTTTTTGTTTTTTTTTCATTTGGGGTGGTAACTCTAAACGGACTCATCTTTGTACCAGGATTGACCAAAGTTATAAAGATTTAATTATGTAGTGTTTGCAACATGACAGTTATTACAAGTATACTGATTAGGATGAACAGAAATACAGGTTTTTGACTGTTTATTACATAATGCACCAGATTATTACACCACCAAATTTTGTAACAATTGCCGCAAAATGTAATAACGTTATTACATAATGCGGCTGCAAGTATTACAAAATATGTTGAAGACTTTTATTACATTTTGTGTCAATTATTATATACTGCGGTTTTAGCGCGAGTTTATTACATTTTGAAGCCTGATTTTATTACATTATTACATAATGTGTTATTACAAAATGAGGTCTTACAAGGTTTCTMCTTTCCTCATTTTGTAAATACAGAAAATATCGACATGGGCAAAAAGATGTCGGTTATTGTCATAAATATCGGTGTCGGATATATTTCAGATTATCTCCCAGGCCTACTCTCATTGACTGATACCCAGTTGTTTTGCAAAGATCACTCGAATCCTTTTCTGTAACAAATTTGAGAACAGCCAAATTACAATCAAGAGGCTTCAAAAGGGTGATTCACCAATTGATAGGCGGTGCTTACTGGTTAACTTTATAATTCATTTTACCAGGTTGCAAACTAGAACACATGGTAAAATATGTAGATCAGCATCATGCTGAAGCAAACTTTAAAAATATGGATTAAACTGCATCAGTGAACAAAATATTTACTGTTTTTATCTCAACCAAGAGTATTTTTTGCTGTAATTTTAGCTGTTGAATTATGAATGTGTTTTTTTTTTCATAATAATGTGAACAAATTTCGGTCTCTTTAGAAGTTGCTGCAGGCAATTTTTAAAATGGTGACAATTTCGAAACGTTAGATCTAAAGCTATCAATTTCGAACCTTTTCCATCTGATTCCTGCATCCTAATAAAGAAAAGGTGCAAAAACGTTCAGGTTACTTTCGGCTCGACTGTGTAGAAAGGAGAAAAATCAAGCTTTGATCTTTTTTCTATTAGCTAAACTAAGGCCCTGTCTACACAAGACCGGACTCTTAATATGTTAATGTTTTTTTAATATCTACAGGGGAAAACAAACCAAAATATAAATAAATCACTCTTTTGGACCTGCTGTAGTTTCCGTAATAGAAAGCGTTGCCAGGTGGAACATGGTGATGTCACTTTAAAATGATTGTATTTTGACCTAAACTGTCATATGTGCTTAATGAGGCTGTTGTAAGGTAAGATATGTGTAGGTCTGAGTGATATGGCTGAAAACTGCATCATGAGATAAGCATTTCTTATCAGTCAATACTGATAATTATTAGTTTTTGTTTGACCTTTTTGAAATAAAGACCAGGAGAAAAAAGACTGATTAATACTGCCAAACTGGTGATGTGACCTCTTCTTCTCCTTTCACTCCACTTTCATTTACTTAATGAGTGAGTGAGTTTGTTGATGCCACCAAGCCTGTCGCACTGAGGGTTTACACAACTTATGCCAATTTATGAACATTTTCTATGACTAAATACCTCATATAAGTTATATATTTGAACTAATCATTAACATTGTAGTATGTACACGTCCAAAAGAGGTTTCCAGTTGMTTTTCACAAGTTGTCTAAAATGTTAGTGTGACAGGGCCTTTAGTTGGGCCGTGAGAGGTCAAGTGGCTAAAGATTTTTCTCTGCCTACATCCCGCAGAATGTCACGTGGTTCTGGATCAGAGTTCAGTGAAATTATCAATATTCCACCGGACGTATTTTATATTGTTTATCACAGTAGATATTGATTTACTGCCCAGTCTTGTGTTTGCGGCCAGCCTTGTGTTTAGTGAAAATGTGCACAGAAAAGGGGTTAAAGGGTATTTTCTATTTATCTGGCAACCCTGATGCCGTCTCACTCGTGCAAAGGTCATTCAGTGTCAGCATGAACAATCACAAATAAACAAACGTTCCTTCAGACCAAGGATGTTGTTGGTTATGCTCCTACATTGCTGCAAAAGGTGAGTAATACAAAAACCCTCTTCTGTCTGCAATTTCCTGCATTGCTTTTAGTTCAGAAGAAACTTTTGCCTGTAGGCGCCTGTGTGCACTTTCACACCTACGTAGTACTTCACACCTCTGCAGGGGGTGCTCCTGAAAGGTTCAACTCAGAGATGTGTGCTGCGTCTCAATTCATGGGCTGCATCCTCATGACTGCACATTTGTCAGCCGCATACGTCAATGCTCCACTCCGAGTGCTGTCCCAATTCGAAGGCTCCTCTTCATGCGATGCAATGCGGTGTCAAAATAAAATCCTACTACAAGTACAGATTCCTCCTCAGCCACATTCCTTGGCCGCATGATGAGGAGCCTTCGAATTGGGACAGCACTCGGCACAGGGCAGTGACGTACGCGACCGACAAATGCGCACTCATGAGGATGCAGCCCGTGAATTGAGACACAGCTATGGTTTCAAAGAGTGAGACTCTGATCACTGGTAATGTGTAAAAAAAGAGCAGCTGAATGGCAACAAAAATGTTACAGTTTCAGTAAAGAACAGCTCAGTGTAAGCAGAGCTCCTATCCCATGCTTTCATGACTCCAGCTCACCTTCCAGGCTAAGCCAAATATATTGCCCTTTGACCTTTGTAACTGTGGCCACGTGAATATTCTCGGGTGATAGCGGGTTGACAGCCTCCAATTTCATGGCTTCTTTAAAGTTGTGTTCACACTGATCCTGCAAAGCAAACAGAAGGGATCAAACCACACTTGAAAATGGTTTAATTAATTTTCTGTCTGAGTACAGAAGATAGAAGCCCAGAATAAGTCACCTGCTTACAACTCAATCTCACTGTAAAATGAAACATTTTAGAATAGATTAGAACAGAAACAGCCTTTATTGTCCTGCGCAGGGAAAGTCAGGGGATTTTTACAGCTGATGTTAAATTATGTCAGTCAGCCACTTTATGACAAACTTCTTCGTCTTTTTGAACAGCAGCTTTTAAGCCATATATTCTCAAAATCAATAGCTTTAAGACTGAAATCAAACCACTACTACTAAACTACTCTTAGCAGTGGAGCTCACATCTGCAGCAGATAAATAATCAACTACAGCACTAAACTGAGCAGAGTTGCCTTTCTAACTCCTGTCGTCTGCATCAAACCTAAAAAAACACATCAGACTGTTTCAACACAGACTGAGCATGAGACTGGTAAATTTGATATAACAGGATATACTAAATGGCTGCAATTATAACAAGTATTCTGTTAGCTTAATGTTGCATTTTTGTAACAAGATTTTTCTCTTTCATGGGAAATAACTCATTTAAATATATATTAAAAAAACACATTTTACTAATATAATTTCATTTGCCTGAGAGAATCATTTAGATTAGATTCTTAACCCATGGGCCGCGAGCACCACCTTGAGGGCCTCAAAAGAAAAACCTTTAACTTTAGGCCACAGAGGGCCACGGGGCTGCATTGATTTTGAATAAAGTGCAATACACTTTCTCATCACTAGTAGTGATAGTGCGCCACTCAGATGTTTGACAGCTTTTTTAATACGTAAAAGAATAACCTTAGAAACCTGCCGAGAATGGAAATTTATGTAAATGAAAAGTAGACAAAAATGAAGGTAATCCATCAAAAAAAGCCAAAGTTTGTTACTAATATGAAGTGCAGCCTCTGGTTCTACCATGCTATATTTTAAAAGTTCAAAATATTATCAAATACAGTTGCAGATATAGCTATATTTTAATTTGAACTTTAAATTACTTTTTGTAGTTTATTTTTAAATATTTTGTCAAAAAGCTGTTGTTACTGTTATTGTTTGTCACTAATATGAAG
>NW_013952464.1:487908-493650 GCF_001266775.1 Austrofundulus limnaeus
AAATAAAGTCTAATGTTACAACTAATCGGGGATCCCTTTAAGAACATGTATAACAGTTTTTCATGTTAAAACTTGAAACTTTGTAGTTTCAGTGCCTTCTGTATCTGAATATGGAAAAGTAAAGTTTTTCAGGTTACAGAGATTTAGATACAAATAAAAAACTCTTGAGAAGTGTCTCTTTATAAACCAGATTATACATTTTAAACTARTTTTAGAATATTTTAACACCTCAAAGCATAAACTGTGTGAAGCAGGTTTCATAAACAGACAACTGGACTTAAATTAGAATCAGCAGTAGGAAATGAAAACTGATATGCTGTGCAAATATAATCTGTGTACTTACTCTACAGAAAATCTGTAATTCCCTGTAGTAGCCTCTTATACGGGCTTTGCTTCCTCTGACTTTGATATTGCACAAACAAAAAAWWAARRWTTTTTTTTCAGTGCCTAATCAATCAACCAGCAGTTAGGTTAAAAATATGAGCCTGCTGAGCAATCTTTGCTTTCTTTATTACCTGTTTTGCTCAAGTCACAGGAAATCAAATGAACGCTTTTATTCAAACATCAATAGATTGAAGTTCATTTGGTAATGAACAAAAAATATTAACACGCAAAACCAAATAAACAGCAAACAACTGTGAAACATTGCACCACAAGAGAAAGAGGAAAGACCGTTACCTTGGTGACAGTAGCAGGCCTGATGGAAATGGGTGCTGCGGGGTCAACAGCTTCTAGTTTCATCCTTTCCTTGAAACAATGATCAGCAATGGCAGGCTGATCCTGAGAAACAACAAAAACAAACCTTGTGAGTAATTTCTTTAAAAGCTTAGCTCTCGTTTATTTGAACCTCCACAAGCTCTGTGCTCAGTGGAGGCCAGTCAAACTGTAACTGCTGGGTGGTGGAGGGGGGGACGCATTCAGAGAGGAACAAATAAAAATTAGTATTGAGATAACCTTAGTAAACTCTGCAGTCAGAGCTTCATCTTGAGGAAGGTCGCTTATCCTCTGTCTAACCTCCTCCCACTCCTCCTCAGTYCGCAGCGCCAACAGCTCTGAAGAAGATAAAAACACATAAATCAGCTGCTGGAGAGGAAAAAACCTGGCTTTCCAACAACTCTGCTATTGTTTGACTAGCAAGGGAATACTGTTACAGACAATAAACATGATGAAGTATTAAACAGAACTTATAAGCTAGAAAGAAATGTACATTTTTCACTCARTTTTAATGCTCACGTTAGGATTAAACTTTAACACTGGTATCATGTGGATCAGCACCACAGTGTGTTACAGCATTACAGTCTGTTAGTAGCTTCTGCAGTTTCCACACACAGGAAAAAGAAAGCTTGAGTAAAAACAGAGTATTAAATATCTATAAGGCCTCAGATGGTATAGAAGATAAATCAGCTGTGTCAGGATGTAGCTGCAGCCGTGAGTGCTTTTTACATTTTKCATATTAACAATATCGTATTTACAGATTTGCAGCACTAAAAATGATCAGAAYATTCATTTCAAGGTCTAGTGGGTCAAAGTCACTTTCTGAATGTTGRGCTCTTTGTATCGTGAAGAGTACACACGATAAGATATATTTTTGTGATGATGAATGATGATCAAACTTATTTTCGTTTAGAATACTACAAATGTCAATGTAAAAGATGATACAAACTATTARGCATACCACGTTCTGTAATAAACCCAGAAATATAATTTCCTTTCTAAAACTTGACCAGGTCAAGGCCGCTGACCTGACGGAGGCCTCAGGGTGCAGCCGTGCTCTTTAGCCCACCCTGGTGGGTGCAGGCGTGGGTGCAGATAAAAGAGCCAGAGTGTAGCGGGCGTGTCTGGGAGGCCCTCGGTGCCGAGCAYCCGCAGCTTCAGCCTTCCTCCGACGTTCTCTTCTACCTCGGCGGCCCAGGCCAGCACCGGGTCGGCGCTGTCCTGGAGCTCCACGTAGCATCCCGCACACAGAAGCTCCACCGGGTCTCCGCCACGCTGAAGGGTGGAGGGAGAGAGGCTGTAAGTGAGGCGGCTGCACGCTCGCTCACGCAAACACACGTGAACGCACGCCTCGGCTGTGAAAGGAATTTGTACTGGAGAGAATGCGAGTGCATGACTAAGTGACAGAACTGAAACACAGGGGCTGAAAGCCAACTAATAACATGAGAGAATTTCACAGGCTGTTCCTACAGTGAATTTGCTTTTAGCAGCAAAGCCTGGGAGGTGTAGACTGAAGCACAGAGAGCCTGGAATTTTACAGACGTCACTCATGACAGACGTCTTTCATGTGCAGGTCACGTGAAGTGACCTGCACATGAAAGATGACATTAAAGTAAATTTGATTTAGTTTGGGTGGAAACTTATCMAAACCTACTTTTATCATTTCAGTTTTGGGACTAGAAATTAGATAAAGACTAATAAAAACACAGACACACACAGTTTAAACAGAAAATTTGTGTAACTAGCTTCTGAACATAATCAGCTAAAATTCTCACKGTTAATGTTGTTTTATAAACTTAATAATGAGAATAAAGTGAACTTTTTTCTATGGGTTTAAGTTATATTCTCCATTTTAAGACAGACAGAAGCTCCACAACTGGGCCTTACCATCTCCAGCAGGCTGACTGGTGCGCTGCACTCCTCAGCCAAGGCCTTCTCCAGCAGAGCCTCCCAGTCTGCATGTTTCTCACGCACGCCTGAGGTGGATGATTCACAAACAGTTTAGTTTATTAACCAAAGAACCAAGTGGTCTTAAAGGATTTTTTCCCCTCGATCAACTGACACTTTAAAGTTAAGCCGCAAAATAAAAAACAAAAACAAACAAAAAATAACAAGTATTCACCAAACAGAATTGATTAGAGCAAGGGTCAAATTCAGACACAACAAACTTTCTCATGCAATGTCTTTAACTTTTTTAATAACACATATTAGAAGATTTTAAAAAGTGCTCGTTAGGTCAACATTTATTTGAAACCCACACAGAAAAATGTGCCTCAGCACATAAGAATTAAACTGTAAGAAACTTCAAGGTCACAAGGGAAACTCTAAAGATAACAAAGAGCAAACAGTGAGATCCACTCGCAGACTGCACATATAATTTGGATAAAATCGGTGTAATATGAATTTATGGACCAAATTACATATTTAATTAGTGAAGCACAGACTGCAATTTTCTGGCCGATCAACAGTCTTTAAAAAAGTCCGACCTGCCGATTCCAATTTTGGCCGATACCGACTGATACTATCAAGTGTAAGGTCTTATTTTATTGAAAAACACTCAACAATACCCTTGAAACAATACAATCTTGTTTTAACTGGACATCAGGTAGTGCTCACAACAGAGCAAAGGAGGACAGTGGTTGACTTTCAGACCTTTGTGGAGGTAGATGAAAAGCCGGTCTTTTCCACTGATCTTATTCAGGCTGATCTCCCAAAGTTAAGGAAATTGGTGCAGATAAATTGGCCTGTGCACCTCAATCTTTAACTTTTATTTTTTGTTACCAAAAATGACCAAATTCGGTAAAGAGGGTGGAAGTGAAGATGAATACTTACTGGACAGAAACAGTATTTATTAAGTATTATTGAGTTTAGTATGAAACTACTTTCAGAATGACAATCATCACAATGAWATGAAGAATGTGGTTTAATGACAACATGTACGGGAGAAATGAACTTAGTATTTCAGAAGAAGTGGTTGCTTAAGGCTGGTTATACATTTTAAGGCAATTCTTTATCTGCTTCAAATGACTGTGTAACAATGGGCTTATGCAATAACGTTTGTATTCTTATCCTAAATGTCTCTTACTTTTGTTCGTATGAAGGGTTCGTACAAACATGTCACGTCAGATTCAACCAACTCTTCTATCTTCAAGAAAAGTGCGTAAATGAGCTGCGTAAACTGATGAATGCATATCAGGTGCTCGCGCACGAGGAGAGGTGATTAGCATAATTACCACCCCAAAAACACCATATAAAAGGTAATGTTTCCTGCCCCAGATACCAGGAAGTGTTCATTCATAAATGACATTGCAAAGTAAAATAGAAGTACTTTACGAGTTCAGAGATTGAAGTCCTGCTCTCGAGATCCAGAAAAGAAAATCTGTCATTTTTAGCAGCGTCAGCTGTGGAATTAAAGGAGCTGCTAAAGCCGAGAGATCCCCGATTAGTTGTAACATTAGATTTGCTAAACATATATTTTAACTGTAAAATAAAGACTGTAAAAATACTGTAGCTGTCTAGTTTTGTACATTTTTAAAAATATATTTTAACATGAATGGAGCCATTTTATTTACATGCAAACCATTCTGGGTAAATGACGTGGGTAGGTCGATGTGAAGCTGCTAGCGAGCTTTATCCACCTTGAAGGTTAATCTTGGACAATATCTGATGATTGAATCTTTTAAATGAAACCAGAGAGCGTTGACAGAGAGGAGAAGGTAGAAATGACTCAGCCTGTAACTGAAAATATGGATGGAGGACAACAGAGCTGCTTCATGGAAGAAGAACCTCAGCTTAGCCTGTTAGCCTTTGCGCTACCCCCGATGCTAAACTGCCTTATATATATTAGCTCAGCACTAGCGCAACAAACAAGCTAAACTGAGGTCCTCCATCCATATTTTCAGTTACAGGCTGAGTCATTTCTACCTTCTCCTCTCTGCCAACGCTCTCTGGTTTCATCTTAAAGAGTCAGATATTGTCCAAGATTAACCTTCAGGGTGGATATAGCTCGCTAGCAGCCTGACACAGAGGACCTATCCACGTCATTTACCCAGAATGCTTTGCATGTAAATAAAATGGCCCCATCCGTGTAATATATTTTTAAACTTTTAGTTAAAAATTTATAAAAACTAAACAGCCTACAGTATTCTTACAGTCTTTATTATACAGTTAAAATATATGTTTATTAAATAAAGCCTAATGTTACAAATAATTGGGGTTCCCTTTAACGTTGTGTCTCCTGTGGGTCGTATACAGTCACAAAAATAAAAATCTAAATCATATTCATCTCTCTCTAATCCTGCTCTGGTTTTTCCTTGGTCAAATGCTTTTAATTTAAATGTAAACATCTGTGTTACATACCTAGTTTACATTTATTCAGAAGTAGAGCAGTCGCGCACTGCTACACCCCCACCCCCCCAACCGTCTCCCCCATCCCGACCGTCGCAAGTGTCAGATGCGATTCTGAAGAGATGCCTTTCAAAACGTCTCCAAACTTCAATTAATGCATAATTTAAGTTGTTAGTTTGAGATCATTGTCAACATCTGTGTTACATACCTAGTTTACATTTATTCAGAAGTAGAGCAGGCTACACCCCCACCCCCCCAACCGTCTCCCCCATCCCGACCGTCGCAAGTGTCAGATGCGATTCTGAAAAAAAGCATTTTAAAATGTCTCCAAATTATTATAACATATAATTCTAATTCAAACAGAATAGCCAATTGTCAACATAATTATGGAGTGTGATTTATTTTCAACTCAAAATATCTTCAAACTAATGAAATATAAAGTTATTAGCGAAGAAAATCCGTCCGGATAGCAGCAGACTGACTGCTCGTAAAATATACGACAGGTCTGGACCACTCGTGAATTTTGTTTGTATCTGAAGACAATCTTACAATACGAGAAAATTGGTGAATGCYACAAATTCTCCTAAATCACTCGTACGCACAATTTAAGAACTGTTAAATTGTGCGTACRAGTGATTTAGGAGAATTTGTGGCATTCACCAATGTTTTCGTATTCTAAGA
>NW_013952464.1:494627-503653 GCF_001266775.1 Austrofundulus limnaeus
CCCTTTGTACGAACAAAAGTAAGAGAAATTTAGGATAAGAATACGAACATGTTCTTGCATGAGGCCCAATGTTTCTACAGTTTTTGGTTTCTTCATCAAATTATATCTTCATGTGCAGGATAATAATGCAATAATTATAGAGTAATTAGTATTCGAGTTCAGATGTAAACAATCAAAACAAAAATTCACAAAACAATAATTATTAAATTTGAATATTTCTTCATCGATTTAATAAAAAATCTTGATGACTTACATCTACAACTCCCAGACACACGTCTAACTTTGGCTCTTACTCACCCTCAGGCGGTCTCATGGTTTTGCCGTGCTGCCGGCTCCAGCCCAACGGGTGCAGGTCTGCCGCCATGAGGTCGCACCAGAAGTCGGCACGGCGGTCATCCTGGTATCCTTCGTAGCGCAGCAGCAGCAGCTGGCCACATGTAGTGATGATGGTGGCCACCCAGTAAGGACCGTCAGCCTCTGAGCGCACACACACCTCCAGCTTCATGCCAGGGGTCAGTCCTGTCTGCCGACCCTGGTCCACCTGAGGTACAGAACCATCAAAACACACTTTGTTTAGTTTAGAGACCTTTTAAAGCTGAAAGTGTACAGTTTTAGATTTAGGGTATGTCTGACAGAAAAAAAGGGGCCTTCAAACAGAAGCAATTATTTATGAAAAGCTAGATGTTTATGTCAGCAGTGAAGGTTGTCACCTACATGTTTGAAGGCATGATGGGGCACAGCCACGGCTCCAGTCTCCTCCAGGTAGTCATCCCAAATAAAGTCAGCCACATCTTGAACACACTCTCCATCTGGAACAGTAACGCATCTCTTTTTATTCCTTTTTTTCCCAACATTTTTATCCATGTCACAGATGCAGATTGAATAGTCCTTACCAGACTCCAGCTTGACCTGGCTCATGCTGGTGCCCCGCCCCCTTTAAGGCCGAGACCAAGAGCTCTGAGAAGGAACATACGAGGAGGATTATTATCCAGAATAACCGAGCAACAATGAGTCCAGAAACACAGCTTCTGGTCCAGTCAAACAAAGCTCTGGAAAGAGTGAGCAGGACTTTGGAACAACCAGAGTCTGTTCTATGGCTGAAAAAATTAATCGTTCGTCACCAACAATCAGTGTCATTACTGAGCAAACTGAAGGCACAGGGAATTTTAACCTCTTCCCTCGGTGCCAAAAACAAAAGAAAGACCATTTGTTTCAGACACTGAAAATCTAAAACCGAGGAGTGTTGGGTTTTGTTAAACAATGCTGCCAAATTTTAATATTAATATTCAAAATGGTTCTTTCTCCTCCTGACTTAGCACCTAAGTAGCACCCCAGATGGTTGGTGTTTGCTGGAAAATTTAGTCTCATCAGAGTCACTTCTACTCGCGAAACTCATTTTTCAAAACCTTAATCCTCTTCTTGCCCCGATGTAAAGATTCAAACGGGGGCTTGACACCAATGTGGACACACACGTCAAGTTTTGACACCAGAAGCTGACCCGGGACGTTGTGAGAAGCAGATGAAATAAGTTCTCTCAACAAGAGAGGCTGTGTGAACGGGGAAGAAGGCAGCGCTGGGCGTGACGGCGACGGAGAGCGGTTTGCCGCTCTGTCAGCCCCTCTCCATTCAGTCGACCTGTCAGACTCGTCTTTGTCACATCTGACATCTCTATTAAAAACAGGGGCCCGCCGTCAGAAGACTGCCCCCCCTGCCCCAACCACCGAACTGCCACTGCGACCCCGGTGCTCCTGTGGGATCAGCACCGCCTTTCACCCACGACCCTGCACCAGACCCTCTCTGTCTTTYCCCCCGCTCCCTCTGACACAAACACACACACCAGAGGGCCTCATTGTCCTGGGGAGGGAGGTGGGGGTCACTTTTCCGATACAAGAGGGAGGGGGGAAGAAAAAAAAGAGCAGTAGGGTAAAAAGAAGAAAAACGGCCTGAATTAAACAAGTTTAATCAAAACACTCCAACTGGGCTTCTGTATAGAACAATTTATCAATCCATTAATTCATTTTAAATTAACTAAATTACATTTTTTGTGAAAATGCAGTGTTGAWACAGAATGCTGAATGACTTCTAATCTGATGAAGATGCTAAAATTAATGAAAAACCAAAAAAAACACCAAACACTAGCTAAAAGAAGCTAAATGTTAGCTAAATATAACAAAGCACTGGATTAAAGTAGCAAAAGGCTAGCTTAAGCTAAAAAGCTTGTTTAAATATAGCAAATAGCTAACCTAAAAACAGCAGAACAGTCAATAAAAGTAAAATGTAGCAACAGGGTAGCTAAAACCTAAAATCAGCAGAACTATAGCCAACAAAACTGTTTTTTATGGCATTTAAAGAAGATCAATAATTTCCTTTGGGATAAACATTTGCAAATAGCCAAATATTTTGAACAGTGTACATTTAGCAAAAAAACTAAAGTTACAGCACACATCCGATGAACACTTTGGTTAAAACAGCAAAACATTTGCAGAAGTAGAGTCAAAAACCAATACCTCACTTAATCTTTAAGTGTTTGCGGTAGAAGTTTGGGTAAGTTGTTGAGTTGCATATCTGCAAAGTTAACAGTTACATTCATTTTGTGTTTCAGAAGGTTTTCTTTTTAATCAGCATTCACATATTAATGTGCTTTTCTACAGCTACCTTTGAAATGAATCAAATAGTTTCAGTCTTTTGTTTGATGCGCAACTGAGGAAAAAACTGACTGAATCAGTCAAACAAATAAACCACAAATATTTTCACTTCATTCAACACTACCCACAACACTCCTTTACAAACATGCTGTTTAACTGTTCCAGATAAACATGAGGTGTAGTTTGTAGCAATAACTGCGTAGAAGAACCCAGCCTGTAAAGTCGTACAGTGCAGACAGGAAGAGAAAAACTTCCCCGTTTCGTACCCACTGAATGGTCTGCGTGGACCACAGCAGCCCGTCTGCAGCTCGCACCAACCAACACTGACTGAACCTGAAAGAGAAAGGACCAAATGTGCGCACACTCACCCACACACACACACACACACACACACACTCACCCACACACACACACACACACACACAACTGAGATCCACGCTACATCCTCTTCACAAGCACTTACCGAATCATATTCTCATTAGCACTTAACACCATCCAGCTCTTCTAAAAAAGCCGCTCTGAACTTCTGACGTTCCATAATTCTGACAACAAACACACACTCAGACAAAACTGCTCAACAGTGCCTAAAACGCTACAAAAATGGAACCTGCAGTTCAGCACGACTTCAAAATTAATGCAGCAGAAAATAAGCCAGAATATTTGTAGCTTTTCGTGTTTTTGAACTCAGATCTAACCAATAYGAAGCAACATTTGTATCTTGTTACTTCATGATAAGCAAGTTCATTTTGTGATGCTTGTTTTAAAAAAAAACATAAAACACAAATTTCCTTTGCGCTGCGTCTGGTGTGAGATCTTATCTACAGACTTTGCCCTTGTCCTTCATTCATCGGCTGTGTTTTACTGCAGTTTAATTCCTCAAAGAAAGTACTCTCATCAATGCTTATATTTCTGTAAAYAAACAACAAAGAGTTGAAACAGGAGTAAAATAAAAGCCTGTAAAGCAAAGACTAGGCTGCTTGTATAGAATTACAAAAATAATTTGTTTAATAGATTTCTATAGTTGACGTCCTACAAACTCATTCTAAACACTGTGCTTTAATTCCAGATATTAGTTACATTTACAATAATCATTCATGTAATATAAAGCTGGCTCAAACAAAGTACCACTGACTGACCAGTGCAGACTGAAAAGTGAGTCCTCACACTGCCATGTTTTAAATGTTGTGGCAACGCTTCTCTACAGGACTTGGCTTCAGTTTGTCCAAACAACTGTCAAATACAAAGTCCGATCTGAATGTCACCAAAAAGTTTGACTGGAATTTAAAAAAAAAAAAGCTTTAAGCTCAGACTTTGCTTCTTTTTCCTTAATGTCAGATTTCCCTGTGAACCTTGCAGATACAAGCTGTTATTTGCTGTATACTCTGCTGACGACAGAACTGGAACCACAATGCATCATAATTCAACAGCTTCAAACCTATTTTCATGGTGCCAAAACACACAAATAATACAAGCAAGTTTTTTTTTTTAAATGTTGGCAAGAGAATGCTGACAAACACAACCACGGAGGGTGAAAAACACGTCAGGATGCACGTGTTCATTTTTCTGTAATTTCATTCTGCTAATAGAGCAATTAGTGGAAAATACCAGAATTATTTAAATGGGTGTTTATGAGAGAAAGATTCATTTCAGGAGATTGTTAGTTTGTAGGAGGAAGTATGCATGGAAATCAAACCTGATTTAATGAAGCTGAAAAAAAAAATTTTTTTTACTTAAGAGATTTTTTTTTAGCACAAACCATCTCTTTTTTGTTTGCATCTGTAAAACTGCACAAAAATGGTTTCTATGCAACAAACACAAAAGCAGAAGAGTGCAGCGAAAGCTCAACTGGAGCGGTTTGGTGGAGAAATAGCTATTTCTCACTAGTTGGTTAACAGAAACGTCACTAGGGCTGCAACGATTAGTCGACATCATCGACGTCACTGAATATAGAAATTAGTTGATGCTGAATTTTAATGTTGATACATTATATTATCTACCCACGTAAATGTTAATTTATAACTGCAATAAAATACACAAACTGCTGCGGTCAGAATTCCTGACCCCAGTTGTCAGAGGGTCAAAATGATAATCTGCCCAAGGGCGGCTGGGCAAATGCAATAATATAATACAAGAAATTCAAATACGTTTTAAAGAAAGCTCTTTTGTTTTTTATGATTAAGCTAGCAGCCAGTGCGGTGGTCCACATCTTTTGTTTGTTTAGCTCGTGCATTTGGAGAAAGTTTGATGTACCCTCGGGCAGCAACTTAGGCTCATGGGACATTTCATAAATATATAAAATCTGAGTATTTGTGGTCTAAAGTAAAGTGTGCAAATCTACGTGTGTTTACATCYAGTCTAAATGTCTCTTATTCTTGTTTAATCTTAATATAATAATTCAGAGATAAAGTGAGCAACATGAGTGAAGAMTAATTCACTACAGCCTCTTACACTAAAAAAAATCAAAGTGTTTGCGTTAGATTTACTTAAATAAATTATGTTCAACAGGTTCTACTCAAYTGAATTGAGTAAACCCAAAGCTATTTTTYCACTTAGTTTGTAAGCGAATGTGAAGTAATTGTGTTAGATTTACKCAATTCAGTTAATTAGATGAAAATGTATTTTTTWTTTWTWTWTWTWWWWTTTTTKWKWGTACMGTAAYTGGGTCATGGGWTGTAATGATTGTAAGTGGAAATAYGRTGTTTCCTTACAGGAAAACAAAAGATTACAACCTATTAATCAGGGCAGCTGCTAATGAGCCAAATCAAATGGCTTGATGGGCCAACTCTGGCCTGCGGGCCCCAATTTGGGCACCTCTGCATTAAGTGCTTCATAGTAAATCACTGAATTATAATAATAATCTATCCTGGCTTGCCTTCTTTCATTTTTATTTTTTGCATTGAAGCCTTATTTGAACTTTTGAATGGTCAGATCCAACAAGATTTCAAACAGGATGGATTATTTTCTTACTTTTAGGCGCTTGAGTATGATTTTAACCAAAGTTATTGTATAGTTTATTTTGAACTTGCATACGTCTACACCCTGCGGGGCAGGTTAAGGGGGAGAGGCTGCTGTTTTGAGTTGTGCATTAGCTGCTTGTTTAAAAGACTGCTTGCAATTTAATTTGTAACATAATTTACTTTTTATTATGTTTACAAGTATTKATGTCAAAATGCATCTGAGTAAGCTATTAAGCTGCAAGAAGCAGGGTACACCCTGGACAGTCGCAAATCCATCACTGARACACACGAAGATGAATAAAACACCTCGCTCACACATAGGGATAATTCAGATTAACCAGTTCACCTAACCTGTCTGTTTTTTTAATCTGTGGGAGGAAACTGCAGTCTCCAGAGAAAACCCATTATGTGCAGAGAGAGCATGCAAATTCCACAGAGAAAAGTCATAGCTGAGTTTTAACATCWTGTTTGTGAGGCAGCAGCTCTAACCACCAACACAAACTTATCTTACTGGTTTTATGTGTGGATTAGGGCTGTGTATTGGCAAGAATTTGGCAATACGATACATATCATAACAGAGGGGTCACGATGCGATATAACCCGATATATTGCGATACTGTAAGCAAGGCAATATATTGCCATATATTGAGATTTTTTTGTCAAAAATTCTATTAAATAAAAACCCCTTACTGAAAAAAAAAAAAAAAGCTAATGTTTACTTACAATGCTAATGCTACCGTTACTCTCTGGCGCTCAAGAGGTAGAGGAGCCAAATGGCTGGCTCRCTGCTGCCAACTAGTGGTCAGAGACTGAACTACAACATAAAAATGAACGGTTGGCAAGAAGGTTGACATTTTAAATCTTAATTAAAAATCGATACAGGGCTTTAGAATATCGATACAGTATCAGGAAATGAAATATCGCGATATTTCAGTGTATCGATATTTTCTTACACCTACTAGTGTGGATTTTAACATTGTCTGAAAAAGACGGATGTTTTCCTTATATACAGCTTTGTTTTAAGTTAATTTTAGGAAAATAAAAATTACACGTAAAAGTTTGTCAGAAGTTAAAAAGGTGCTATCATTCCTAAATTTTAATGTGATTATTATTCTTTTAAGGGGCTTACAGCTGTTGCATTTTCTCCGATAGACCGTACAGATGGAGTGCTCCACAGTTAGGAAGCTATCAGAGTTCCCTGATTTTTCCAAGTTATAAGTTTGACAACTTCAGTGGTAAAAAGGGAGAAAATGTGGAAAATGTGGACTAAGTTCACTTTGTTTTAATAAATAGTCAATGTGTAAAACACAGTGCTTATTTGAGCAACTTGTAGAAAAGTTTTATTTATTTTCTTGGCATTAGAAACTAACGAAAACAAATTCTGATGAACCTGATAATTTTCTGCGAGAAACACTCCAAATCTCACACTGATATCTTCTGGTATCATAGCACCAAATCTTACATTTTTAACTATCTAATTTAAATTTAATGAGCTGGTAAATAAAGATGACTGTTTAAAGACCAAGTCTCTTTATTTCCTAATAATCATATTTCTTAATAAAGGTATGCGACTCTAATAAAGCCAGTACCCCAGGTTTGATAAGGTGGTTTAAACAAATTTTAACTTTATGAACTGTTCAGTTCACCTGATGAGTGTAAAAGTTGCAGCAGGATAGGCAGGTGACCTGCCTATCCTGCTGCAACTTTTACACTCATCAGGACCCTGAAGTAAAGCCATGCACAGTGTCCCCCCCTCAAACGACAGGCATGTCAGAGAAGAGCTCCGTGCACTTTGCAGAGACACACACCTCTGCGCAGCGGCACGTCAACAGGAGCTGCGCGGCCACAGGACAACTCAAGTTGCACAACAGGGAAGTTAGGGGCCAGAAGCAACATATTGCGTTACATTAACTCGACGTGGTGGAAATAAAAACAATGAGTAAAATAAAAAATAAATAAATAAAAACACGGCATCAAACTGTCTCCTGCATCATCACATGAGCTTTTAAAAACCGCATTTTGAGTTTGCGTGCAGATCCCAGATGAGGACGTGCAACCTTCATTATGTAAGACGTTTTAAAAAACACGGAGTGAGTGATTCAAGGCCAGATAAGTGGAAATTTCCAGACCAGAACCCTGGAAGTGGATGTGTTTTAAGACTGCGCTGCTTGTTGTCGGGACTAACCGCTGCAGTCAGAGATGGGCCGTGGACGTCTCTCTGCAGACACACCACGGCGCTAACTTTCACTCTCCGAGCACAAGCCCCGACACAAACTGCACCAGCGATGGATAAAAACCCGGGCCCGAGCTCAAACTGAACCGAACCGGACTCTTTTGGACACATGGTGAGAACGCCTGCGGTCCGAGTCAAGTTACTACTGAACGTCACGGCTCGAGCGGAGCAAAGCTCGCGAGCAATAAGAAGGACGCTTTCCACTCGACCGAAGCCGACTCATCTTTTTGAGAGACGGGAAAAAAGACGAAGGCGCCGCTGCGGCGCAAAACACCGTCAGGAGTTCGTACCAAACAACACAAAGTACGTGAATATTTAGTCTCAAAATACAAACCTTACCTCTAAGTAGTTTTTCCAAGTCGTTTTTTTTTTGGATGCCGTGCTCCTCTCCGCCTGCTCGCTCGTTGAAACATTAAAGCCGCACGACTGAGGAAGCTTGGACTTCCGGTTGGACGTTTCAAAATAAGACGCTTAARTGTAAAGCCAAGTAAAATTTAAGATGGGCTGAATAAAAATTAATATTCTGCTATCTTCTGCTCTTTGTAGCTTTGACCAAAAATAACATGTCAGTGTTCACAACAATAACTACAAAAATAGTTTTTTTTAGCAGTTGTCCTGTTAGTTTTTTTGTTCCCCAAAATGCTTAGCACAAAAAGTAGGCCCTAAGTCAATTTGTGTTTGGTAGATTATTTCTTTGTTGTAACAATTCTTCTTGGTAATAAATCTTATGATTGGCATCTGATTGGCAGCACCTGGGGGTACCAGGAGCTCAAAACAAATGCCAATAACAACATAAAAATAAGGGGTTTGGCAGCGAGGATTTGGCAATTCGTCATCCACAACCTGCATACTCAGTTCTAGCTACTGCTCAACCCATAAATGCATGTTCCTTACAAATGTGGCACCATTTTAAATAGAATTTAACAGGCTTTCCAGCAGTACAAGATTAATTGCCAAGAAGCATACTTTATCAAACAAAAATTTCCTTACGTTTTGAGCAAAGTTTATGAATAATACCAAATATTAATGTAATCATACAATTACTCTTTTAGCCTGAAGCTGCTTTATTAATCCTTCTTCCAGCCACTGAATGTGACCTTTCTCTGAAATCCTCTAAATATTATTATTATTATTATTATTATTATTATTATTGTTGTTGTTGTTGTTGTTGTTGTTGTTGTTGTTGTTGTT
>NW_013952464.1:504814-513036 GCF_001266775.1 Austrofundulus limnaeus
TGGAAGATGGAGGAGCTTTGTTTTTTTTTTTTTTTTTAATCTTTTTAGTGTTTTATTTCTATAAGTGGGGAAATTAATAAAGCGCTTCAAAGGGTGGCTTAATCTGTACTTTTTATTAAATCTCAATAACGCCTAAACACAGCGGCTGCTACATATTTTGTCTTAGAGCACAACGAGCTGCCAAATCATTTTTTTTTTTTTTTTTTTTTTGGAGAGGGCGGGATAAACTGCTGGAAATATACTGACAGAAAAGAGCAATGCTCAAAGTCCACCCGTGTGACAAAATCAACGCCATCTCAATGAAACAAGTGTGTAAAAACCGACCAGCAGCTGTCTGAAACACGTTTTGTCCTCGGTCGTTTCGACCGCATGCTTCATATAATCCTCACAGACCAGCCCTTTCTCACAAAAGAAACCATTTCTCAACAAGCTCCAGGTGGAAACAGGAGGAGAAAAAAAGTGTCCGTCCCGAAGCGAGGTTTGCATAAACTGCCTGAAAGCTATTTAGTAAATAATATAGGAATTTACACCCTAAATTAATGATTTTTGGGACAAAAAGTAGCTGCCTGCAGAGCTGGCATTGTGAAGCCTTTGAAAAAAAAAAAAGAAGACTCATATTAGGAGGCTGAGATTTTTAAATATTGTAAAATATAAAAATGAAAAAAGAATCCCGACTTTTATGTTTTATATTTACATATTAGTCATATAGCTCAACTTTAATCTCTTATCTAATATATAAGCTAAAATTATAATTTAAAAAAAATCACCTTTGACTTAAACGGGTTTGAGTGAGGCTGCAGCCTTTATTTATGCAGATGTTTATTTATTAGTAAACATGCCGTAAGAGACAGCTGGTCACAGCTGGAGCAGAGGATGAGGACAGGTCACGCACGGCGTGCGCGCGCTGCCTGCTGCTGGAACTGTCCACGAGACGAGCAGCTGCAGTTCAGGCCTGTTGCCGCCAGAGGGTAGTGAGGTATCAACAGAAATTCCGAAGGGGTTCTCTGTAATGATGTTTGTTCAGAAATAAAAGGACTCCAGCTGTTCGGCTGTCCCGATCTTTGCTGGATTGTCAGGTCAAACTTTTACAAAGTTTAAAACTGTCTTGATGAAATATGCAAAGCCTTGCCTGAAAACGCCRTTGCAAGCAGATTTTCTAAAACCTGAATATGCTTTACTTTATTCGAGGTGCCTTTCCAGATGTGCAAGCTGCCTATAGACACTAATGCACCCCCCATACCATCAGAGAGGCAGGATTTTG
This sequence comes from Austrofundulus limnaeus, assembly GCF_001266775.1. NCBI lineage: Eukaryota > Metazoa > Chordata > Actinopteri > Cyprinodontiformes > Rivulidae > Austrofundulus > Austrofundulus limnaeus. The sequence continues at coordinate 506,076 of NW_013952464.1, forward strand.
AACCATGCACTAAAAAAAGGGCCAGGTCTCCTTCCTCTTTAGTTTTAAATTTTGATTTGCAGATTCACAGAACAGTTTTTGCTTCAGCTCATCCTAAATGAGCTTTGAACCAGAGAAGACAGCGGTGCTTCTGGACGGTGGCTTTCTGTTTACATGATAAAGTTTTAACGGATGGCACAAATATTTGTAGAAGTGTTCCTGAGGCCATGCAGTGATGTCCAAAWCAGAAYCAGACCTGTTTTAATGCAGAGGCCCCATGAGGGCCTACAGACCACAATCACCTAAAGTTGACTTCCAGTCTCATCCTTTGAGGTCAGAGTTTGCTTCAGTTCTTGAAATCTGTTGATCTTATAAACTGTAGATGATCGGATTTTTAATGTCTCCCAGATGTTTCCTATTGAGCAACATTATTCTGAAATTGTTACACAATTTAAGTTTTTAGCAAACTGGTAAACCTCTGCCCACTATCCCCAGTCCTCTTGACCAGCTACTTGTTTAGTTGCAAAATTGGCTGTTCCCTTTTACTTTACAGATTTTTTTTAGCCCATTCCTGCTTTTTTGAGGTGTTGTTGCCATAAAATGTAAAAATACACCCTCCCACCCTTAAAAAGTACAATATCTTAAACAGTTTGTTAGTATGTTCCACTGTAAATACAATTTGTTTATATCTACAAACCATTACTTTCTATTTTTATTTACAAAAACTATTACAATGGGTTCCAACTTCATCAGCATTAGAGCTATTAATAGTTAGCCACATGGTGCATTTGAGCACGGTTTGTTTTTTGTTTCTTTATATGAAAATATCTCATTTTATAGAATATGAACAAAATGACTGAATTATTTTGGATTGGGCTCTTTAAGCTTTGTTCAACATTTCAATGAATGGTCTGGCCCTCATATTTCTTGATCTAATATAATAAATCAAAAATCCTCATAAAACAGAACGTACATCCTTAAACATTTGTTTCATTAAAATGTTTTTAAAAACATCATTACAGACAAATTAATTGCTGGCACTGTGTCCCAAATACCCAGCATGTCACTTAGAATTAGTTTTGTGTCAAGCACAGCAAAAACGTTTAGCCATAATCTGATAAAATTTTATAAACACCTTATTTTCTTTTCACACAGTCTGTATACTTTCAGAAATTCAATATTTTGAGTGATTTTTTTAGTAAAATCGAGCTCAGAATATTCATTTACAAAAAATATCCCAATAAACCAGAATTTACCACATACTGAAGCAACAAACAGAAAAACCATCAAGTTTACAAGAATATTTATTCAGTTGTTTTGTAAAAGATGGAGAGTAAAAAAGTACAACAATACAGACAATGACAGTAAGTTGGATTTTCCATATACACTAGGGTGGTCCCAAAATGCAAACTTTTACTTTTCCAAGGTGCTTCTTCAGTTTTTTGTTCCATTTGGGGGAAATTTCATAAAGTTTGAAAAATATTAACCACTGCCGCTCAACCCCTATTTTTGTACCATGTRATTGAAATTTAGAGTTCTAATTCTGTCATTGCCAAGGCCTCCAGTGAGACGTTAGCCAGAAATCTGTGGTATCTGAGTAAAGAACTGGCCGGACTTGTCATATTTGACAGCAGCATTGCATGTGATGATCRTAGCTGTTCTCAAGGATGAAGGTCACAATGATCCTCAGTCATGTGCTACAGTGGACCTAGAAGCAAATGAAGCTATTGTTACCAAAAYGGTGGCAGATTTTGTTACATCAAGTCCCATTTTGAGGCATTCAGCATCAACATGAACTACCTTGTCAAGGACCCATCAGATTGGGAGGATGAGCCATCATTCTAGTCATGGTAGGTTCTGTGTAGCATTAGGATGCCAATGATTAGGATGTAAGCGACTAATGATTAAGATGTCAATGACTTTAATAAAGAGGAAACTCATCCAGGATTACAATCAAGTGATCAGCAGTGGCAATACATGCTGCAAGTTGTAGGGTGGCATCAATGTCAATTCCTGGAAGTGAAGAAATTCATGACCAAATGCCACTCTTCATGACTGTTTGTTCTCACCAAATATGTGAACATTGACACTCATTAATTTTTGTATTGTAAGCCCATCCATCCATTAGCTTCTTTCTTTCAAGTTCATAGTGCCCACAGCAATCACTGGTCACCATCATAGGGCCACACAGATGGGGACAATTTAGAGTTACCAATTTTGTTTTTGGAAGGAAGGCAAAGTACCTTGAGAAAACCCACGCACGCAAGGAGAGAACATGCAAACTCTACCCAGRGGGGTCCCCGGGCYGGGATTCGATCCGGCTACCTTCTTGCTGAGAGGCATCTGCTCTACTGTGCTGCCACTTTGTTTCTCTTCATACCTAAGCAAGCGTGTTGGCATGCACAAACGAGCTCAACCATTCTAATTTTCACCCCACATGTGGCAGTGGTTAGAAAAGTTGTATCGACACAAAATTTGGTACAAAAGACTTTCTTTGAAAAAAGGAACAATTTTGTCAGGAAGCACCTTAAAAAAAGTCACATTTTTATTGTTGGCATACTATAGAGGACCACCCTAATATACACCTGTTATTTTAATGTTAAATTCTGATGTTAATAAACTACAGTAACACATATAACATATTAAAGATCTGTTCTTATATGGAAATCTCCCCTTTCCCTTATAAAATACATCCTTCATCATATACAGGRTTAGAATTAAAGACATGCTGAGACTCCTGGTAAGTGTTTATAAAGTGGAGGAAGAGGCTGTTTGTTCCATGCTTGAGCTTAACAGGATGATATTGTTGCACTGGAGTAAAAAAAAAAACAAGAAAAACTAAAAACTACTTTTATTTTTAAGACACCTCCAGTAAATGTTACACAGTATAAATACTTCAATTTAGAATGGATTTAAAATTCACTCCCCCTTTATACAGTTATTTCTACAAGAGCAACCAGCAGTGTTCACTCTCTAACTGGATAAAGTTATTTGCATTTAAAAAGATATCTGTACACACCCATGCSAAGTAAACAACTATGTAGTGCACAAAGACATACCCATTCTGTACCTTCATTTCTCTTAGCTTGAATGAAGTATACCTGTTTATACAGCATTACTGGTTGATAATGTTTATGCCAGTGCAATAAATTATCATGGTACAGTACATTGATTCATTGATCTAAACAGTAATAATAAAAACATGATAAAAGTTACAAAATACTAAATTCATATGTGATTGTCCCCTTCAGCATTAACAGTGAYGCTGGTTTAAGAATCTCCCTTACTTTCTGAAACTTTATACTCWGTTCATCTGTACAGATCCAAGTTGAGACAATATTTTTTATGAGATGCCGGCGAGCATCTGGGTATTATTTTATCTCATCCTCTGACAGAAGAACTGGAAAAGAGCCAGTCAACCCTACACCACACGGAAGATAAAACAGAATAAAGTAAGAGCCTGTTTAGGAGTGYTGAAGTCCGAACGTTTCCAAGGAGTTCGCCTTTTCATTTTGCTATCATCACTTCCAGTCTGGGGTTGACAAAAGAAAAGCCTCTGAATGCGTTCTGGTCCATGGTTTCAATGAGTTTTTTGTCACCGTGTGAGAGGCGGGGCTTCTCGTTGAGGAACTCGCGATCAAAGTTGCTGCAGTCATTGGGAGATTTCTGTAGGCAGAAGGGTCAGGGAGTTAAGTTAGGCCTATAAAACATGGAGAATGCATGCAGGGGTTATATAAAACACACAATCCACAAGGCTCATACCACTTTAGGCCTGAACGGGGGATCGACTTGTCTTTTCGCCAGCGCCGTCCAGTTGATGACTTTAAAGAAAGYGTGCAAGCGGATGTCGTCCACCACGCCCAGCCTTTTGTTGGGATCTCGCACAAACAGCTGAAAAACAGTGACAGGAAACGCTTAACTCACAAAAACAATACAGAGTTGCTGTAATACTATGACCATAAATTGGTGTTCATAAAAACTTTTCAACTACTCACCTGTTCAAGCAGGCTTTTGGACTCCTTGGTGATCCACCTGGGGTAGTGTGGRGTTTCCGTCCTGATGGCGTCAAACAGCTCGTCCTCGTCGTCACCTTGGAATGGTGACTGACCGATCAGCATCTCGTAGACTAGCACACCGAATGACCACCAGTCCACCGAGAAAGTGTACTTCTGTCCAAGCAGGATCTGAGAGAATGGGCATGTCGTCAGAKGAATGTAAGAGTAAGTACACACAGTAGAAACACAGATAATAGTGAGACGAGTGGCATTAACCAAGCTGTCACACTAACCTCAGGTGCAATATAGTCTGGTGTTCCACAGAATGTACCAGCTTTGTTCTCTGCAGAGATCCTCTCTCTGCACATGCCGAAGTCTGCGATTTTAACGTGTCCATCCTTGTCCAGCATAACGTTATCCAGCTTCAAATCTCTGTAAACAGGCAGAGAACAAAAACAGGAGCAGCAATGAATAACTTGCTCCGCTGTAAATTATTCTGTGGAGCTCAAAATACAATTTCTTCACAGCCTCTGAAGCAACACGCAGAGTAAAGCTCACAATGTTCATTCTTACCTGTAGACAATGGCTTTAGAGTGGAGGAACTGCAGTCCCAATACAATCTCAGCAGCGTAGAATCTAAATAATAATATAAAAAATAAAGGGAACGGTTTTATTATACTCGCAAACAAATGCTGCAGCGCTTCATTTCCCTGTGTACTCACGTAGCTCTGTTAAGATCGAAGCGCCCTTTATCTTGAATGTGAAACATCAAGTCGCCTCCATTCAGATACTCCATTACAAAGAAGAGATGCTCCTGAGGAAACCAGATATTACTGTCAGCTCACTGACACATGAACTATGCGTAGTAGTAGAGAGGGGGGGGGTTGGATAAAACCATGCTGGATGTGTAGATATATTCATTAAACTGCTGGGAATTGTCTCTCTACAGTATGAGTCATAGTCCCTSTTTGAAAATAAAACCCATCATAAGTTAACAGGGTGTCCTTACTTTGGTCTGGAATGTGGAGTAGAGGTGGGTCAGAAAAGGGTTCTCCCAGGCCAAAGACAGGACTCTCTTCTCGATCATGGTGCACTCAACATCATCATCCATGAGAACCACATCCTTCTTCAGAACCTTCACAGCAAAAAACTGGCCTTTCCCTTTCAGCTCTGCCAGCATAACCTAGGGATTAGAGATGGTAAAAATGTGCCATCAGGAGAAACTTGAGTTCATCTTGGTGTGAAAACCTGACGGCAGAGTCAGCATGACAAAATTAATCTAGATTACTGAGGTCTATAGAAAAGCAGGAGTGAGTCTTGATCCTGTGACCATGTGAACTAATGTAGCACTAATGCTAATCAGAACGGGCAAACGTCTGGATTTACTGTTACTGTACATATGGGCAAAATTCACACTAATAAGTGCAGATTATGTAAAAACTATTAATGGTAATATTAATAAATATACAATTAATAATAATAATAATATTTCTAAAGTATATACACAAATGCCAGAAAGATGTGTGTGTGTGTTATGGATTTACAAAACAGAAGAAAAACAAGAAATTGCATCTCATTTCACAAGTAAACACATTTTATCTTATTAACCTCAACATGTATGCGATCTGACCAGAACTGAATATTACAAACTAGCCTCTAATTTATGCTGTATTTACAGATTAAAATACTATCATGCATTAAACTATTTTTAGGTTTCTGTTAGACAAACCTGACTTGTTGAGAAGGTGGTTAGCTAATATTASTACAGACAAGTTTCATCTTTTAACGTATGTATGCAGAGAACATTTTCTAAGTGTCGAATGGTAAATGTTTATTATTATTAWTACTTATGACAGGTAAGAAATAATAGAAATACTTTATTAGCTGAAGTCCTAATTTTTTAACTAGCTAAAAAGTCTAAGGATGGAAAGGACTAAGGACTGACAGCAGGTCTGGTTTAGATAATCAATATGATAAATTATTAAATTTTCCACTACATGTAAAATATAGCTGTTAACAATTAATTAATTGTAAAAAAAATTACAAAAACTTGCAACACAGATCCAGTTGGGCTTCCTGTTAATCAAATAGCTGCCATGCTGGCTGTGAGCTGGCCCCCTGTTCGGTTGCCATTTTTGCTCCTGTGGACAGGATGGGCAGGGCTCACTCTAGGTTTATTTAGATCTATGATTTGGACAAACATGGACTTTCCTTGTTTCCATCAATGAACTGCAGTCTTTTTTACCCTCAAAATGASTTTGTCATCTTTTACAACAAACCGCCAAGGTCTCTTCTCTTGTCATTTGCTCCTACAGAATTTGGGATCAGTGTTTTAGACAAGTTCGCTCAGGTGTTATAGGGCCGTACCTTGCCAAAGCTGCCTTTTCCCAGCACTTTGTGGAACACCAAGTGGTTGAGGGTGAGATGAATCTGGGGAGTTGTGTCTGCAGACGGGGCAGGACTCACACCCATGTTCTTGTCATCTGGTGTAACTACACATTTGCACATTTTAAGTAAATTAATATGCAAACACGTATGCAAATATTCATGCAAATTCTGCTAGACAATTCAGGATTATGGAGGTAAACAAAGGATCAGCGRCAAAACAGAGTGGAACTTAACAACTGACTGAAACCAAACAACTCATAGGAACACAGCTGCATAACATATCTTACCAGTAGGTTCTGTTATGCCGTTTCTGATGTCTTGATAGATTCCAACATCTGGACCATTAGGCTCTTCAGGTTTCTTTGGGGATTTCTAAAAGRTTAAAAAATATTAAAGGGATCCCTGATTAGTTGTAACATTAGACTTTATTTAATAAACATATATTTTAACTGTAAAATAAAGTGTAAAAGTACTGGGCTGTTTACTGTTTTAATTTTTTAAAATATATTTTAACACAGAGCCATTTTATTTACACACAAAGCATTCTGGGTAAATGATGACGTGGATAGGTCCTCAGTGTGAGCGAGCTATATCCACCC
>NW_013952464.1:513498-525531 GCF_001266775.1 Austrofundulus limnaeus
TTAAAATATATTTTAAAAAATTACAACAGTAAACAGCCCAGTATTTTTACACTTTATTTTACAGTTAAAATATATGTTTATTAAATAAAGTCTACAACATACAACTAATCATGGATCTCTTTAAGTATGAAGCATACATAAACATTCATTGTAAAGCAAAATACAAAGCACACTGCTGTACCAACCTGGGCGATTTGAGCCAAGATTTCTGCCAGCATTTTCTGGTTGACTCCACACAGATTGCCCACTTTAAATTGACAGTAACTATGAACATTCAGGGCGCATTCTAGTCGGCAGCATGAAGAACCAGGCAGAGATGGGAAACAACATTAGAAGATAATGTTAGACTTGTGGCAGAGGGCAAGAGGAGGACAAATAAATATTTTTGGGCTTGCATGATAAGAACCTTGTTTAAAAATTCACCTTCACATTTAAGCCCCTGCTTGTAGAGACCCCACAGCAGGCTGCCACAGTGGTCACAGAATGTGGGGCTTTTGTAGTTGTAAGTCTTGAAGCGATGTGGCACGTCAACTTTGAAACGCTCCTTTTGGAACTACAAAACACAGGAATCAGTTAAAAACTCATGGGAATGAAAGGTTTTTGGCTGCTTTTGGGGGAAAGGTAAAACGAAACTCAATAAGGGAAACATTAAGCAAACATTTTCACTAATTGAATAAATAAACAGAGGATTTGTAGAGTCATCATTGAAACAAATGAAGGAAAAAGCAAATAGTGATAACACATCAGCCTTCTCTGACGTTAGCAATGAGGCTGACGCTTCGGCTTCATGTTGACGTTAACTTCGCTCACCATCGTGTCACGGCTGTTTTTGGCTGTTCCAGTGCATCTGCCGATAATCATTTCGATGCATTTTTTGTGGATCGCGGCGTTGCATTCTGGGTGAACCGAAAAGCGAGACACTGAGTTAGCTGGGTTGTGTGGGCAAATTCAAAGCTACAAATAACAAACGAGATTAGCTAGAACAAACACTTACGTCTGCATTTGTAACCTTGCTTGTTGAGTCCCCTACATGAATAAAAAGGGCAAATGTCAGTATTTRAGACATAAAGAAAACATGCATGAAGATATATTTCAATGTTAGAAAAAGGGGGCTTAAAATGATTAACATGCAAGAGATTTTTGCTTATGATAAAGCTGCACGTTTGTTGGTGTGGAAAACAAAATGTTTACTTTATGCAGCAGGTAAACACYAAATTTCTTCCTGCCTGACTCTGAAGGAATAAAAAATATTGCAGTTTGGAGAGGTAGGGAAAAACACCGGCTCACARATTGGTGTTGCTGCCAAAGTTTGAGGATGACGTGACGGCCTGTTGGGATTTGACTAGACACTGACTCATTCTCACTATGGCAGCCTTCCAGCTGTATCTTAATAAGTGAAGCTGCATTGCTTAGAGACGAGCAGGCAGGCAAACTCATTTTCATGACAGGTCAGAGTACATTTAAAGAGATACTCTCCGTCATGAGATTCAACCAAAAGTCAAACCACAATGAAAGTTAAGGTTCAGACCAACATGATGATTTTTCTGACAGCTGGTGTGAAACAAGAGCCAGATTTCTGCAGCTCACCAGAGGAATTCTTTGCAGACGGAGCAGAAGGTGGGCTGGCCAAAGAAGGTGGCGGTGAACTCGTGGTCCTTGATGACATGAATCCTTGGCTGTTTGATAGCTCCTCTCCTCCTGTTGAGGGTTGTGATTCCATCTTCAGGAATAGACTTCACTGATGCCGCTGAGAGATGAGATCAGTTCACAAATAAGATCACTGGATTTCTATTTTGATCAATGTATAATACTGGAAATTATTTTTTCTAGTAAGTTTTCACTGATTTCAAAGGATCTACGGTGGTTATTTATGACTTTTTTCCCCTATTTGTTCAATTGTTACAATTGGAATTGTACAATTTTTATGAATTCATCAAAATCAAAAAGATTTATGAGCTTGAGAAGGAATAGTTTAAACAAGCAGCTAAATACTACAGCAAGTTATTATTTAAGGGGTCAAAAGTCGCTCAGAGAAAACAACCACTGACACTTCACAAAGGAAGTAAACAAAGATGACAAAAACTCTGGCATTATGCTATCAGATGCTTGTGTTTGGAGAGCGAGTCAGTGAGCCAGGCCAAAAAAACACAGAGGGAGACAAAAAGACAGACAGAGGAGGCTGACTGTTTCACACAAACCTAAAAATACCCCAGGCTTCTTTTCAGGGAACCTGTGGAGTGTGTGGGAGGGAGATGATGGAGTATGAAGTTGTTTTATAATAGTGGCTTTCTCCATCCCTGATCAGAGACCCCCCAWCTGTGCTCAGCCCACACAGAGACACCAATTACACAAAACCAGTTCAGAGCTATCCCAGGGACATCTCTGCCGCTGTGACTATCACAGGCTGGTGTGTCCGAGTGGCAAAGCTGGCAACTAATTTTACCGCCTCGTGCTGCTCTTCTTTATCTCTAACAGCTGAAGGGAAATTAAAAATATATCAATCATACAAATAATTGCTACTTGTTATAAAACAAGCTGCAAATGGRCAATTTGCTGCTAAAAATATATTTCAACCCGTGCTTTAAGCATGTCAAATTTCTCAAAGAAATAAAAAACAATAAATATTTTACATGTTTATGTAATCTAAAATACTATTTAAATCCTACTTATTTTGTATCTGAAGAAATGTATAATTGTACCTCTTTGTACAAATGTTAAAAACATTAACTGACCAACAGAGTTTTTGTGATGCATCATTTCGTCACACCTAATGTCAGCCGACCAGTGCAATGTGAAATATAAAACCAGCCTGCAGACGTTTATTTACAGGGCAGGGATTATATCAGCACTACAATCCGCACCCAGACAAACACTAATGAGCTTGTTCAACTGTTGTGGATTAAAAAACAGACTTGGACACGTCTCTAAGGAGGCATTTCTGCCAGTAGAGGGCGATATGTAACAACTCAGCAGGTGGACATGTGAAACCAAAACAGAAAGGGGACCAGCTGTAGCACTGACACTAGCTCCTTTCTGTCTCAGCACAGCTCCCTGGTGGTCTAGTGGTTAGGATTCGGCGCTCTCACCGCCGCGGCCCGGGTTCGATTCCCGGTCAGGGAACAAACATCTTTTTGTTTATTAACATTTTTCTTTGTTATATAATGTGGCAGAAAACTCTTCCTTATGGATTTGCTCAGCTGGTAAAACTTGGGTACCTAATAAGTTAATTGTCCTTTTTCCATATTACTCAATATATATTATTTACGTGGGACTCTATACATGAGGTGATATCTATGTTAACAGTCTAAACTCTTTTAGCCAAAGATTTAGAGTTAATCATGTGCGACGTTACCTTTTTCATTTGAATCACCGTTCTCCAGGAACAGCTGCACACKGATCTGAATCCTCCCTGAAGGATGAAGATCCACCCAGAACTCAGTGAAGCTACCATTTTTAGACTTCTTACAGCGCTCTTCGAGCACCGACACACCCAGAGTGGCTTTGGCCAGCGGCTCCTCGGTGCTTTGCATTAGAACTATTTCGATGACACGTCCCTCGTGGATGTGAGAATCAAAAGTGGACTTCCAAGGAGGATACATGGTGGGCTTCCTCTGCACCAGGGTCTTCCCTCGCTCTGTCAAAAAATGAAAAGAATCCCCATTAAGGAGGGAAACAAATGTATTGCAGCACAAAGCTTCTGGAAATGTCCGACTGCTCAGGTCAATAAACTTCAATAATCTGGCATCTTCACTTTTACAAAACTACAATTGTATAATTGCAAGCATATACAGTAGTTGTGCATACCTGTGGTGATAGTCTCCTTCATCTTGACGGCACAGATGAGAGGAGTTGTCGTTGTGGGCAGGGCGCCAGTTTCGGCAGTATTCAGGGCGATACGAAGAAAAGGTGCCATGATGACCTTTCACCCAGTCCTCCTAGAAAACCAAACTGTCGATTAGGATTTCAGATTGTATTTGCATTACTCAAGTTCTGCACTTAGAACGAAGAGGAAGAGCTTCACATGGCTTCATCAGATAGGATTACAAAGAAACTCTTCAATGCAGCACACACAAAAAAGMAAGAAAGCAAGAAAAATAAAGCCATAACGACTGTCATTTAAAAAATAATAATTCTCATTTTGTATACTGTTTGTGTTGTGGCAGAAGTCATTTACTCTTTTAAATAAACAGAATTATGATCAGATAACAGTTTTGTTGAGTATTCCTCTCCACATGATCTGACAATATGCTATCAGTTTCCTTGGGAAGGTCTGAAAATAATTTTTGCTACAATCCATGCATCCATCCATCCACTTTCTCTTATTTCGGATGAGTCATGGGGACAGCAGCTTGAAGCAGTGAGGCCCAGACATTTCTTTCCACAGCCACCTCTATACTGCAGACTCCACCATCAGGACCGGTCCGCAGTACTGAGGAAGCTGCACCAACCCATCTGTCCATCTCACGCTCCATTCTTCCCTCACTCGTRAACTAGAGAAACTTGAACTCCTCCATGTGAGGCAGCATCTCCCTCCCAATCTGAAGAGAGCAGTCTCTTTTTCCAACTGAGGACCATGGACTCAGATTTGGAGGTGCCAATACTCATCCCAGCCCTTTCACACACTCAGCTACGAACTSCTCCAGTGAGMGCTGAAGGTCATGACACGATGTCCAACAACAAAACATCATCTGCAAATAGAAGAGTTGGAATCCTGAGTAGGGCTGCACGATATAGTGCTTAATATTGCATTGAAGATACYGTATGACTTGTGACAAATGAACAAATACATAAGTAKGTATTGTTCAAGTCTTTCTGCTCTGGGTTCAGAGCATTAAAACAAAAAAACTAATCATTTTCATTCCAGCATGACTTAAAAAATATATATATGAAGAGATCCATCCAATTGGCCAAATAAGTGAAGGGTTCCATTTGATTTGTGAAATACTTCAAGCTTCTGTCCATACATGCCAACTTGTACGGATTGTCCGTAAGTTATAAGGATTTTATGTCATTTTGCAGGTAAACGGATGTATAGAGCAATCTCACAGATTTTTTTCTAAACCTCATTTTCAAATTTATCTAACATGTCAGAGCCTGTAGGATGATTTAAAAAAACAATAAACATCATCAAATAGCCATCTTCCTACCTGTTCTGTCGCTAAAAATAAGTTTTGAACTTTTTCCTCTCTCTTCTGCTTCGCAGCGGGCGCTTTCATGTAGTTTTTTGTGATATGCCTACTGAACAGGCGGTCATCGCGATGACGATACATTTTTGATGCAATGCACAGCCCTAATCCTGAGGCCTCCATGAGGCAGACAACACTAGGGGTGTAAGAAAATATCGATACACTGAAATATCGCGATATTTCATTTCCCGAAACTGTACCGATATTCTAAAGCCCTGTATCGATTTTTAATTAAGNAGCTTCTGTCCATACATGCCAACTTGTACGGATTGTCCGTAAGTTATAAGGATTTTATGTCATTTTGCAGGTAAACGGATGTATAGAGCAATCTCGCAGATTTTTTCAAAACCTCGTTTTCAAATTTATCTAACATGTCAGAGCCTGTAGGATGATTTAAAAACCAATAAATGACATCAAATAGCCATCTTCCTACCTGTTCTGTCGCTAAAAATAAGTTTTGAACTTTTTCCTCTCTCTTCTCCTGCTTTGCAGTGGGCGCTTTCATGTAGTTTTTTGTGATATGCCTACTGAACAGGCAGTCATCGCGATGACGATAAATTTTTGATGTAATGCTCAGCCCTAATCCTGAGGCCTCCATGAGGCAGACAGCACTGCTGCTTCACAGGACCTGCAATGAAATTTGTATTTCAAGCTRTGTCTTGGTTATTTTTTAGAAAGATGTTGAGTAAAATGTCTTGCTTTAAAAATAAAACAATTTAAAAAGACCTTTCCTTTTMTGGAGCTTTAGAGAGCAGCAAATGAACAATCATGAATAAAAACCCTCAAATGCTCAATGTGTTAACAGCGCTGTCACATAGTTGTTTTGTTGCATGAGCAAAAGAAACCAKTCACCCATGGTGGTAAGCTACATTGTAGCCACAGCTGCCCTGGGGCACAGTGACAGAGGCGGGGCTGCCATGYACCGACGCCACCRAACCCTCTGACYACYATCAGTAGGCAAGRYGGGTGAAGTGTCTTGCCCAAGGACACAAYGACGGAGACAGCTGAAAYGGGGGATCGAACCAGCAACCAATGGAATGACTCCTCTAACCACTCCAGCACATCTATCCCAAAAAACACATTAGCTTATACCCTAAATCCAAAAAGCAGAAACTCAACCTAACAAAATTCCTTCCAGAATTTGTGAAAAAGACTTTCTGCACCCTTATTAAACATATTAATACTAAAAACATGAATGAATCCAAAAACTTCAAAACCTTAACGCTGACCAAGAAAAACCTTTTATTTCTCAGCCTTTAATGAAACTGAAAACAAAAACACACTGGAGACATTCAACCTTTGGCTGTTCCTGTTAAAGATTAAACTATGACCTCACATTTCAAGTTGTTTAAAAATGTTCATGAGTTTATAAAGGACTAAGCACAAAGAGTTATCACAAAACTGTTAAAAATCTGCTCAGAATTTGTCCTAAAAGAGAATAAAAGTATTGATTCATATAAAGATGCACATTTTAGCTTGGCGGTAACATTTAAGGAGATAACACTCCCGTGTTTTGGCTTTCTGTCAAGTACATCTTCGATGATTGATTTCCCTTGTGTTTATGTTATTTTGTCATGATGAATGTGCTGCATCATGAGGCTCCAAGTGCCTGAACCAGTGTGTGCTGTTGTACATAGTTCATGTACACACATCACTTTGTAGACAAAAAGGTTAACTAAATGGTATTTTAAGCCTCAGTTGGATTTAGTTTTAGTTTGCCGAGGTGAACTGAAGTTGAACATTCTCTCACGGCATGTGAATATTTTTGAGGGGACCTGCAACTTTTTTCCCCTCGACAGGTTCAACTATTAACTAACCCCAGACTGTAAAGGGTGTCGATACAGCTACTGTTGGAAACTCCAACTTRACTTCCTTCTCTGATAGGCAGAAAGAAAGAGTTAAGAGCCTGCTGTGTGAAAATTATCATARTGAAATGAAACATCTGACTTTCACACATCAGTTCTTACATCTTTACGTTGTTTTATAAAGGGAAAAATAAAAAAGAGGAGGCAATTCTGAGCTCTGATACAGTGGAAGTCAATGAGTGTTTGGATGTGTGCAAACTGTGCTCTGGGGGGATTTCAGAGGAAAATGTAAGTCCTGCAGCAGTGTGAGACATACTGAAGAGAAGACAAAATGTCCACAATTTGATTTACAAACTGTATGAGAGGTGTACATTTCATCGTGCTCTACACTGATCATTTTGGCATTAAATAATAAAAACAAAGATCGTAAAACCTAAAGAAAAAAAAACAATTTAAAAAGGATACAAATATCAAAATGTCATTTCAGTCATGTTAAATCCAATTGTACGGGATTTAATTAAATTGCTGTTTCTACAGCAGGTTGTTCAAGTAAAAAAATAAAAAAAAACAACAGAAAAACAGATTCACAGCAAAAATAGTATAAAAGGGATGCATCAAACCTAATTTAAATGAAAAAAAACTTTAACCTCAGTGAACATGTATGTCTATTATGTGCAACTGTATATAGTGCTTAAAAATATGCTTAATAAACTGAGTTACTTTTAGAAATTTTCCACTTGTCCAGTAAGAGATGTGAAATAAAATAGAAGYGAGGAAGTGAAAAACAGTGGCAAGTTGTCCACAAGGTGTTCTTCACATAGACCTGCTTTAACGGTTTACTTACTTCCCCAACATTATTTTTTTACTGCAAATAAATGTTATGCACCTTAAATGTTTAGAATTTTACACATCCTCAAATAACCTCTAAATAATAATCCGAGTCCAGGAGACATGATAGGGCCTGYACTCTCTTCTAAACACATAAGAGTCGTGTTTTCTCAGAGAATGTGGAAAAATGGGAACGTGGAATCTATAAAAAGGGTGGGCAGAGGAAAACGGAGGGGTGAACAAAAATAAAATCAACTACCCACTGGAGGGCAGGTGGGGGTCAGATTTACCTTCAAAACACTGAGCCATTAATCAAACGGACATAATGTGTGTGTGTACATTTAATGAAAAGTGCCAGTAAATGTCCAACAAACAGGCTCTTCCTTCTGTCTGTGTTTAAACTTTCAATTTGTACAGTTTACTTTGTCTAATAAAAGTAGTCATAAGTGGAAAAAAAGGCTGTTATCTTTATAACTAAGGCATGCTGGTAAAAACAACTTGCCTAAAGAAAGAAAAAAATCTTATCATGTGAGYAATGAAATTTAAGGAGTGCCCATGCACACACATACGTCTGCAAACAATTCAGTAGCTGTTTAAATTATACAAATAYAAAAATGAAATCACCGAACCTGTGATAAATAATGCTCTAAACCACATATTTTACTGAATAAATAATGTAGAAATTATTTTTCTTTTACTTTGTTTTTTGCTGAACAACCTTTGTTTAGAAATTAATGAAATAAACGAGATGTTTATCCTAAAATGTTTTAATTACATTTTCTCTTAAAATAAGAGACTAATAAAGACTGTGGCTGTTTCTGATAAAACAAAACAATGACTGTACTAAAAACCACTACATAAAACTTGTTGTGAATTGTAGTTTTAGACCAGTAGGCAGTTTAAATTGAAGACAGACAATTCTGCAACAATATAATCTTACAAAAATTTCAATAAACTCTAAATTGATGAACAATTTGTAACAGTATCCAGAGAAGACTTCTTAAAGGCCTTGTCACACTAGACAACTTAAGCCAACTTATGAGCATTCTAAAGATATCTACATTGAAGTTGGTATTGAAAAAAAAAATCAACAGGAAGCTTCTTTTCAGCACGTACATAATATATATTTGATCAGTTTGTTCAAATTACAACTTCTATTAGCAATAGACATAAAAAATGTTCATAAATTGGCATAAGTTGTCTAGTGTGACAAGGTCTTAAATGTGGTTGAACATGACAGATCAGAATGATTTTTCTCAGACATCACGAACATCCATAATTAAAATGAACATTTCTCTCATTTTTTTAAACAATGTACYTTTCCATGACAGCAGTACTGTGATWAAGRACAATAGGCGAGTCAGAAAAGTACAGCTGTCTACARAAGGTGAATTCCCAAAAAAGACAGATTAACGTCGAACCTATGATCACTAATGTACCAAAAAAAAAAAATAAGTCACATAGTTTGAACGCAACAAAATAGTTCCTTACAAGCAGCTGTGATCAAGCAGGTTTAGCAGGCTGGAGAGTTTGTGAGTGAGAATGTTACCYGCAGCTCATTATGGGAAAGTATGAATTAAAAAGCAGCCGAATCACTACATCCCTTTTTCAAAGATATATATATTTAAAATTGTTAAGTTCAGAGTTTCCCCTACATGTAATTGATCTTGGCGCACAACCACGGCAAAAATCATAGCTGCCACACTTTCAGAATAAAGTTTTTTCTTTTTTTAATAATAGGCCTATATTAGGCTAAAACAATGTAAAGCATATCATATATCCTATATTTGCTCTTTTATACTAAATGTAATCAGACTTTGAAACCCTATTTAAACATCAATGAAAAGTTAAGATATACTTTATTTTGAAAAACCAACACCGCGGGTTCTTGTGCACAGCAAGGCTGTGAGCTCGGTGTCTGTGTGTGTAGTCCTCAAAAAGATAGCAAGGTATGTATGTGTGTGTGTGTGCGTGTGTGTGACACTCGATGAAAACTGTCTGATGTGACAGATTTGCAAGCTACTTTTTTTTTTCTTTCAAGGAAGACACGACTGGTGAAGCTACGTACAGCATGGTTACCTTGTCAATAATTACTCTGATAAAGCAAGAACCACCAATACAGACCCCGCGTGTGACCGGGAGTCAGCGGCTCCAATCCTGCCTCAACTTTTAAAAATTAACAAGTAGTTTGTGAACTCAAAACACTGTAAATCCAGGCAGAATGAGCTGCTGTTAGTCCACAAACTGAGCACACTCCTCTGTGGGTGTGTGTGTCTGTGTCTGTGTGGATGTGTGTGTGTGTGTGTGTGTGTGTGTGTGTGTGTGTGTGTGTGTGTGTGTGTGTGTCGCCACAGCACAGACGGTCTCAGGAGCATTAACCCTTTAGGGCCCAGATTTAAAATGTGGTAAATAAATTATTTTCAGTGATTGAAAGGAAGTAGTTTTTTTGTAGTTGCATTTTTAAACTGTTGTCTTTAATATCTACAAGAGTTAAGAGTTCTTCTGAAGAGTTACAAAGACATTTTATAGAAACAGGATATGATTTGATTTGCTTTTTATTTTAAACATGTTACAGAAGTAATAAGAAGCAGGTTTATTTTGAATAAATAAATGTGTTCATTCCTACAAAACTGTCAAATATATTCACAAAATGCACTAAAATGAATGAGATTAGCATAAAATAAATCATGTTTTATAATTAAATGTCTGTGTCACCCCCACCCCCCCAGCCTGGTTAAAACCAGACCCTCATCCTACACTTTGTTTCGTACAAGGGTCTGGACTTGATGCATAGAGAATTGATTCTTGCAGGAGGCGTGGCCTCTGCTGAAGTTTAAAATGATTGGATCAGTTGGTTGCGATGTGTGTCACTGTGATGGAGGCTAAGCCAAGAAACTAACCTGAAATCGCGTGTGCTGTAAAAAACTCTGAGAGGAGAGAAGTACCGAGCCGAAAGAGACGACTGTAAATGAGAACTGCTGCTTTGTCTAATTTAATTTAATTTAATTTGGAAGCCTTATCAACATAGACTGGCTTCATTCACTTCCTCCGCTGCCGTATGCTAAAATAACTAGCAGACACTGCGCAGAACATCGACGTCATTCAAAAACTCCTCTTTCTGTTCTCTGATTGGCCCAGGTAAAATAAACTACAAGCAGACACTGCTCAGAAAATTTATGTTCTSTTCTCTGATTGGCCCGGCTAAAAATCTGCCAGCGAAATCCATCTCAATGGGAGAAGTGAAGGAAAACTAGAATTGAGCGGAGCTGCGTAGGAAGGTAAGGGCCAGGCTACCACCCCCCAAATCCCAACCAAAAAAATAAATAAAAAAGGCCGCCCACCACCACCACGGTTAAAAAAAAATCCTAGGGGAAACCCTGAAGTTATCAGACAAATTTGATAGTTATTGATACTAAAGTTTAAATGTAAAGTGTAAAGATTCATTAATTGGTTCAAAACTACGTGATGCTTAAAGTTGTCTTTTATTACACAATTATTTTATGTCTTTTCAGACACACCTGACAATGTTTTATTGGTGTGTTTGATGCTTCATATGATCCAGCTCATCTACAATCTGTGAGTCAGAAAATTACCGTCACGAGCCTCTGTTCACGATGAGCTTCACCCTGAAAACTTTGACAGCATGAGTTCAACATGAACTACAAGAATGCCTGACAGCTATTTCCATTTGGTACAGCTCTAATGTTCTCACAATTGTCAGTTTCACCTGGGTTATTTCCTTAGTTACACCAAACTGTGAGCAGAGAAGGCGTGGTTTAGTTTCTGGTTTCAACTCGAGTCTCAAGGTAGTTAAAAGTTCCCGTGTCAAATACCACAGAATATTTCCATCACATTGTTCCTATAGTTTAAACTACAAAAAAATTGAACAAAATGCCAAACGTTTTCTCCAGTTGACTTGTTGCTACTGCGAGCCATCTCAGCTGTGTGTAATGGCTGAAAAAGGGAAATTATTAAAAACCTTTCCCTCTTGTTGATAAAAGACAGGAGTTTGAAATGATTTTAAATAAGAAATAAAAAAAACACAAACAAAAAAAGGCTTGTCTATCAGGAGAGCAACACTTGTCTCTTTGTTAAGATAACGCAAGCATTTGCAACAAGCTATAAATAGTTAGCATGTTAGCAGGTGAAACAAACAGCCTGCTGTCAGCTTATTACTAGTTATTTAACCATCATAAGCTTATTCTCATATATAT
>NW_013952464.1:527001-529781 GCF_001266775.1 Austrofundulus limnaeus
ATTTAAAAATCATACATTGTATTTTTCTGGATTTTTGTTTTAGATTCCATCACTCATAGTTGAAGAGTACCTATGATAAAAATTACAGTTTTCTACAAGCTTTGCAAGTGGAAAAATCTGAAAAATCAACAGTGTATCAAATACTTGTTCTCCCCACTGTGTGTGTGTGTGTGTGTGTGTGTGTGTATGTGTATGTGTATGTGTATATATATTATGTTAAAGACATTTACTTTTTAGTAAAAACTTTAGCTGCTGTTCGTTCTGCAGTTTTTTTTACATGTCAAAAAAATAGTGGTTTTCTAGCATTTTAGTTATTTTATTTTACATGCTTTTAATAAAGCAAGATTTTTACTTTCATCTTTAAAGTATTAATAGCTCAAACTAAACAAATAAGTAATGAGTAAATAAAATACCAGGTATTAATTTTAAACATGATGACTAATGTTTTCACACTTGCCTTCTGTGTATCTGTGCATCAAAATTAAAATAATTAGAAATAAATATTCATACAATAAGTATGTTACAGTTGCAATATTATTGTAGCAACGTGGAATTATCTAATCAGCAACAATAATAGTTGCATTTCTGTTGTCAAAATATTGTTGTTCTTTTAGCTCCTCCCTTGTGCTGAGGTCACGACAGTGAGCAAATTTGCACGAAAGATTTGGCAACGGATTAAGTAACATCCTTCCTGTCGCAACCTGGGCTAAAACCCACAGCTTTAAAGTTACGAGACTGCGGTGCTGACCACCACCTACTGCAACCCCTGTTTTTAAATGATAGAAATTAGAGTAAGAATCAACAGTGAACCCATTGTGTTTGTCTCAGAGTTATGTGAATCTCACACAAGCCCATGCCTGCTGAATCAACACTAATATACTCAAACACTTTGAAAACTGGAAGAAAATAATAAAAGATGTAGTAATGCTATTTTAAATCCTTTCCTTTCAGACMTTTGACACTGTGATGGCTAGCTTATTGTGAGTTAACGAGTAACTCAAATTGAACAAAGCTATAATTAACACGATTAATGAGAGCTACATCTTTCCAAAATCAACGAGCTAAAAATATCTGCTGCAGCAGAAAGCATACACAAAGCTCATTAGCTACACTTTGATAAGGCCTGGTGACGTGCCTGTAAGATAAGCAGCTTTGCCCTTAAAAGTAAATACTCTGACATCTTTGAGCATGTTTCCAGCACAAGCATGTTGGCTTATTTTTGTCTAATAATGGTCAAACTGTGTCCTTGAGAGGGTGGGACGCAGGGTAAACAGGACACAACTTGGAGTGACAAAATATGGCTTGATTGAACAAAAAAAAAAATTTCTAATCATAATCTAGCATTATCCCTCATTTAGCTCTGAATATTTTCAGCTACAGTTAGATCACATTTAGCACAAGCAGTTTGGAACTTATAAAACAACTAAAAATGCAGCACACACAACCTGAGCCTTTCACTTGTGCAGAAATGCCACAGAATATCTGGCCCTGAAAGTTACCAATTTTTCCATCTACTTTTTAATATGCTAATAACATKGTTATAACAATAATGTGCTAAAACTACAACCACTTTACTGTGGTGAAAGGTGCTTGATTGTGGACGTGTTGATGTCTGTACGGCCGGTTGGTTCAGGAGGAAGAGAGAAACTCCTGTAAATAAATAAATAAATAAATTTGGAGTTTAAACGCCCACAGAGGCAGCTTTTAGTTCTGATTGCCAGGGTCAGTTAAACAAGAATATAAACATACTGCACGTAGAACTTGTAAATCTGGTTTTGAACTACATTTTAGCCTGATTTAAGCCTGAATGTCCACAGTCAAGTTATATGTGAGTTATAAATCTTTAACTCTTCTGCTGCAGGAGGGTTAACCTAAAATAGCTCTGTGGATTTGAATAGACGCATCCAAAATTGCCTTTCTGAATTCTAAACGGTTCAACAATTAAAAACCAATTAAACGTTACATAAAATCAATAAGAAAAATGATTATAGGTAATATTTGATCGTTGGGTTAGGGACTAGATGTACCAGACTAATGACGCTTCCCTAAATAAATAAAATAAACAATTTAAAGATTTAAAGACTGAAAAATCTTTTCATAACTGCATCTCAAACTTGTTTTTCCAGATGTTACGCCTAATAAGAGACTTTTTAAATAAAAAGCAAAGCCACGTAACAGAATCTGATGAAGATGAAGACAGATAACCTGCTGTGAAAACCACTGAAAGGAGCAGCAAAAAGATGAAAAAGAAAAAAGTGTTTGGTTGAACATAAAAAAAGTTTAAAAATCATTATGCTCAACTTGAAAAACAAAAAGGTGATTGGTCCTAAATTCTTTATTTTTTTATGTTAACCTTATAAAATCAAGAAATTAGGCTAATGTTTACAGTACTAAAATGACAATAATTTTTAACATGTAAAACAAAAGATGAAGACAATTTATGAACAGTTAAAGCCACATTTTCATAGCTTTAACTAAACTAAATTTATTTAAAAAATGGAAGTGTGGCCATATTTAGTAATCGAACAAACATGATTTTTGGGAATATATACAGAGAATCAAATTGTATTTAAGTTAAAAACGTGACATGGAGAAGGCTCTCAATGCCGAATCAATAATCCCCCCTCCCCCCACTAAATTTTTCCTAATCTGTAAATCTTTGAGAAAATTTATTGTGTTATTGCTGCATTGCCTCTATCTGGAGAGCACATATTTGTGTGCGCACACACACACACACACACACACACACACACACACACACACACACACACACACACACA
>NW_013952464.1:529791-533173 GCF_001266775.1 Austrofundulus limnaeus
CACACACACACACACACACACACACACACACACACACACGTTTGTTCTTGAACCTCGTGGGGACTTTTCATTGACATCCATTCATTTCCTTTAGACTTTATAGCCTAACCCTGACCATTTACCCAAAAATGAACCTCACAGGTACCTACCAGACCCTAACCTAAATTCTCCTAAATCTAACCCCACACCCGTAATTTGCATTTGGACCCGTGGGGACCTGGCATTGGTCCTCACGAGGTTGCTTTCAGTGGGAAAAATTTCCCCATGTTGTAGGACCCCCCCCCACCCCAACACACACACACTAATAACCTTGAACAAAGGAGTCTTTAATAAATTCCTGTGAAGGCTGGCATGAAGGAATTAAAGCCTGCCTTTCTTTCACTGACCAAGGTTAAAATCTAAACAGCACCGGCCCAAATGTTCCCTCACTCACAAACACACACAGTGATCGGGTTATGTTGGGATGCAGATGGAAAGTGAGAAAGAGAGCAAGAGATGTGCCACTAGAAGGTCAGAGAAGTCACTGCTGAGATACACTTACAGCAACTCTGAACATCCTGTCAATAAATAAATCAAATCAGTTCAAGCTGCGCTGACTGACATTACATTTAACTTCAGCAAGGCTTTTCAGTGATCTGAGTGGTCTTGTGCCTCTTTCTGAGTGCCCCTGAGTTGTTGGTTTTGTTTTTTGGCATGACGTCAAACCTGCTACACCAACATGGAAAGAATCCTGTCTGTGTGTGCGCGTCTCTGTGTGTGTGCTTTCTCTGCATTAAAAGCGGTGTCCATTTCTGCCACTCTCACAGTTCACTAAGGCTCAGTGAAGCCAAACAGAAGAGCATCCGACCAAGGACAGCCAAGGACGACAGCAGCTTGTGACGAGACCGAACCACGATGAGTGACGAGAACACAAAGTGAGCTGAACCATCAACATGCATCGCTGGTTTTTTTGCAAATACCTGCCAAACATCGGTTTGTTTGCTTTTGCGTGTAGCTACGTGCAAGTGCTTTGTTAGGATGACTCATGCCTGCAACAGCAAATCAAAAATACTTTTTGAATAAGCAAATAATTAAAATGAAAATATAAAGTCTCACAAATAAACACTAAAAAAAAGCAATGGAGTATGGTATCTAAATTTAAATAAATAATTTCATAGAGAGTCTTGATAATAAGCGGTACAGAACATTTACCATGATATTGGGACTCTGGGTTGCTTCATACCCTCACATTACCACTTTATATCCACGTACTATTTGGTACATCTGCACTAACGTTTTCAGCACTAACCTTAACTAAGACAAAACCCTTAAAACTCCTTAAAGGCCCCGTCATACCAAAACGTTTTAACTTATACTGATGTGTGTGCTACACAACTTCCTGTCTGGTTTCTGACATGTCAATGTACATGATGCATACCCGTAACTCATGCCTAACCTATGAGTAACACGCTGGCATATGCCATCATATATCAGCATTTTGGTAACTTATTCCAAACGTGTTCGCCATTTTTTCCAGAAGTTGACGTTTGTTGTCTAAAGGCCTTGTCACACTATAGTTTTAGACAACTTATGCCAACTTATGAATATTCTGTTATGAATAAAGCACTCATTTATTCGATTGTTAGTGTCACAATATGTTTACGTCCAAAACAGGCTTCCAGTAGAATTTTTCGATTCAATTTTCAGCGTAGACGTCTGCAGTGTTGGACAACATTTTCATAAGTTGACATAAGTTGTGACAGGGCCTTAAAATGAATGCTGTTTGATCTCTACTGTATTTATTCTATTTCCTAATCATCACTAAATGTATTGTGCCTAACCACTGATTGTCGCTCTATCCAAATTAGACTACACATAACTTTACATCATCAGCTGCCAAGTTGGGTATAAGAAACACATGATGGGTGGTTCTATTGTGTTTCCACAAAGGTCGGGGCTGAAGTTACTGTGTTGAAGAGCACATTTCTAGTGTCACTTTAAGTTTTTGGTACTATGCAAGTTGGACTTTGAGCTTTACATCATGTATAATGTCCTTCCCTTATCAAAAACATACCCAAAGTGTTGCTTTGACTTATGTATGCATGTTTGAGAAATCCTTGAATCTCCTATGTGCCTGGAAAACACACAATACCACCCCTTTAAATAATGTTTCTAAATTCTAGTCTTCTATAAGTGCAATCACTGATAAAAAATAAATWAAAAAAACAAGCCTGTGTTGTGTGTGAGTGACTGCTTTAGTATCCAAGGATCAGAACTGTGCAGACAGTTCTTCACTGAGCACATATCTCTGCTGCACCCTTCAAGGAAATCCCCAAGCCACAAACCAATATTGACACACCAGTAAACTGCAGGCAAATGTAAGACAGAAGCAAATAATGCCTGTGCTGACTCCACACACAAACAGACTCTTGGTATAGAAGAGCATGGGAGAGTGCGTCACAAGATTTTTATTTTGAAAGCCGGGGAAGGAGCATTTCAAAATAAAAAGATGTGCTTGGTGTCAAAGGGTCACCATGAAACACCAAGGACCTCCCCACACACTGACACTTCCTTCAAGAAAAACACTTAAATCACAAACTTCCTTATTTTCTTTTGTTTAGATACGATTTCAAAAAGTAGCGTAAATGTAATTTAACACAAACCTATGTGACAACAGAAGAAAATGACAAACTCAGGATGACTAAACGCAGATTTTTGAGCTAAAGCCTGAGCAAAGGATCTTTGATATCTCACCGTGATGAACTTTGACCTCTGAACAATATAATTTGATCCCAGTCCAAATTAAAACACAAGYTCTGCTGCTCATCTGTGGAAGCCCGTCTGAACGTCAATTCATTTCACATMAACAGCCTGTATACTGTATATTCGCATGAGACTGATTGAGAGTGAATACTAAATTACATTTGTTTGAAATAAATATTTGCACAAGGTGCTGAGTCTGAAGATGGGCAACCTGCAGAACTTGTCTGAGCTGTTTAGTCTGATTGTGTGAGGGTTTACCAAGAAACCACTGAACATAATAAGAAAAAATCACATCTTTTTCACCTGCCATGAACAAAACACCCTTCGTGAAGGTAGGTCACGATGTAGGCTAGGGCTGCCACAAACGATTATTTTAATAATTGATTAATCACCGATTATTTATTTGATTAGTCGACTAATCGAATCATACATTAATTGATTATAAAACATACAGCTTAACATGTCAGAATGCAGCTGCTATTATATAACCATGGTTAGATTTTAGCTATATGCTAACTAAAAATAATTGCTGTGGAAGGAGAGTTCTGCTCTGCAGATATTACACAGGTTTCTCTTTCATTTTCTTAAAATGATCCCACACTTTTGAGCTCCGTTGTCAGGTAGCCATGATACCAGAGCC
>NW_013952464.1:533482-543851 GCF_001266775.1 Austrofundulus limnaeus
GCAACTGTAACACAATAAAACAGGTAAGTGCTGCAAACCACAGACCACAGATCTTCATTCATTGGTCCTGAAAAAAACAAAAAGTAAAATTAGTGCATGTTTTCATATCAGATTTGAGATACAACTGAGATTAAAATTAACTTCATACAGTAAAACCTAGAATGACCCATTCCTAACTGNGATAGGAAGCCCATTGTAAGCCCATGCCCACTTGGAACCCCCATAGCCCAAGTAAATCCCATGTGGGGCCCACATTCAGGTGTTTGCTGGGAACCTTTTGTCTCAAGTTGCCACAAAAACGCAGAGGTGGCCTTTAACGCGTCAGATTAAAGTAGTTGTATTTGAAAGCTGAACTCACCTCTTCGGTCCGAGCTGTGCTCTCTCTGTGGACACTCAGCTCGGAGGTCGCCTCGCACTGAAAGCTGAAAGCACGGGTCTCCCTGACTTTGAAGTCCTAGTTGTTTTTAAATCGAGGAAGTGCAGGAGTCGCCCTGCTGTGCTCGCTGAGCTTTCTTCTCTCTGGTCATCTGCGAGGTTGCGCCGCGCGCCGCTTAAGCTAGKGAGCGCGCGAGCGCGTGACGTCAGACAGGTGGATTCCCAAGACAAGACAGGTAAAAGAAGAACACCTTGGCAATCACACAGATAGGACCGGGACTAGATACCGAATCAAAAAAAAAAAAAAAAAAAAAAGACTCATAATGGAAAAAGATGAAATCTGTTTTTTATATAACATCACAGTTTTCCATGTCGCACCTTGACCTGAACCTGACACCCTTATCAGCACACATCAAGCTGAAAGTAAAACAAATAACATAAGTTTCACAGTGAGTATTAAGGCCATTTTGAAGGAAGCTGTTGTGTGTAACATTTAATGTCTAATCTATTATTTAAAAAACATTTTGATCCACCTCAGTTTGAAGAAGATAACTGACAAGGTAAATAAAATGAAACAGTGATCTGCTGAAACCTTGCTTTTGGCTGAGTTCAGACTACAAGCTCATCTTTCCTGTCAGACATAAATCTTTTTTTCTACAACGTAGCCATTCATAAAACCACCAGCAACGTATAAGAGTCTTATCATTTAAAGTAATGTTCTGTCTTATCAGTAGCAGGATAAAGAACTTTGCCTCTTTCTACATACTTTGTGCTTTTTGACTGATCTGATAAGTTACTAATGATTTATAAAGGAGTATTTGACAGAACACCACCACTTTCTGTCGCTTCAACTTAATTCATAAACTATCCAGAGTAGTGTTGTAGTACTTGAAACCGGTCTTGGTCTTAAGACTGGTCTCAAGACCACTTTCTGATGGTCTTGGACTTGTCTCGGACTCAACAGCATTTGTACTCGGTTTTGTCTCGGTCTCGGACATTGAGGACTCGGAATTTTATTCCAAGACCAGTCAAGACCACAACTGTGGAAATATCACTAAATAGCCAGATTATTGTTCAGTTTATTTGTTAACAATCTTGCTTAACATACTGATTCAAATCCAAACCTGACTCGTTGCTATTTATGTATTTTTGTTGCAGGCTGTAACCCATCCGCACCCCACATCACTTGCATGCAGCACTCCCAGAAAGTGAACCGTGGTTCTCTGGGAACGATAAAGGATGTCTTCAAAATCTTAAGTAAAAAATTTGGCTACATTATTCATAAATAATATCAACAACAACAACAACAACAACCAGGAGAAAGCGTACAGCAACTTGTAAATCTGGCATTGCTTTACTTTCAGAGACGGTGGGGACAACTTTAAACTTTTACCATCACTAACGTTAACATTCCGCTTCTGTAGCAACATTTTTTCCTCTGCCCTCAAACAAAGATTTTGTCAATATTAGCTCTACATATTAAGTTAGCTAAAGTGGGGGGAAAAGTTTTTAGTCTGCACCAATTGTTCAAGTTCTCCCACTTAAAAAGATGAGAGAGGCCTGTGATTGACATCATAGTTAAACCTCAACTATGAGAGACAAAATACTATTTTCCCCACTGTATATGTGTACAGAATACTCCATCATTTAGGGGACTTTTTTCTGGTCTTGGTCTTGTCTCGGTCTCGCCCTCCCTTGGTCTTGGTCTCGACTTGGTCCAAACCCTAAAAGTCTTGGTCTTGTCTCGGTCTCGAGACACGGTGGTCTTGGTCTTGACTTGGTCTCGGGTTTTGTGGTCTTGACTACAACACTAATCCAGAGAAAAAATCTTCAAATTTAACCAGAATACATTTAAACAATTACGTAAATATAAACTGTGGTACCTTTTGAAAAAAATCTTGTTTCTCTGAATGTAATATTTCATATCATTTCAATCTGTTTCATCTGTTATACCTTTACCATTTACTAGACGATGTWGGCTATCAGTGTTGAAAGTAAAACAAGAAATAGTACAATCAGTGCTGCAGTTTCAGTTTGTGTCCCTTCCTCTTATCCCTCAAATATAAAAAGCTTTACGAATCAGGTTGGAAGACAAAACCTGGGACTTTCACAGAGGGTATCAGTGCGATACGTTTATGAGCTCATCAAATGAGGCACAAATTCCCTTACTAGTTCAACACAAACCATACAATCATGTGGTGCTAAGTCATCACAACTGAGGGATGGTCAACTGSCAGCTTTTCTGTCAAGTTCCTCAGGAGCTATTTATAGTTTCAAAACAAGGGTAGCAAATGACGTAGCAGTGAGGGCTAAGTGCTGACAAGGATTACTGAACAAAACCCAGGAGTTAGTCACCATATCATCACCATCACAAATGTCAGGAGCAAAGAATTACTGAGGAAAAAAATGGGGCAATTATCTGACACAAAACTGAAGCTAAACACAAAATGAATTGATGTTTCTTTCGGTGACAGCTTAAACTGATCTACACAAAGTTCCTGTTCCAGCCAAAAGCACTGAGGTCTCCAAGAGGAACAAAACCCGAAGTCATCCAACAGGAAGTGTTGCTTTCACTTCTTTGAAATGGACATCTCAAGCAATGACTTCATGCTGCACCAGCATTATAAAAATAGCAAATTTCCACCCAATTAAAAATTTACCAGCCTTCTGATCGGTTGTTCCTGTTTGCCCCTCCCAGCAGATAAACCCTCTTTTTGGTTTCACGACTGAAAGAAGCTCCTCCCTGTGTTTTGTCACACTCTACAKTCTGGTTTAACAGGATTTATACGTCATTTGAGGTGTCAGGCATTCTCGTTTTGTTCTTGCCACATGCAAGCAAGAACAAAGGAGAAAAAAAAACTCCTTACCACCTCCTGAAGGAAGAAATACAGGTTGTGCGCTTGCATTTCTCATTTTATATAATAGAGGACTTTGTTGCAAACGGCTGGATTTACAGTAAAGACAAATTACCTCAAGAGTTTAAAATAGAAACTATTATTGGCAGCAGAAATTCCACCTTGACTTTTTTCTTCCTTTGTGCATTTGAAGAGGGGATGAAAAGTATGTGGTGACAGCTGAGTCTCTGCTTCTTGTAATTTCACACTAGAGGTGGATGTGATGAATGCAGAGTCACAGGACTCAGGCATCTTATTGTTTGTATGAGTTGGATTTTTACCCGGGCATGGAACCTGGATGCTTCCTGTTGTGATGGACATTTTTGCCAGGTCAAACATGACAGCTCTTAGGTGATCAGAAGGAAGCAGGAGAAAAACTAGGAAAAATGCATAAATCACATATGTCAAACTCAAGGCCCACAGGTCAAATGTGGCCCGCCGCAACATTTTATGTGGCCAGCAAGAACTTTAAACATGTATTAATATCTTAAAATTAAAAGCTTTAAAGCCAGCATTGATTAGAAACTACAGTACATCTCCCATAATGTTTTTTTAGTTAGTTCATATTTAGTTAGTTCAGTTGTTTATCCACAAAATGATGGCATCCCACCACTAGTTGGAGATGCACAGGGTTCAAGAGTACTGTAGATGGCAAAATTCACCATGTAAAATCTCAATTTCAGTGCATTTTTGCTGGCTATTTCTGCTGCAGTTGTAAGTGGGAATTTTCCACTTATTCACTCACTATTCAGAGGGAATTTTTTACTTTTTAGTGTTCATAAGAAGATATGTTAAAATGTTGTTTCTGTGCACAAAATACCACATAAAGCTCAAATATTGCTTGTAAGCAGTGTTCAGTTGTAGCCATGAGTCGAAGAACATGATTTCACGTTTGGTCAAAGTTAATAACAGCTGTTCCCTTTAAGGGCCAACACAATACTCTTGTGGCCCTTTGTGAAAATGAGTTTTAAGCATCTTGCTCCAGTGCCATGCCAGAGCTTTAAGCTGAGCTCAGTATATAATGAAAAGGAACAGAGCTAAAGTAGTTTTGGTCAAACCTTGTAAAAATCATTATGTTTGATTTTGAGCAATATATCAGGTGATCTATCAGTGTCAGTGTGTCGAGGGTGATTCTCAGCTACAACCACACCTAAATTGTCATAGTCAGTGGCGTCACTAGACCTATTTTAGGTGGGCTGGAGCCCCCTAAAATATTTTAAAGCCCCCCTAAATTATTTTGGTATAATTTTTTTAAAATTTATTAATTTATTTTTCTTTTTACAAAAATTCAATATGACGTAGTCAGAATAAATAATATTTCGTTATTGACTAAAATATATGATCATAAATCTGTCAGTTTCCCTTTAATTTATAGTGTAAAATGGTTTTAATGTTCAGTTTTGGGGTACGTTTGATTTGATGTAAATATTATTTGGCTTTGAATGATTTAAAAATAACTATGGAAAATAATAATAATCTGAAAGTGTAGGTATTTTTCTCTAAATAAATGTTACTGAAATGAAACTTTGCACTGTACATACTGTACATACATACATACATACATACATACATACATACATACATACATACATACATACATACATACATACATACATACATACATACATACATACATACATACATACATACATACATACATACATACATACATACATCACATACACACACACACACACACAATACAAGTATATAATATACAAAAATTCTGTGCGTCTCCTGGGGGCTAAGCCCCCTTGTCCTTAAAACCTAGTGACACCCCTGGTCATAGTTATAATCATTTTTGTATTGGCTAAAGTCAATTAGCTGTAATGGGCCCTATAAGATCAATTGTACATCAAGTGATTATTTTCTGAATATTTCATTAAAATTGTCCTGTGGTTGATGAGATATTTTGGTAACAGACAGGACTGATGACAGAAGACACACTTATTTAAGCTAAAATATTGCACAATGTATGTCTGAGTGTGATTTAGGGATGATGCTCTACTGTCTTTCCAAAGTTTAGCTAAAAAATGTTTTTGAAATGACAGAATTATTGAATTTGGATAATAACTACAGTCGACTGGATGTTAAGGACAGCTTAAATTGKATTGACTAAAAATCAACCAGTTGCAGATGTACACCCATTGATCACTTTCTGAAWGTTTMATTTAAATCCATCCTTTATATTGATGAAACATTTTGCTAACAAGCAGGTCACCAGTAACAGTTAATAGTAACATTTTACAGCAGATCTCAGTTCATAGAGTTTGCTGTGGGGATGACTCACATCTGCAGCCAAGATTAAACTTGTTGAGTCATAGCTTTTTTGTGTTTGCATAGGCTGCACAGCTGTGGYGGCCATCTTGAATCAGGTTGACTCTTAAAGCTAATAGTTGTAGATGTTAAAGCAATGATTATTTCCTGTTTTTCATTCATATCTGTTCAGTCATTCATGAGACACAAAACACTGTCTCCTACAGAGGCGAATACTGACAGAAATTGAAACACGTTTTATCAAGACATTGTCACTATCTGGCCTCATTTCCTTCCTCGTACGCCTCAGTCTTTTGCTTTCTGTGCAGAAATCGGGAAGTAACTGGCTGCAGACCTAAATAGTCTTGAGATCAGAGTTTTGTAACAAACGTAGCAAAATCCATTTGGTGAAACTTCCCTTTAGTGCAACTCAGGCTTCATTTCCTTCTTTCTGACTCATTAAAATGACAGCGGCACAATAAAAACTCACCAGCAGGTGTTTGTGTTGGTTTGCTTAAAATGTGTTCACTACAATGAGCAGAGCGAATTTACAGGGTGTGAGCGAGTCAGCTGCTAACCCTCATACAGTGTGTRCCCTCCATCATAAAACCATTTCATGCCCTTCTTGAGTGTGTGAACAGTTGACATAAGCAAAACTCATTTCCTCTTCAGAAATGCCTCAAACTTTTCTTTTGAGTCCACAGTGTTGCATCCAAGCAAGATTTCAGGAAAAGCGCAAGAAAAGAACAGTGGAYTTGAAAGGAAAGCGTCTATAAATAGCTGCGGTGTTTTTTTCTAGTCTGATTTTGAAACATTTAGTCGTTGGCGAGGTTTTATGCTTTTCTCCAGTACTTTTCTCAGTTTGGTTTAAAAAAACACTGAATAATTGAACATGCCCTCATTTTTACAGTGGGTAAAATAAGTATTGAACACGTCACCATTTTTTTCAGTAACTATATTACTAGAGGTGCTAATGACATGAAATTTTCACCAGATGTTGGTAACAACCCAAGTGATCCATACATACAAAGAAATCAAACCATAAATGTCCAGAAATGAAGTTATTTGTAATAAAGTGGAATGGCACAGGGAAAAAGTATTGAACACATGAGGAAAGGGAGGTGTAAAAAGGCATGGAAAGCCAAGACACCAGCTGAACTCTCTCAGTAATTAGAAAGCAAGCCTGCCCCTTGTCAGTGCAAGTTAATATCAGCTGGTTCAGTCCCAAATGATGGCCAGGTATCACACAAGAACCATCTGATGATGGGTAAAAGTAAAGAGCTCTCTCAAGACCTTCACAACCTTATTGTTGCAAAGCATAATGATGGCATCGGTTACAGAAGAATGTCTAAACTTCTGAAGGTTCCAGTGAGCACTGTTGGGGCCATAATTCAGAAGTGGAAAGAACATTATTTCACCATAAACCGACCACGACGCTCCTCACAAGATTTCTGACAGAGGAGTGAAAAGAAAGATCAGAAGAGTTGTCCAAGAGCCAAGGACCAYTTGTGGAGAGCTTCAGAAAGACCTGGAATTAGCAGGTACGTTTGTTTCAAAGAAAACAATAAGTAATGCACTGAACCACCATGGCCTGTATGCACGCTCACCACGCAAGACTCCACTGCTGAAGAAACAGCATGTTGAAGCTCCTTTAAAGTTTGCTGCACAACATTTAGACAAGCCTGTGTAATACTGGGAGAATATAGTCTGGTCAGATGAGACCAACATTGAACTGTTTGGATGCCAGAATACACATCATGTTTGGAGGTCAAATGGCACTGCACATCAGCCCAAAAACACCATACCAACAGTGAAGTTTGGAGGTGGGAACATCATGGTGTGGGGCTGTTTTTCAGCATATGGTACTGGCAAACTTCAAATAATTGAAGGAAGGATGAGTGGAAAAATGTACAGAGACATTCTTGATAAAAATCTGCTTCCATCTACCAGGATGATGAAGATGAAACATGGCTGAACATTTCAGCAAGACAATGAGCCCAAACACAAAGCCAATGAAACTCTCAGTTGGTTTCAGAGAAAGAAACTAAAGCTGTTGGAATGGCCCAGCCAATCACCTGACCTGAATCCAACAGAAAATCTATGGAAAGAACTAAAGATCAGAGTTCATAGAAGAGGTCCACRAAACCTTCAAGATTTGAAGACTGTTTGTGTGGAAGAATGGGCCAAAATCACACCTGAGCAATGCATGCCACTAGTTTCTCCATACAGGAGGCGTCTTGAAGCTGTCATTGACAACAAAGGCTTTTGTACAAAGTATTAGATAAATTTCAGTAAGTGTGTTCAATACTTTTTCCCCGTGCCATTCCACATTATTACAAATAATTTAATTTCTGGACATTTATGGTTTGATTTCTTTGTATGTATGGATCACTTGGGTTGTTACCGACATCTGGTGAAAATTTCATGTCATTAGCGCCTCTAGTAATATATTTACTGAGAAAAATGGTGATGTGTTCAATACTTATTTTACCCGCTGTATTTCTGGCCCATTAATRGTCACCATAATGAGAATTAGAAACTTGCACATGTATAGAAAGAGCAGCAGGTCTTTTYCTGTCTTTAGAGGTCCTTTCTTTGAAACACAATGACAGAATAAAGCTGAAGGCTGCTGATCTCCTGCTTTCTGTCTTTCTTTTGTAACTCATTGAGACTCTTGGGATCACATAACAGGAGCAATTCTAATCTTTCTTTTTACTAGTCACTTGTCTTGGATGATCTGAAAGAAAATGATCTGTATATTTGTATGCAGCAACAGTATCACAAGCAAATACTCCTCTGCTCACTTRTTTTCTTATTTCTCTTCAAAGAACCGTTTAGATTCAGTGATGAGCCACTAAGACGGCTGCTTTGACTGAAATAAAATTGATATAATTGATTCCTTTTTGCTGTAAAATTTAACATCAGGCCCGGTTTGTTGTCATTTATATTGCAAATGGTGAACATTCATACTGCCTTCCTGCGGCGTGTTGCAGTCACGACTGTTTAGCATTTCTGATCTGATACGGCTCCTGTTAGCAGTCTGTGTGAAGCTCAGGAGGAAAAAAGTAGATGAGAAAAAGAAACTTTTTATCTCTACAAGCAGTCAGGAAACTTTTTTATATTTGGCTAAATTACATCTACAAAAAAGCAGTTTACATCACAATGTCCTGTAAAATAAATGCCGCTATTTTTTGCTCAAAATTTGCATCCATCTGTTAGGGAAATTAATCTGGCAATAAATACAAGAATCCAGTGTAGCCTGTCTCAAAGATACCATTTATTATCACTTTCTTTAAGCCATTTAACAGAGATTAAATTGTGCTTAGCGTCACAAAGATGTGACTTTCAGCAGCTATCTTTTCAGGCATAACATCTTTCTTTCCTCTCCACTTGTTTGCTTTAAGCACACAAAGTTATCACTACCCCTAATTTAACCAGCCAGATCTGAGATTGTTTTCATAAGTGAGGCCTGAAGGAAACCTGACATGCATCAGGAGTACCCAGAGAAACCTCTGTCATCATGCAAACTCCACACAGAAAGTTCTGCAGGGATCAAACCTAGGACCCCTTGTGGTGAGGCATCAGTGCTAACCACTRAGCCTTCATGCTGCAATGATCAGGACTGAAAATTCAGTCAAAGTTCCAAGAAAAAGTTTTGAGACATCTTCCGAAAGCTCGCAGAGCTACTGATCAGGAGATTATAAGAAAGTCTGGTTACTTGGGTGCCAGTTATATAGAAATTAAAGGTGTTTTAAATTTTTTAGTTTAGCTTAGTTTATTCATTTCTTTATACAACAACAACAACAACATAAATTCAACGTCCAACAAAAAATATAAATTATAAATTAAATGAAAGGTAGCAGAATAAGAAAAAAATTATTATACCTGCCCCTTTTTCCTCAAATAAATAAATTCAATCATTTAAAAGGGCAAGAAAAAAACAGTGGATTTACAACCCATTTAAAATTTTTACACAAATGTTCCATTAAATGGTTCTCAAATTATAGTAAGTGCAGGTTCCACAGGTGCTTGTTTAATGGAAATATTGAAATTGTCTTCCAAAATAAAAAAGACAGATTTTTTTTCAATATTTTACTTTGAAAATGTTGTTTTCCATCATGACACCCACAGTGGTAAATATTTTGTGATAGGGTAAGGAGATAAACCCTCCCACACTACATGAAATCTCCAACTTAGTCTTTATATACTCATCAAATAATTCATGTATAAAAACTTACCTGTTTGACCTTTTTATTTCAGGAATAAAAGCTTGGCCACAAGCAGAAATGAATTCAGGCTTTCTAGCTGTGTTACCAACTGTGGCCCAATCACACTGGAGGAGGAACTTCATGTGGTTGATGTGAAATGTTCATCTTAAATACTGTATGYGCAAAATGATGCACTGCTGCTCCCTGCTGGATGAAAGTAAGATGTATCTAACCTGTGCTCTCTAGGTTTGGACAAGAAAAGAAACAAAGATTGAGTGTTCCTGTCTGGCTCAGTTTAATATTTATCACCACACAGAGAGAAATAGATTGAGTGAGAGAGATGATGCACGACTTTATCAACAACTCTGTCATGGCAGATTGTAAATTTTAATAAACATCTCTCTGTTGCAGTAAACACCTTTTTTATTCCATCAACTGTTGATGATGTGCCTGTTAAAGTATCACAAGATCCACTGGACAAATTTAATAGTTGCTAATATATTGTCATTTTTGTGTGTTACCAATACAACAAWGACTTATGTGCTCTTCATTTAAGCTAAAAACTGTCCATCTTACCAAGTTTTAAAATCTTATATCCAGCCAAAAAGTCTTTTTGATCTTGTTTTGAGACTGATT
>NW_013952464.1:544916-547041 GCF_001266775.1 Austrofundulus limnaeus
GAATAAAACGGCTCTCCATAAAAATGTGGTGCAGTTGTAGTTAAGGATCATTTACAAAATATACTTCAGGCTCCACTCCTTGTACTTTGATCTTTGCTGAAAATTTTGGTATTAACTCTCAGTAAAAGTCCTATCTGTTAGCAAAATATCCAATGAATCACTGCACAGACATTAATGAAACTTTCAGAAATGAATGAATGAATGTGCATCTGTAACTGATTAATTTTGGTAGTTGGCACTTTTCAAGATGGCCACCATGGACTATAAATAATGCAACATCTGATAAAAAAACATCTAAGAACAAATCCGTATTACAGCTTTATATTGTTAATATCTATTATGCAAACCTTTAAAGACTTTGTTTTTATATGCTTCTATATACAGACATTTACAATGCACTATGGGATAAAAATACAATCTATTATTAATAACATAAAGTGTGAGGAAACAGAAAAACTGAACAGTGTTTACTGAAAATGTGTGCTTTAATGCTGCATGATGGGTGAAGAAATATGTGAAAAACAGAAGAGTGAAACAAATAATGCCTTTAGGTCTGTTATTAAAAAAACAAGTATTTCTGCTAGAACAGTAAATGCAATAAAATCCAGTGTTTCTCCTTCAGATGAAGACGCAARCAGGTCAAATCTCCCCATCAATATATTATACAGCAGCATACACAGAGTAAAATGTCAGAAAATGCTTGAATAAAAATGTCACAAACACTATATTCTTGTGTTTCTGGATCATGACTAAGCTGTTTAAAAATAATGGAAGAGTTCAGCATGTAAAAAAGGAGTAATAAAAATACAAGATATGTCCATACAGTACTGTGATAGTATAAAGAAAGAGGAGTACAGTTTAATTTCAGGCACATTCATCATAAAATGCAAATCAGACTGCATTCAACCGCAAGAAAGCAATTTGGCACTTCAGAACTGTGTGACC
The DNA here is from genome assembly GCF_001266775.1 of Austrofundulus limnaeus. Lineage (NCBI taxonomy): Eukaryota > Metazoa > Chordata > Actinopteri > Cyprinodontiformes > Rivulidae > Austrofundulus > Austrofundulus limnaeus. The sequence continues at coordinate 545,862 of NW_013952464.1, forward strand.
GAAATGTAAAAATCCCATGGATGATTTATTTTTCATTGAACATGTTCATTGTTGAATGCCATGCTGATGGGGGTGGATTTTGTTCAATGAATGCAAGAGTAAAACTACATAAAAACTCCACGAGTAACATAATGTTCAAATACAGCAAAGATTAAAATGAAACTTCACTCAGATTATTATATAACACCATTTTTATACAAATAAATCATATTTTTCCACTTCAACATTTGCATTGTATACTTCACAATATATACCAAAAAAAACAGGTATTTGTAAAACGACGGCATATATCCCCCCCACACTTTTTTTATACAAAGATATGCATATTGATGCAGAGCTGCTTTGAACATTGCTGCAAAGTGATGCTGCAACAAGCGACAGTTTAATGCTTTACTTGAAAGCATAATTCAGAGGGTTAAAAAACAAATAACACAAACATCTGAACAAAATCACCAAATGAAAAAACAGGATTAAAAGTGTTTCATTTATAAATCCCATTGGGGGTGTGGCCTAGCAGAGTAGCGGTGGGTGGTAGGACTCCTTCCACAGTCCAAAAACACACACTTTAGTTTAACTGACATTTTAAACCGACCCAAAGTGTGAGTATGCATGATTGTTTATCTTTGTATTGCCTCTGAGCTGAACTGGTTTTAGTGTCCAGACTGTACCCCACCTCACACCTGTCAATCACTGGAGAACTCTCTGAACTGCATGGACCAAGCTGCTACAGAAAACAGGTATTCAAAGCAATTTGAACAAAACAGTACAAAYTCACATATAACCTTAAAAGAAAAGGTCAGATTTGTTTTGAAGTTGRGTTCTGTGGAAAAGGTAYGAACAGTTATTATCTTACCTGTTGCACATAGCTCTTTGAACGTCAGTTTGGAGAAGTAGGGTTTAATTCTGACCGGATTGATGAGTTAAWGGCTAAGACCAAAGTGGAATGCTGCTGTTTTCACAAATTCATAGTGATTCATGCAAGTGCTATTTTGTAACTCCCATWAACTGTCTTTTAAAATATTGGACCCAGTACAAAATCCTGGAAGTAGTACCTGAAAGAGGACAAATGTCCACAATTCAAGTTTCAGCCCCTTTGTGTAAATGAATAGAACTTGGTCATGGGAAAAAAATTAATTTTTTTATATATATACAGCGGGTAAAATAAGTATTGAACACGTCA
>NW_013952464.1:548572-557262 GCF_001266775.1 Austrofundulus limnaeus
ATATATATATATATATATGTATGTATGTATGTATACTCACAATTTCTTTGAGATGTTGAGTCCTTTTGATTCAAAAAGATTTGTTTTAAGATAAATTTTAAATATGTTTAACTGTAATTAGTCATTTCATGCTTTAAAGAAAGGACACATGACCTCATAACTGTGCGGGGGAGCAGTCAGGATGTAACGTTCCTGTARTGCACAGAATCTGGTTCCAAAAATACAACATGGCTACTTCCATAAACCGGGTCCGCATGGCTTCCAAAGGAAAGAAGTTCTGAATGATTAATACATAATTTTCAGTTTCACATTTCTCAATTAAATACAGCTCACCATGAACTTCTATACAAGTGTCAGTAGTGACAGCAGCAGCCAGCCTGGGGCATTTTTAACATGAATATTATATTTTTGCAACAATATCTGAATAATGCAAATTGACAACAATGTGTTTTTAAAGGTTAACAGTTTCACTTTGGTCTTTGCCCAACTCAAACTAGCCGTTAGCTCATCAATCCAGCTAGAATTTAATTTGAAGATTGTTCAAAGAGCGATCTAGAAGGTAAGATATTACCTGTTCATGCCCTTTCCACAGATCCACTCCTAAAAAGATAAAAATGATCACTTTAATGTTACAAATATGCCACGCACATATTTGTGAGCACGTTTGTTACACCTTATTTTCATTTGTTGATCACACATTTGGTGCCATTTTGAATAAATCTCTCACCTAAGAGTGTAATAAAGTTCAAGCAGCTGTACAGTGGACTTTAGCAGTAAGAGATTTGAAAACAAAAGCAAATAAAAAAGGAGAAACGGAGAAAATGAACATCTGTTTCAGGCTCACAGATGTCTGACGTTGCTCCTGAAAAGTGAAGGCTCTTGTGAACTTCAGTGTGTGGTTCATTCTTTCAGCTGCCTCGGGGTGGCAGTGTTGTCTAAAATTCACTGGTGGTTTGAATGTCATGTGATTTGCCTGTACAGGAAGGATGTGGTGATTTTGTTCCTGTGTTCAGTGGAAGCAGGTAGTTTGGTTGTGCTCCTCAGAGGAGTTCTAGTAGCCGCAGACAGCAGACCTTGTTCACTGAACCAAGCAGGTGCTATAAAACTGTAGCCTCTTCCATGGCGTTCACCCATCTGAAACACAGAGATGTAAACAGAACTTTAAAAAAACATCTTTCTCTTTGTCTGATACACAATTATAAAAAATATATTACTACTAGTCTGTTTAAAATGTAGGTAAGTATGTAAATTCTGCCAAAAATGCACCMTTGATGCGCCACAGACCCAATTCTCAAAAGGTTAGCACGCTTTGTAGAATGAAAAGATAAGCAGAATGCAAAGAATTGCACGTCTCATAAATCTGTGTTTATTCTCAACAGAACACAGTAAACATATCAAATGTAAGCTGAGAAATTGTTTTAGAACAATAAGGTTATTTTGAAATTTAAGGCAGCAACACAAACACATTGAAACACAAAGCATCCTGTCTTCTTTTAACAACAGTTTGTAAAACATCTGGAGGTTTTAGTGGAAAATGTCCCATTCCTGTCTTATGTAGGATTCTAACTGTTCAACAGTTGTAAATCTTTTATTATTTTGATTTGTTTCTTGATGCATCTTATYTGACTGTGATCAGCTGTTTGCAGTCCCTGGTGGTCTAGTGGTTAGGATTCGGCGCTCTCACCGCCGCGGCCCGGGTTCGATTCCCGGTCAGGGAACTTCTCTTTTAAGATGGTGGTGCAGAGGTTACAGAAGATAAGTCTGTGAACGGTTMAACTCCCGCCCCACCTTCGGCCCTTGAGCACAGCCCTTAACCCCTCAGCTGCTCCCTGGGCGCTGTAATTGGCAGCCCACTGCTCCACGTGTGTTCACATGTGCCATGGGTTAAATGCAGAGAATTAATTTCCCCACTGTGGGACAACACAAGCTAATGAAATCCTAAAAAAAAATAGGCCTTGCAAGAAAAAGACATCTAGATGGGAGCATATACTTTTCTACATTGATGGCTGTCTTCAGATGTGTAGGCACTAATGCACTCCCATACCATCAGAGAGGCAGGCWTTTAAACTGTTGATAACAGGCTGGATGCTCTCTCTCTTTTTTGGTACGAAGGATGCGACCATCAAAGAGGATTTAAAGTTTTAACTCATCTGTTCATTACCACACCTCAGTCCATTATAAATGAGCTTTAGGTCTGGAAAAGATGGAGGTGTTTCTAGAGCATGTAAAGCAAATTATTGGAGCAAACAAACAAACAAAAAATAACAGGTATGTTTGCTCAACTTGGATATTTACATGACATTAATCTTACTGGGCTGTGGCCCAAGACAGAAAAACAGACAAGAGGCTCATTCAGAAGACGACCCGTACCGTTACYGACACGTGTTCTGACCCCCTCGGCTTATTCAGAAGATTTGTGGAAGCGGAGTGGGGGGACAGAAATACCCACGTCTGTCACGTCTCTTAATCTCGAAGCGAGGTAGTGACAGACACAAAACAGCCGACTCCTGAGAAGGTGGGCCGGCGTAGTTCTTCACCTTCACGAACCAACCAGCTGCTGATTTCTTAAATCAAACACCAGATTACGGTGCCATTTTTTTCAAGCCCCACGAGTTCCACTTCATATACATGCAGAGGAGGAAATAAACTTTATTGGCACAAATACCAGCTAAAATTATCCATCACATGGACACAACCATGAGACTCAGATTGCTTTGAAACTTAAAACTTTAAAAGACGTACATGATCGGATTTGTTCTCTGCAATATAATGAGGGACAAGAGTTGAGCGACTCTGCAGCAGCTTGAGTGACAGCAGCACGTCAGAGCAGCTGTGTTTTTGTCCACGCCTCTTTTAATCCTGCACTGACTAATGTTTTCTGAAAGCGTGTTTGAGCGCGGTGAGAGAGCGTCTCCGTATGTGTCTTTGCTTGTTTAGTGGTTCTGTCTTCTGAAAGAGCCTAATGAAACACTTGTATGCTCATGTCAGTGTTTTTTAGTCACACATTTTTCTGTGCAGGGACTGAAAAAGCTGATAATCTCTTATTAGAGTTTAAAGGGATCCATGATTAGCTGTATCATTAGACTTTATTTGATAAACATTTATTTTAACTGTAAAATGAAGACTGTAAAAATACTGTAGGCTGTTTAGTTTTTATCATTTTTAAACTAAAAGTTTAAAAATATATCATGCGGACAGGGCCATTTTATTTACATGCAAAGCATTCTGGGTAAATGATGACATAGATAGGTCATTGGTGCGAGGCTGCTAGTGAGCTATATCCACCCTGAAGGTTAATCTTGGACAATGTCTGATGATCGACTCTTTTAAATGAAACCAGAGAGTGTTGACAGAGAGGAGAAGGTAGAAATGACTCAGCCTGTGACTGAAAATATAGATGGAGGACAACAGAGCTGCTTCATGGAAGAAGAACCTCAGCTTAGCTTGTTCGCTTTAGCGTTAGCCCCGACGCTATCACCATATATATGTATTAGCTCAGTGCTACACATTCTCCTCTTGTCACTGAGGTCCTCCATCCACATGACAGAGAGGGGAACACAAAAATGACTCAGCCTGCAACTGAAAATATAGATGGAGGACCTCAGTTTAGCTTGTTTGTCGCGCTAGCCTAGCGCTGAGCTAATACAAATAAGGCAATATAGCATCGGGGCTAGTGCGAAGGCTAATGCTGCGTTCACACCGAACGCGATTTCAGCTTCAAAATCGCAGCTAACGCTGAAGTTTGAAGCTTGTGCACTTTGAGGTCAGACGCAGGTCAGCTCTTGAAGCGCTGCACGGCAACAGCCTCCCCGCCCCTCCCTCCTCTGTCGGGCTCTGTTTAATGTCGGACGAGGAAGTGGCTTTGCTTTATTTACAGAGAGCAAGAGCATGTCACATTCATCAGATAATTAATTCATAATTAATTCACCAGATAATTCAGAGWAGAGGCTCACAGCTCGCTTTCAGGACTATTTTTCCAGTCTGATGAGCCGCTGCCACGCATTGCTGCAGATCAGGACACAGACTGCAGGCACTCATTTCAGCTAAAGAGCTCCTCTCCATCTGTTTCAGGTTAGTGGACATCATTCAGTAAACTGTCCCATCGGGAAATCTGTCGCTACGTCACACAGTGGAGTCTCTCTGATTGGTTGACGCGGCGCGTCGAGCTGCAAAAGTTCAGATTTTCTAACTTCAGCGATTTGCGCCTCAGCGCGTCGAACGCTCAGATCGTTCAAATCGTTCAAATCGCGCTGCTCTAATCGCGCTTGAGGCGCCGCAGCACTTCCCGACGTTGCTTGAAGCGCGTCCACCATAGACTTTGTATGTAAACCTGCTGCTCCTGACGCTGAAATCGCGTTCGGTGTGAACGCACCATAACAGGCTAAGCTGAGGTTCTTCTTCCATGAAGCAGCTCTGTTGTCCTCCATCCATATTTTCAGTTCCAGGCTGAGTCATTTCTACCTTCTCCTCTCTGTMWACGCTCTCTGGTTTCATTTAAAAGAGTCGATCATCAGAYATTGTCCAAGATTAACTTTCAGGGTGGATATAACTCGCTCACACCTATCCACATCATCATTTACCCAGAATGCTTTGCATGCAAATAAAACAGCTCTATCCGTGTTAAAATATATTTTTAAAAATTTACAAAACTAAACATCCTACAGTATTTTTACAGTCTTTATTTTAGAGTTAAAATATATTTTTATCAAATAAAGTCTAATGTTACAACTAATCAGGGATCCCTTTAACAGATTAGTCTTGCTTCTTGTCTTGTGTTATTGGAAAAACTTCCTCATCCAGTTGGTCTAACAGTTAGGATCCTGTTAAGATGACGTGAACTGATTTTTACATCAAACTAAAACTTCCAGCTCCTCCAGAGATACAATCTTTCCTATCGCATTATGCCTCTAAAAACAGTGTTGCCGACCTGCGTGCGGTGTGTTGATCATCCGCTCTGAAGGTGTAGTAGAGCGTTTTCTTGTGGTACAAATGAAACACGTTACTGGTCTCCTCTCCCTCCGACCTGTCMGTCAGCTTCACCGTGAAGCCCTGCAGAGGCAGACTTTCCGAAGCCACTTTGTCCTGGGGGAGAGCGAGAAGGGTCAAGCACGTCATAAATGACAAATGTCGGCACTGCTGTTAGGGAGCAACAGGAAAACAGCACGTATCAATGAGCTTCATAAGAGCAAAGCAGTGCGACTCACAGCTTGTCAGAGGAAAGAAAAGAAGAAAGAGAGCACAGAGAATCCCTTTATTAGTCATTCAGTGATTTGCCCGTGAGGCTGAAAAAGCTCGGAGAGTGCAGTTTGGAGTGCAGCTGGATATAAAGAGGAATAAAAGTGGGCGGTTAAATGTCATTTTGCTCGGTCGAGAGATAAATGTGGGTGTTTTGGGGCTGGTGCGGGAGACTCTGTGCCCCCTCACCTCACGGGCTGAGAAGGTGTAGAGCACCTTGTCTTTGAGGAGGAACCACAATCTCTTCCATTTCCGTTTGCTCTTCTTCCGGCGTTGCAGGCTTCCGCTCATGGTGGAGCCATCTACACCGAGTGACACCTGACGGCATTTGGAGGCAATTAGAAAGCAAGAAATAATAAAAAAAAAAAAACAAGCAAAACTCTAAAACAATCAGTATGTAGTAGGGTTGGGCATAGTCGTATTGTGTGCAATTAATCATCAGAAAAACATTAATCKATTATTTTTTGGCACTTGATGATTAATACAATTAATGTCACCAGATTGACTGCCGATTTCTCCAGTCGGTCCACTCGCTGCTCCTCTCTGCTTCAAATATGACGAACATTAAAAAACAGTTCTATAATTTATTTATCTATCAACACAATTTAAAATTTGATGATTAGCCTGAAGTCTGTAATTTTGACAGAATTTGGAACAGATTTTTATGAAGAGCAAATCTTTCCCACGAAATTGGTCATGTGACTAGGACATAAGGGCATCCAGGGACTCCAAGGGATTAATCGTCAAATTAATCATCAGATAAATACCCCAATTAATCATAATTATTTTTTTTTACCAATACTGCCCAACCTTAGTATGTTGTTATCAGAATGAGAAAGTAGCAGAACAAACTCCACTAGCAGCTGTCGAGGATTCTGAGCATACCACTGCACTAGCCTGGACCAGCCCACAGAGATCCCTGGTGGTCTAGTGGTTAGGATTCGGCGCTCTCACCGCCGCGGCCCGGGTTCGATTCCCGGTCAGGGAACATCACGTTTTCTCTCAGCCCCACACTAAACAGAAATTACTACTGCACGGAGCAGTCTCACTAATGACAGCTGCTGTAATACTCATGTAATAGAAAAAATAAAATAAATGGGATTACCACCTAGGCCAGATTTACTGAAGCAAGAATGTAACCTGATCTAAACCGTGTCCGTGAAATGCCTTTCTAAAATTAGAGCACACATGTTGGAGGTTGAACAGAGAAGCGGTTGCCAGACGTGAATCCCACCTGGCTGAGGTTGGAGGTGCTCTTTCTGGACTTCCACAAACTGGGGGGTTGCAGGCTTTGAAAGACAGCGGAGAGGGGACGGCTGGCCCGGTGAGACCGAGGGCTAGCGTTACCACATGCTCCTGATATGCTGCCACCTGCAGACAGACAGAAATCTTACTGTGGCAACGAAATGACTTTTTTTTACCTGAACGTTGCTGAGTTATAATAGAACACGGGCTTTTTACATATAAAAAAGAGCTTTCACCTCTTTTCCTGAGCTCAGCAGAGCAGTGATCACACACTTTAGCCACTCTGTCTTTGAGGTACTTCAAAGGGTATCTGTTCCTGGAGCAAGCTCGACACACCACCTGCTCAGAGAGGCAAAATGCATTTATGTAAAAGCTTTAAGACATGCGGATCCAAAGCCTGGCAGGATCCACGACAAGGAAAAGCAGATGAAAGTAAAGTAAGGTAACGTTAGCAGCCTCTTGAGTTTTTCAAACGAAGCCAGTCGTGAGCCTGAGGAGTGTCTGACCTTTCCACAGGCGTTACAGTGGTGTCGTCTGAGCGTGAGGCTGAAGTCAGCGGTGCAGTTCATGCACATCATCACTTGAGAAACTGGCACCAGCTCTGGAGCAGCTTCACCCAGGGCCATCCACAGCTTCTCTCGGGCCTGATGGGAAAACATTGAAGGGATGGTAAAATGTCATAAACAGAATAATGAGCGTGTCCGAATGAACTGTTTCTGTGATGCTACTGATTATAGATATTAAGGTCAATTTTGTTTTTTGTTTTTTCGGTTGATATTTAAAAAGCAATCAAGATTTTTTTCCTACCTCACTGCAGGGTCCACCAAATGTGCAGAGACCGGCAGCGTGGTCCGCGATGGCTCGACTTAAGGTGTGGAACCAGTCCTCCCGTTCTCCTACGGAACTGAGGAGAAACGCAAACATCAACCCAAATGATCCATTCGAAACCTTTCAGACRTCACATTCACAGCTGTTTGAAAGCATCAGAAGGTGGGTTCTGATTTTATTTCACAGTTTGGGTTGCTTGTTTTGTTTCCCACCTGGCAGACAGGGTGATGGTGATGTCAGACACCTCAATCTTGAGACAGTTCAGAACGTTGTCCAGGATCGGTTTGCTCACCTGTGTGCGAAGTACAAAAAGACATCACAGATTAGGCCAAAAAGCCAACAAGTCAATAACTGAAACRTTTAAAATAAAATGTAAAAGTTGTGTGGTTAATATTTGAGATCRTTCAGAGGAGTCACCACCTTCATCCCTGACAAAGACAGGGTGTTCTTTAGTCTGTATTTCCCATCCTGCTGAGGGTAGGTGTACAGCATGATGTCGTTCATCTGATGAAGAACACAGRAAGAGATAAAAAAAAAAGATATAAAGTGAGAGACTGGTTTGTTTAGAAAAATTGTACACACCAAATCAGGGGTCTGCAACCTTTACAATCAAGAGAGCCATTTCTGCTCCTTGGTTCACTAATAAAATGTGTACAGAGCAGTGAAATGTGCTACAACTGTGATTATCAACTGGTGGCCCGTGGGCCACTTTGAGTTTGTTAAAGGCGGGCCTTTACGGCCAGTGGGGAGTGACATTATAAAAGTAAAAACACAAATGGAATTTTAGCATTTATTATTATTTTTACATTTAAAGTAAAAGAAAAGGCCACATTCATGTAAATAAGTAAAACACTGTAAATAAATAATACCAAAATTGAGCAAAATTATCTTATTATCTAATCAACTCAACATATTTCTTCTCAGCAACTTGTCCTAAATGATTTCCAAAAAAAAAATTCCTGATGAATTTGAGAGAAAGATCATATCATTAGGCTTAAAGTTGAGTTTTTTAAGTGGCCAAAAAAAAAGATCTAATCCAAGGGTTTCAAAACCTTTCCTTGCCATGGCACCCCAAGTAGCATTAGCTTATATGAGGAGAGGAGAAGAGTGCAGGAGCAGGCCCTCCCTGGATGGGTGTGKTTTTTAGTGGAGGTCTCACAGCCTTGGCCTCGCTCCCCTCCACCCCCTTCACCTACATAATGTAGGGGAGGAGAGGAGAAGAGTGGAGGACAAGGCCCTCCCTGGATGGGTGTGGTGCTTAGTGGAGGTCTCACAGCCTTGGCCTCGCTCCCCTCCACCCCTTCACCTCACCTGCCTCCACCCAGCATTCTTTTGTGAAGCATTTTGTGGACATGAAGCCAGTTTTGATTTCACTTTGGTCT
>NW_013952464.1:557632-566496 GCF_001266775.1 Austrofundulus limnaeus
GTTTTCCGCTCTCTTTTCCTCCTGCTACGCAGCAGGCGCTTTCATGTGTGCAGCTGATGGGACACCCCCCGCCCCCCAACGGGTGCGAGTTGTTCGGATTTTTAACAAAATTTATGGATTTTTGAGGCTTTTTATACAGGTAAATGTGTGAAGAGGTTGACATGTATGCTTCAGAGGCCCCCTCGGAAAAACACTGATCTAATCAACATGCTTCACTCCTTGAATTAGTGTCCATCACATATATGCAAACAAATTAACAGGAAAACAGCTAAAGCTAGCCTTTTTTTTTTGTTGTGGGACAAAAAAAAATAAAGAAAAAAATCAACCTCATGATTAGTTTGGTTAAAGCTTCAAAGAGCGGCATGTGACCCCAGAGCTGCAGGTTGCAGACCCCTGCACTAGATAGAGCAGTGCTAGTAGTTCATGGGAAAACCTCAGCAGTTCTGCAGGTAATACACCTTCAAAACCAGCAGGTGGCAGTGTWAACCTGACAGATCTGCTCTGCAGTGCAGATACCAGGACAGGCCCATCTGCTTAAAGGGAAAATACAACTTTTAAAAAAACAGTTTGAAGAGTTTACACTGAGCAGCCGTCATACACACACTTTTTTTTATAGGAACATCAAAGTTGTTTAATTTAAAACATAGTGATGAATTATTTTGCCTCTCTGAGTAGTCTCCACTAAACTTCCTCTCTGATTTTTAAAACTGACTGTTAGGACTCAGGAAAAAAGAAACTACCCCTTTGTTTCTTTTCAGAGCACTTGCCCTAATTGTACAGAAAGTGTTTATTTGCATATGTGAATATTGCAATCCCCYGAACAAACGGTGAACTCATTGTGCTGCAGAAGGTATTTCATAACACGGACAAAAGAAATGACATCATTGGTCACACCTAATGTGTGCTCTAAACATCCGCTGGGGCCCTGCAGGCAGCATCCAGGAATTCTCCACCCTGCTYCGGACTCCAGGCCTCCCCTCACCCTCAGAGCCTTCTCAAGCTTCACCGAGACTCGACCAGGACTGGGTGGGACCGACCACCTTCACCACAACAAAAACAACAACAACAACAAGGCGAGCGGTTCCTTGTGAACTGTTCTCTGGGCTGAGTGGCTGGAGACAAAACAGTGGACGACAGCCAAGCTTGAGCCCTGACTGCGACCTTTGGGCTGCAGCCACCGCAGTCCGTCTGCTCCACCCATAGATTCTTTCCACAGAAAACCCAGAAGAGATTTCATGGGTTTACCCAGACAGGAGTCATCCAGGCAAGCCCTTTGCACCTGCGAAGTCTTAGACATCCTTCTCTTTCACCTGCCTCTCACTCACGGCTGTCTCCACTATTCTTATACTTCCTTTTCTTGCTCATTCAGCTAGTTTCTATATTTTTTTTCTCTCTGAGCCCTGGGTTGTGACATGGTGGCAGTTTCTCTCTGTCGCTGCAGCTTTTCATCCTCACTGTTTGCACTCTCTTTTCCTAAAAGCCCATAAATAACACCTGATGCACCAAAGCTGCAGACTTCAAGGGAGAAAACAGCTTTACAGCCCAAATRGATGGGATTCAACTACATTAAGTTTAACTGCAGTTAAAAAAAAAACAGAGACTGATGGAAAAGAGCAAACCAAAAAACATAAATCACTCCACACAGCATCTCTWTGTTATGTTTGATTTGGATTCAACTAAAACCTTAAATCCTGCTGCTGTGGATATCAGACTGGAGCATAATTCATACTGTGAGACAGCACTGATTGCACTTGGAACAATAGAGTGGGCTTCTCTATTTCACGTTATGTGTTTGTGTAACACCCCCACCCCTCCGTTGCCGCCTCCTCCCCACATTCTGCAGGGTGTCTGGCCTTCACTTGGCTGTCAGCCCCCCTCCCAATACACAGGAAGCCAGCATCCAGTGACCCACACCAAACATCCTGTAAGGAAGTGGGGCCCTTAAAAACAAGTCCTGAGAGGGGAGGAGAGGAGAAGAGTGGAGGACAAGGCCCTCCCTGGATGGGTGTGGTGCTTAGTGGAGGTCTCACAGCCTTGGCCTCKCTCCCCTCCACCCCTTCACCTCACCTGCCTCCACCCAGCATTCTTTTGTGAAGCATTTTGTGGACATGAAGCCAGTTTTGATTTCACTTTGGTCTAAAACGTGTGACAGGTGCATTATCCTAATGTAGACATGTAAAAAGACCACTGAAGGCCTTCTCATTAAAACAAATATGAAAAACTGCTTAATGTTTTTGAATGAATTGATAATTTTTTTCTAAGAAATAATTCTTGCCTTGTTGTTGGTTCAAAAAAATTTAATAATCGCTCATCAAAGTTGGTTAAACCATCTCATCTGAAAAGTARCTGCTTTCGCCTTCAAGGAAACAACATTTTTTTGTTCTGAATCAGTTCATTTTTTTCTTCTTGATTGAGCAGCTCAGAACTCATCCCAATTTAGTTTCTGTAAACTCTACAGTGCATGGGATCAGGCACCATTACAGCTCTCCAGTGACAGAAAACGTGAGGCTACATCCCTGAATGTCCTCTCCTAAAAACCAAGTAGATTATAAATAATAATTATTAAAAAAACTGGTCTAAATCAAGTCGATTAAATTATAAATRTAAAGGTGGGCRCAAAGCAGAAGATCAGATGAGCAMTAAAATAATGTGCAGGGCCTACAATACAATTCTGACAGCTGTGTACATAAAAAAGGGCAGGATTTTCAAAAACTGGTCACTAAAAACACAGCCACTGCCAGAATTCAATGAGACTGCAACAATTATTTTCTTCCAATTTTCTTGCGTGTTTGCACTGACTAGTCTCGAACAGTTGCAGCCCAGTGCAAGTAGAGGACTCTGTAGTCACTAAGTGGGAGCTTCTTGGGTGTGGGCTTAGTTTTGGGTAAAGAAAGTGGGTCAAAATTGAACGAGGATTGGTAACTACACAAATAATAATTTCAATCATAACCTGAGACAAGAATGCGTTAGTCAAACAAAATTTGAACATCGTACATGAGGAGGGACTAGTAAGAATTAGTCAAAACAGCCCTAATCTGCTTGGATAAAGATCGTTATTTTTGAAAATCATGAATTCATACAGGCAGGTAATAGTCATAACAAATTTGAAGTCAGCAAATTATATTTCTGTGTTCACGATAATTTTACCATTACCATTTTACATCACATCTTTTAACTCCCCCCAAAAGTAAATTTGACCAATCACGGCTTACCCAAACTATACCCACACCCAAAATATCCCCACTTAGTGACCGCAGAGACCCCCTTCTCATCCAGTGAGAAACTACCATTAGCCCTCAAAGTATGAGTTATCAATGACTCTTAGCTACTACCACATTTAACTTTAATGTAATATTTGTTAAARTGACTGMACTAAAGGCAGTTTTGTGTAACTTGGGCAGACATCTTGAATTGGGCTGACTCTTAAAGTTAGAGTTGTAAACGCTCAGCCTGTTTTTTTGTTTTTCAGCAACAGATGATGACRATTAATACGAGCCGATAAATGTCCTTGATTTGTTGTAGTGATAAGGTAWGATGTGTTACCAGGAACAGGTGTCTCGGCTGCCGACTCTTCCTCGAGACCTTCATCAGAGTGCCCTCTTTGACAAATATCTGTAAAAGAAACAACATGAAAACTCATTAAAATTCATAGCAATCTGTCAAACTACAGTTAAAATCACACCAACAAGTCCATGTTTTATGCTTCCATTGAACCCAAAAGGCTTTAGTGTGTGTTTAGATGTCAAGAGAGCAATGTCTTGTTGTTCTTCATGATGAAATAGTAAAATTGTTCCATGATGCTCACCCTTCCCGGCTTCAGAACGTCCCTCTTCCCCTTTATGCTGTACTCTATGTGGACCAGACGCAACAAGTTCTCCTGAGGGAGAAAAGGAGAGAGATGAAGAGAGATGTCCTGATGATGGATGGAAGGAGCAAACAGAGGATTAAACCTTCCCTGTTTGTTTGTGAATGAAAAGGGGATGTAGGGCTGAGAACTGAATGGGGAGGAAGAAACAGAAGGACTCTGTGTTTCCACTGTCTGTCAGAACATGTGTGTGTGTTAGTGGACGGGCACAGAAAAGACAGGAAGAAAAAAGTGTGATAAACAAAGGAGGCGAGCCAAAAAGACACAGGGGAGCTTGACTGTGAAAGACGTGAAAGACACGAGAGGAGGGTTTGTAAATTATCTCTGTGAACTGCTCGTGTTTGAGGAGGAGCGTTAAGTCATGTCCACCCTTACACTGCTCCCTTTGTAACGACACACTCGGGACCCTCTGATGATATAAACCTTCCTCCCCTCTTTTGTGTTTATCACCAAATAGGGTTTAACCTCTCCGTCACTCCAGATAATTGTTCAAAAGACAAAATCACACAGAGGCTTTTTCATGCTGGAAAACTGACATTAAAAGCTGAATATAATGACTGAAACACTGCGGTGGATTTTTTCAAACTAAGTACCACAGCAAATTTTAGCTAAATATTCATGACCATTTCGTAGTTGCACATGCTTTTTTGGAAAACGCTGAGGTTTGCTATTGAAATTGGAATCAAACAAATCGACCAGTAAATTTACGCCGTTATTCAGATTTTTCATAGATATTTAAGGAACACATCTGCTTTTTGAGTTTGTTGAATTTGCACAATTCCAATGCAACCTCAACGTTTTCTCGCTTGACCTTTGACACGGAAGATTTAGGCTCCGCTAGCACTCGTAACTACAAAATTACTGCTTAATTACATTAATTGGGTACTGTTTGAGTAGAACTCGGACAGTACACTGAGTGTTTGTCATGTGTTGTGCTAAGTAGAGTTAAAAGAAGGGAGGGTGAGTGTTGGAGGAGGGGTCAGGACTGGTTGGGGGTGTGGTCTGGTAGATGTATGTTTACAATGGGGTTAATTTAATCAAAATAAATGTTTAGATTATTTAGAAGAGTTCCTTCTAGTGACTGTTTCCAGTTTACTGAGGTTAGGCTTAGTTTTATTTATTGGTTTAGATATATATTTGAGTTATTAATATATTAATATGTTGGCCCATCAGTTAGGAGGACTAGTTTAATTGCGATAGTACTCTCTGTTATGGTGCTGTGTTTTGTGGGTGACCCATAATGCTTTGTGGTTGAGTAGGGGGTGTGGTTTATTGTGGTGGATGGCTGGTAGAGAGTGTGTGTTTTTTTAAGGGTTAGGTTTAGTTTAGGGTTATGGTTTTGCGGTAGACCCCATCAACAATATAATTAATTTGTAATAACCATTCCAAAGTCACTTCTCATATAAGTATCAGAACATCTTAAACAGCCGCAACCTGTATGCGAGTTCTGGTGAATTTGCGTATGAGCGGGGTTCATAAATGCAACGATACGGTATCTAGTTATAGCCATTTTTGTTTTGGCAAATTTTGTTGTGAGCGGTGTGAGTTAATTTAAAAGTGATTCAGTTGTAGATCAAGTGATTTCAATATATCTGGTGGTTCAGGAGATGTTTTTTCTAATAATAGATGATTGACTCCAGTAGTTAATGGCAACATTTTCAAACCAGATCTTATGCCATAAGTTAGCACTCACAGTTTGTGCTTTGAATCACTCTAAGCAATTAATAGACCAAAATGTAGACCAACATCTGTAAAATTGGCAGATTTTTAGCCACTTCTGTGCTTGAAAACGGTGCTTATCCACAGTGGACATTTTGAATTGGGTTGACTCCAAAAGCTACATCCAACTTTATGAGTTGAGCTAAAAACCCTCTAATGGCTCATTAGATATCTTGCTGATGCAACAGACAGCCAAACACAGGCATGGGAAAAACCAGGATTGTTCTTTGTCTTTGGCAGCAGGTGATAATTGGATTCAACACATGGGATGCATCAGGTGTTTGAAACCCACCCCTTGTTTCAAGTTGTCATTGGCCTGGTCTGCTACCTCAGACACAATCACCTGCGCAGCTGCAAACAGAAATAGGGAACAAAACAGAAAGTGACTGAATCAGATAAAGCCTGTTTACAGATATGCATGTTATAAAACATGACATTTATAGTTCAGGTTCTTAGCACGAAGCTCATTCTGTGGCTTTACCCTGAGTGTCCTCGTATTCTTTTGAATCAGGAGAGAGGTTGTTCAGGTAATCTGGAAAAAGCAGAATATAAACAATAAAGAAACACCCTCAAACAAATTATTCAAACATGACTTTCATATATTCAGAATTGTTTTAGGTTTATTTTTTGTTCTGCTTTATCACAGACTAGTTCTGTTTTTAAAGACATTGAGGTTTTGTTTCTTACTGAGGGAAGAATGAGACATGAGATTAACTGACACATCAGTGCAGCTCCTGCAGTATTATATGATCTGTGCCAGTTTATTGTAGTGAAGCAGGAGCTGGGCTGCAAGGAGAAGCTCTCTGTTTAGCGATCGATCTGCATTCCTACCCTCACCTGTGGTTACAAACTATGGGTAGTGAGAAAATAATAAAAATAAAAAATCCCATGTACAGTTGGTTTAAATTTTTTTTCTTCACAGGGTAGCTGGACTCTGGACACCTCCCTAGGGAGGTTTTCTGGGCATGTCCAGTTGGGACAAAACTCCAGGAAAGACCCAAGACATGCTGTAGAGACTATGGCTCTCTGCTGGCCTGGAAGTCCTTTGGAGTCCAAGAAACTGGAAGAGGTCTTCTGGGAGGAAAGAGATATCTAGGCCTCCCTGCTTAAGCTTCTACCTGACTCCAGAGCGGCAGACAATGGATGGATGTTTTTCTCTATTTTGTACGTTTTATTTTAATAAATGGAAAAACAAAGTCTTGAAGTTTGTTTGTACAAAAATTAATGGTATGAAAAAGTACTTTATACCAATTGCCATAAAATGCTTGAGATTGGAGAATTAAAAAAAAGATAAATCTGGTCAAAACTAATTACTGGCCCCTCTTTTAAAAGATATGAACTAGCACTTTAAAGTGCCTGTGATATCAAATTTCTGTAATAAACTGGAATGCATTTTTGGAAAGATAATGATAATGAACAGATTGCAAAATAAATTTCACGTCGCCGAGATAAACAGTTGTTGAGATCTTTGCATGCGAAGTAACAGGAAGTGATGACAAAGGGAATGTCTGAACATGAACAGAGCATTGATACAATGGCCGACAACACAGAGAAGAATCTGATGTTTCTTTAGATTATTTTGAGTCACTTTCAAAGAGAGAGATGAAGAAGACACAGAAAACATAGAGTTTAAATAATATTGTTTCAATAAACAAAGACCAGGGTTCCTTTTCTTAAAGAATTCCCCTTTGATGTCACTTCCTGTTACACTTTGGCTGAGCCAAGTTCAAAAGAAAACAGGCCAATTGTGTAACAAAATGGATGAAATCATGTGCATTATGTCAAGTTTCTTCTGACTTTGTATTTAAAGGATAGATAACTCACAGAAACTTTAAAGTAAACACTACTAAACTGTAAAAAATGAAATGTTGGATTTACCATGTTATGTTACCTGGTTCCACTTAACTGAGTTGAGTAATTTCAAAGCAATATGCCAGTTTTTTAGCCAAAGGACGAGTATGTTGCTTTGARTTTACTCAACTCAGTTAAGTGGAACCAGGTAACATAACATGGTTAAGTAAATCCAACATTTCATTTTTAGAGTGTACGGCAATTTTAAAAAAATAACAACCTACATGTAATTATTTCAGTGATGATGTGTGTTTACCTGTGAGCAGCATTCGATACTGAAGGACTCTGACAACAACCTGCAGCAGCTGATGGTTCATTGGAACTTCTTCTGGGTCTTTTTTCTGCACAAAAATGAACATTCATTTATCATCTTAACTTTACATTCTGCATGAAAATTATCTTATTCCTGTTTTACATTTTGAACTGCACACACCAGAAACATCTGATTAGTTCGGCTCCATTACATTTGAGTAAATTCAGTATCTCCAGGTAACCATGAAGTCCACCAAGAGATTCACAGCTCTCAGGGTCTTCCCAACGTTGCTTACTGCTTTCATATGGCGCCAGTCAAGGTCAACACTGACCGAGGGAATTCTGTTTTTCAGGGTGACCTTCACATGCGCACACACAAAAAAGCAGACACTATTCTCTGCTGGCGGGAAAAAAAGAGACTAAGAGTGGCACTATCAAAGAGCACATTGGAAAATCAATCAGGATCTAATTGCCTCTGACAGGTATTTATGCTCTGAGAGGTACAGGAGCAACGGGGGTCACACACACGCACACACACACACAGACACACACACCGCACATATACACACAGCCTCTTCTAATCCAATGAAGTCCTACCCTTCATTAGTGAGGCACAGATAGCACCCTGCGGGAAAACAGCGTGTTCATCTTTATTTATACTGCACACACACTTTACACACACACACACATGTAAAAAAAAAGTGTGAATGATAAATCCTTTCCCACCTAGGCACAAATACACACTCACACAGAGCGACTGAGAAAACAGTGAACAGTAGACTGAAGAGTTCATTATTTATTATCAGGATGCTAAAATAAAAACCTCGAGCTAAAGCTTTGGATTTTAGCCAGCCCTTTTAATTTTAATTTCTTCAACCCACTTCATGATGAGCAGAGTACAATAGCGCCACATTATCAACCCCGCTTGTTTGCAGAACATCCGCTCTCTGCAAGTGTCACTTGTAAATTCTCATCCAGTTGACACTTGTTCAGAGGAAGCGTCTTTCCAGAGATGCTAATTAGCTCGTGGTTTGTCTGGGTGAGCAAACCAGAACGTGATGAATACACGCACGCAGACAAACAAACACACCTCTCAGACTCTTTCACGCGTGGACACACACACACACACACACACACACACACACACACACACACACACACACACACACACACACAC
>NW_013952464.1:566506-590759 GCF_001266775.1 Austrofundulus limnaeus
CACACACACACACACACACACACACACACACACACACATACACCACCCCAACACACACACACACACACATACATAACTGATCTAATTGGAGAGTTGTAAAGGAGGCTGCTTCTCTAATTAGCTTYTGTCTGCCTCATTGCCCAGCTGCCTTTACAAGAAATTCACTCCATCGCTCTCTCCCTCTATCGCTCTCTGTCCACCTGCTGCACAGCCTCCTGCTCCCCACCTGGGCTTCACACGCACACACACACACAATGTGGCATGCATATAAATCTAAACAGAGGCACTCCCCTTATATTAGAGAATCCACACATTTAGTGTATGGTTGCACACACACACACACACACACACCCAGCAGTGTTCTGCCCAGTGTTTACAGATTGTGCAGTAAACAGGCTGTTGAGGGGAGGCTGTAATCCGGTAAGGGTCGAGCTCAGATCTGATCAGGGACTGAAGCTACTTCATCACTGTCATCAGTACATCCAAAATGAAATTACAACCACTTACACCGCAGGGCTTTGGCTTGAAGCGGCGAAAGGTAAAAACACGGGGCAGGAAGAGGTGTCGAGTGACGTAAAAAAAAAAGAAAGAAAAGGAGGCCATGCTCGAAGCACCCGTGGGATTTGCGAGCATGTGCCTCTGAAACAACAGATAAATGACCACCGTCTCATTTGGCGGAAGGCACGGTGTGTTTTGTGACTTATATGGTTGACTTTGCTCTCCCTCTTCCCCCTTTCCCTCTCATTACCAAAGGGGTCACACACTCATGCAACTCCCAAAGCAACACTTTGATACAGTGGGGCATCCATCAAACTCACATAACTCCCTGATGTTGGAAAGTAGGAAGATTACAGTTCTTAGATCCAAAGAACTTAAACACAACAATACGAAACCTGTTTAAAGTTGATACAACAAATGAGGAAAACTGAATGTTTTAGATCTTTTCTGGTACAATTTGAGCAAATAAAGGCATTCATGGTTGATGAGGGAACATAGTATAGTAGTTGCAGAGCTAACTGAGATGTAAATGTTTACATCAGTGAATCAAGCTGCAGGGAACCAAAGGCCGGGATTTAGTCCAAAGTCAGACGGGAGCTACGTTTTTTCCGGAAGGACACAGCTGCTGCTGAATATTTATGAGCTCAGACAGTTGGCGTCTTGTCTGTTTGCTTTTTATATCAAACCAGGGATGCCTGAACCAATTATGTCAGCAATTCACAGCCAATCAGCAGACAGCGTGGAACTGGTGAATTTGCATACACTTTGAGAGAAAAGCGAGGAGGTGAACTTTAAAGCACAGACGTTAATGGAAACAGCGCAGGAGCCCTGGTAGGACTTTAAGAATGAAACAAGAAACAAGAAGTCGTTACAGTTTTGATGAGGCAAGCGTTTCCTTAACAAATCCCACCTCTCTGATGTCAGGGAGAAAGAGATCCACAGCAGACAAATGTTGGTATTTATTGTGGTTACAAAGTAAGCTAGCAGGACAGTTGAAAGGTCAGATTCATGAAGTGGAGCAGCACAAAGAGGGACTAAAAAGGCCACCATGACCCAGTGGCTGCTGGCTGTCAAAAATACTACTTGATGTTGCTGAGTGTAACGAATGACCTACGCTCTTCCCGTGTTTTGTACCGTAAAACAATATTCACATTACATAAAGAAAAACAAAATAAATTCAGTCATGTTTCCCTGAGTTTGTTTTTTGTTTACCTCAAATTTCTTGACGATGCCGGCGAAGGTGGGGTTGTTTCTGCAGCTCTCCTCCAGTAACGACATGCTGCGATCGTACTCCGAGATGTAAGTGTCAAACACCCCAAAATCCTCCCGGCGGCTTAAGATCACATCCACCATCTTCTGGTTCTCCTCCCTTTTTTTTTGGCAAAAAACAAAAACAAAAAACAAAACAAAACTATAATTTTAAGGGAAAAATCTCATTTTAATAAATCCAAAACTTAGGATGTGGAATCTTGGAATGTTTTATTTTTCTCTAATTTATTTTTAGACATTTTTATATTATTTTAATGCAAATATCTATAAATCTTCACTAAAGAAGGTATTTGCTCCCAAAAAATGCTGTGTTTTTGTGAATATGTTAAATTAGTGTTCCGTCTCTTATCTGGTAAACCTTTAACAGATAAGAACCTCACTTACATTTGGAACATTATTTATTGCCCTCATTGCCAAAACGTCTTTATTTAACACCATAAGTTTGTTTTTATTGTTTACTTTTGTCAAAACGATAAAAAGAGATAATTTCTGAGGAAAGATACAAAAAACATATTTATTCAAAAATATAACATGTCTAATATTTTTAGTTTAATACATTTTAAGACATTTTAAGTTAAAAAAGAAGAGAGTATTTTCTATTTTTTGTCACTTTTCCACCCAGAAATCAACACAGTTTAATAAATGTCACCAAAAATGAATTAATTTCCCATTCTACTCCATAAAATCGAAAATTATTTAGCATCTTTTGGCCAGAATAGAGATAACATTGAGGTTACCAGTTGCTAATCCGCTCCTCCAGCTCAGCTAAGATGCTGCTGTGGAGGTCGTAGGCCTGCGGGAGCACGCCCAGTATCTCCCCCAGCCTCTGCTCATCCAGCACCGGCTCCCCGTCTTCCTCCACCGCCTCCGTCACCGCCGACCTAAAGTCCTGCGCAGGAGCGGAGGTGAGGGGCAAACGAGGTTACGGAGGAAAGTTATTCAAGAAGACAAAGGTGTGCAGAAAATACAAATACAAGGAATGAAGGAAATAGCTGTGGGGATGGAAGGAGGATGGGAGGGCAGGAGAAATGAAAAGGCACAGAGGAATGAGACAAATGGAAGGAAGGTCAGATCCTCCTAAACATCCTTCCTGCTGCCCTCCCTTCATATTATCTCAGTACTCTGGTCTCTGTCCAGGCATTCAGGAAAGGTGGCCCCCACTCACACACCAGGTGTTTCTGCATAATGACCACTCAATGATACAATGATATTTTGGACTGAGATCCCACTTTTAATATCATAGACAGCAGCTTAACTTATTGATGTATCTCTTCATTGGCTCCTTTAAAGTGCACACAGCACATAAAGTCTGAGCAACGAGCATTAATAACTGAAGTATCAGTGACTAATAAGATATTTATGGCACTTTGGAGGGAAAGATCAGAAACGGATTTATCCTGAACTCAAAAGGAAACTGGAAATGGGTGAACCATYAGGAGCGTTTAATTTTAGCTTCTCAGTCTGCAGATCCATGACGTGTCTCTAAAGAACAAGAGTCACAGTTGTCTCGAGCACAAGCATAAAACAAACAAGTGTGTCCAGCCAAAGCATGAGATAATGTAATGAAACTGTTGATATTTATCGAGCACAACCAGCTCTGAGTCATCGTTAAGTCTAGTGAAAAACAAAAATAGTAGTCAAGTTTCAAAACTTCAAAGAGAAGCTCTATCTCCATTTTTACCCATTTGATCGCCACCTGATACTCATTTTTCAAAAAAAGAAAAAAAAAAGTCAACCAAAGCTCCAGATTGAGACCTCAGTTGAACAGATTTGCTCAGTCATAACTCGGCAGARAAGTCAGGGGTCACCGAGGAGAAACGAAAGAGTGCGAGCCTCACACGCTGAAGCCGTTGTTGGGAAAATTCATTTCGAAGAGGAGCACGGCCTCCCTTCCTATGTGGAGACACGGCCTGGAAATTCTTTGTATTCTTGTTATTTCTTATCAAACAATGGAACAATAGCTCATGTGTGCCTCTCACTTAACGCAGCTCCTTGTTTTTTTCCCAGATTGTGTGTTGGTACATGCTGTGCCGCCGCCTCCGGCTGCCGGCTGAATCACTCACTATAACTGTAACGTTGACCTGCGTGTAAGTTCAGTAATTCAGAAGATCCCAGTGTGAAGAATTATAATAACCCAGTGATCTGCGTTATGCAACAACATGAGGACAAAATATTCAGAAGTGACAAAAAGGATTCATGATTGTGTTTTATTATATCATAATAAAGTATTTAGAAATAAACCATCACCAATCAAATTTTTGTGTTTTTACCCCAAAGCTTTCTGACAGTTCATTAAAAAAAAATAAGAATAAAATTAATACAAAAATAAAAAAAATTTAAAGTTTTTTTTCATGAATTTACCGTATTTATTGCTTTGGCTGATTTGAAAGAATGTTTGTTTGTTGTGTTGTTTCAGTGGATGGCAGGATTGTGTCATGTTTCAAGACATCACTGCACTAATTTCTTGATTTCCAGGCAATACCTGGGAAAATTAAAGGTTTAGCATTTCTTGATGGGCCACCACCTTTCACACCAGTGTTTTAATCTAAAACCATTTTATTTTAAGGAATTTCAGAGTAATAATCTTTTTGTTTTTGGTCAATCCTTTAAAATCAAATGAAGCGTCAGTTTGTGTTAGAGGTGACTCTCAGCTACTATCACCTCAATTTTTAGATCAATATCTTTTAAATTCACTGAGTTGTAGCCATTTAATAACTGGATAACCTAAATCATCTGTGGCCTGGCAGCCATCTTGAATTTGGCTTACTCTAAAAGTTAGTTAGTTGTAAAAATACATTCAATGTTTTTATTTTATTTTATGAAAATCTGTCCAATGGTTCATGAGATATTTTGCTAACAGACAAAGAAGGCTGACCCCTACAATGAATAAGGTTTTAAGCAAAAAAAAATTAAAAGCAAAATGAAAATGAGAAGTATTTGGAGTATTTGTTGTCAATGACTCTCATCTGGAAAAAAATTGCTCAACATCTGTCATATAGTTATGGTTATAGCCATTTTTGTGCTTTTTTAGATCAGTTGGCTGTTGCAGCCAACTTAAAATGGGTTGGCTCCAAAGGTTAATGTCATAGAAGTGCATCTAATGATTATTTCCTGCCAGTTTCTTTAAAATGCAATGTTGTTTAAAATATATTTAGCTAACAGACAGATAGAGTTAGCTGTCAAAAACCCAATAGGAAATAATTAAACAAAGATATTGTGCATTCTGTTAGCGCTCAGAAAATCCATAGGGATCAGTCTCAACTAGTTCCACACAGATTTTTATGCCAAAAGTTATAAAATTAAAGAAGCGATTTTTATGTTTTTAAATTACGTAGGCTGTGGCGGCCATTTTTAAGTGACTGCAAACGTTAATCTGTTGTAGTTGTACATCCACTTATTCACTTCTTCATGAACCACTAAAAGTTTTTCAGTGGTTCATGAACTACTTTGACAACAAACACAAAAACAATACCATCCACCTTCACCCTGTAGCAACAGGAGATAATAAAGGGCAAAATTTAGTAGGATTTCATAAATGAAATACAAAAGGTTCAATCTAAAGCACTAATGCTTATATGGAGATTAAAAAAAGTGTTTTTCCTTTGACTGGCAGCAGCTACTGAGTATAAATGAGTTTTGTGGTGGTGACACTGCAGGTTTTTGATCACAGAGGAGCCTGATGTTTTAAATTGACATTAATTACTGTTTAAGGGCATCATATTACATAAAACAGCTGTTTTGGACTTCCAGCAGGTTTTTCATAGATCATGATATAACGACACATCAGAATTCAGGTCACTTTCGAGGTTAGCGGGAACATGCCGACTGATGGGTTTCTGTCTGGGATTGCAGTGATTATCTGATCAGCTCTGTCAGCCATCATCCAAACAGCTACAGGCTTCATAATGTGTTGTCTGTCTCAATTCTTTACATGATCACAGGCCAAGTGTTATGATATTTGATGATTTAGCTACAATATGTTTAATTTGTGTTGTGTATTGACGTCATTGGCTTTAACAGGGATGTCCAATTCGGGTCGTCAAGGGTAGCTGTCCTGCGTGTTTTAGAGGATTTTCTGCTCAAACACACCAGTCTTGAATGAATGGGTGATTACCAGGCTTCTGCAGAACTTGAAGAGCTAATTTAATCATTGAAACAAGTAAAGCATGCAGGATATAGCAGCCTTCAAGGTCCAGGATTGGACATTGTGGCGCAGTAACTTTTGAGCTATCTGAACTCTCTCAAACTCTTTTTACTCCCTGAAACTTTACACTCCCTATTAGTAGAGTGGATGATTGTGATACAAGCACCAAATCTAGTATGATGACTCTCTGAGGTATTTGTCAAATCTGCCCAATTGACCATTTGAAAATCCAAGATGGCAGCCTTTTTTCATGATGAGCTAATTTATCTGACAGCAATTATGTGGTAATGCAATTACTTTGGTCAATTTGAATTCTCTTTATATTTACAACCCCAATTACAATGAAGTTTAGCCTGGCCCTTGCCTTCCTACACAGTTCCGCTCAATTCTAGTTTCCCTTCACTGCTCCGTCTGGGATTTCTCCTTTATAAATATTCATTTATTTTGAATTTGATGGCTGCAACATCATCCAAAATGCTTGGACAGGGGCAACAAAAGACTGTGAAAGTTGAGGAATACTCAAAAACACCCGTTTGGAGCATTCCACAAGAGAACAAGTTAGATGGAAACAGGTGACTGTCATGACTGGGTATAAAGGAAGCATCCCTGAAAGACTCAGTCGTTCACAAGCAAGAATGGTGCGAGATTCACACCTTTGTCAACACCTGCGTGAGCAAACAGTCCAAATGTTTAAGAACAAGGTTTCTCAAGAACAGTTGCAATAAATTTAAGGATTTCTTCATCTACAGTCCATAGTTTCATTAAAATATTCAGAGAACCTGGAAAAA
This sequence comes from Austrofundulus limnaeus, assembly GCF_001266775.1. Classification (NCBI taxonomy): domain Eukaryota; kingdom Metazoa; phylum Chordata; class Actinopteri; order Cyprinodontiformes; family Rivulidae; genus Austrofundulus; species Austrofundulus limnaeus. Next base: position 573,206 of record NW_013952464.1, read on the forward strand.
TCTCTGCAAGTAAGCAGCAAACCTGAAAACCATCAATGAATGCCCGTGACCTTTGACCCTTCAGGCAGCACTGCATTAAAATTCCACATCATTCTGTAACAGATATTAACACGTGGGCTCAGGAACACTTCTAAAAACCATTGCCAGTGAACACAGTTTGTCGCTACATCTATGAGTGCAAGTTAAAGCTCTACCATGCAAAGCCAAAGCCAGATATCAACAACACCCAGACACGCCCCCGGCTTCTCTGAGATGGACTGATGCAAAGTGAAAAAGTGTCCTGTGGTCTGATGAGTCCACATTTCTAACTGTTTTTGAAAATTATGGATCCGGGTCAAAGAGGAAAAGGACTGTCTGGATTGTTATCAATGCAAAGTTCAAACTCCAGCCTCTCTGATGGTACAGTGGTGTATTATTGACCATGGCATGTGCAACTTGTACATCTGTGAAGGCTCCATTAATGCTGAAAGACAGGCYTTGGAGMAACACATGCTGCCRTCCAAGCCACGTCTTTTTCAGAGACGTCCCTGTTTATTTCAGCAAGACAATGGCACATTCTGCACGTGTTACAACACCGTGGCTTCGTAGTAAAATAGTGTGGGTACTAGACTTTCCTTAGTTCCTAAACGCTTAAGGAGTGATATTAAAATGAAAGGTGATTTAACACAGTGGCAAACATGACCCTGTCCCAACTTTTTTAGAACATGTTGCAGACATCAAATTCAAAATGAGTGAATATTTGCAACAAACCAATAAAGTTTATACATTTGAACATTAAATATCTTGTCTTTGTAGTGTTTTCAATTGAATATACTGTAGGTCAAAAAGTGTTTGCAAATCATCGTATTCTGGCTTTATTTGTTTTGCACAATGTCCCAACTTCATTGGAATTGGGATTGTACATGTAAGGTGAAGCTCATGGTATCAGGACTCCTTACAACAAACCATTCCAGAAAACAAAACAACAACTTTGTCAAGACCAGGAAGTAAATGTTGCTGCAACAACACTGATAAACTTGCAGAGACTCTAAGGGAGAAGAAGGAGGAGGATGAGACAGAGACTGAGGAGCAGACATGTATAATTGGATTATGTTAGTGGATTGCTCAAAAATCTTTCATTCAGAAGAGATTTAAAAGAGGTTGTGGTTGGGGCAAAGAAAGCTTTCCTACCTCCTGAATGTGTTTGAGGGCAGCGACGTGTCTGCAAAGACAAGAAAAGATTTACATTAAACTGTAGAAAAAAACTTGCAACCTTGCGAACAACTCGGTCTATTTTTCTTTGAGACTCATTAAATTATTTAAGTGGCGCCTTAAGAAGAAATTACTTCTGAGGAATAGTTAAGTGTGCAGCAGGACACTTGTGTAATTGGCTGCCCACTGTTTGATGGATTATCAATGCAGCAGAGATTAGTTGAACTGAACTGCAGTACTAAAGGGACAGTAATAATAATAATTAGAAAAGAAGTTCAGGTTTTGTTTGGGTTAAGTTTAAGGCTAGGGTTAGGGTTAAGGTCAGGGTTTGTAGTTGCATCCATGAGAATGGACCGTTGTGGGGTAGTCCCACAAATGTAGGTACTCACAGTCTCTCTGAGTCGACAAGCTCCTTGGCGATGTAAAACGCTCGGGATCGACCATCAATCTGTGTGACAAGAAGGTAGAGTGGTGGGAGATGAATGAACACAGTTAATGTTAAACGCTCTCTGCGGGCACTCAGTCCTCTCAAACATTAATAGCAACAACTGYGCCAGAGCTGAAGAAGCTGACAAAACAGCAATTTATTTTTCCCTTTTTTTTCTTTTTGGATTTCAGTTGTCAAAAGAAGACAGATTATTTCATTACTGCGACGCTAAAACATGACGTTTTCTCAAATAGGAGACRTTTAAACTAAGATGCATTATTAATGAGTGACAGTGGCAAAAAGGCTGCACATWGATTTAGCGGCTAATCGTTGGGACTCAAAACATGACAAACAGAGTTATGTTGAGGTCATTTTCTGGCCTCTGTCCTTATTCAGTGTAATACTTAATTATTTAAAAAAAGGACAAAAAATCCCCCCAGGGCTGACTCAAGTCTTTCCTGGTCACTTCCTTCTTGAATTTTCTTTGTTCGATTTATTGTAACTTGTCTTTGAAGAGRAAGAAAACAAGGAAATGCACGTCACATGATGAGAACAGAGGGGTTGTTTTGATATTGTGACAGCAGCAGGATGGGTGAGGTCCATCTCAGCACTGCTGTAAAATACTGGCTTTTTAAAGTAGAAATATWTGGGAAACTCAGGATTCATCAAATCAGCTTCATATTACCAAAGGAGGGGCCAGTCATTTGTTTCTCTGCATCTTATTGCTCACCTGTCGGTCAAAGCTTTGCTCCATGACGCCATCTTCCTCCTCTGACGTTCGTCCGTGGTCTTCATCAGCTGACTGCCCATCAGAGACCGTGTTCACTGGGAAAGGCTCTGTGTAGGCACTGTTAAGAGGCGAGAAGTCAGCRTAAAAATAGCAAAACATCTTCAGTGAAATATAACAGCAAACGTTAAAAGGCGAACAACAACCCTGTCTTTTCATTCGGGGGACACAAAGMAGCATGAGGGACACAAATTCCCAAATGCACCTTTTCCAGTAAAAAGCCACCATATTCTCACAGGACATGTTCAAATTCATATCAAAATCCCCAGTCACCTGCAAATGTATGTTTTTTCCTGCTTCCTGTGTGCATCTCTGAGCATTTCAGTTCAWATGAAGAGCCCTTCGGAGGTTCGCAGTAATCCCTTTACGGATTAGCTTCTAAAGAGATGGCACAGTCGTTCCTTTAATCCCTCTGTATGTTATACCTGAAGGGATTTACCATGGAACATTTTACATGTAATCCCTTTTAAATGCAACTTGCACTAATTACTTATACCCCTTTGGCCCATTATGACACACTGAGGATGTTTGACAGCAATCATATCAGCAGGAAACTATAAATGTGACAATGTGCGGTCACAATGCAATGCTTATGGATTTATCATCTCCGGCTGCCAAAAGGTCAAGGTGGACAATAATGTTTTAGCTTGTGTCTGTATCTGTGTGACAGKTTTTTACAAACCAAAAGATTCATTTTATTTTAACTTGCGCATCATAAGCAAATCATTGCATGTACATGTACATCTACCTCTGATTAGCTTTTGGGGTCAACCTAATTCAAGATGGCTTCCACAGCTAGTTGACCTTATAAAGCTCTTGGTAATTTTAGCTAATTTTTCAGGAAACAAGCACCGCATGTTCCTTATATAAGTGAAWAACTTTTGGAGCCAATCCAATTCAAAATGACTGCCACAGTCAAGTGACATTGAAAACATAAATGGCAAAAATTCTGTTAACTTTGGTGAGGTAGTAGGAAAGTGTTATTCACAACACAAACTTAAGTGCTTTTCATTGTTACAGTCAAACCTGTCTGTTTTCCCCCTGCAAAATACCTTATAAACAATTGAACACTATGAATTAAACTTCTATAAAGAAATTATTGGACGTGATTAAAATTTAGAATAAACCTGATTCAATAGTTGCTACAGAACTCAACATCAGTCAACACAAAAATGGCTRTACCTCAATAAATTTGACAGAAATCTAAAATCTGCTGTGGTAGGTAGCTGAGAGTTGTTCCTAACAATACTCTTGGGATCTTGTGGTACTACATTGAGTGGTGTCTCAATACTGATACTGGTAAAATGCCCCAATACCATTTGGACATTTGCATTTTAAATGCAACCTCCRTTAGATCACAKTATGAAYGCTTTATGATGTCAATATGACCCACKGGTGCAGCAGATGACGTCCCATCCAGAGAGCTCTGTTTACAGGAWGTTACGTAGAMGTTACATGGATAAYACATGGATCTGYGGATGCTAYTTGTTAGCATGTCGAKTCTGAAGTTGTGCKATCAGAGCTGGTTAAATAATTATATTATCTGACATGCTTGTTTAGTTCACTGGTTACATTCTTCCACCTTTGGCTGCTCTGGTACAGAATGTTTTTATGGAACAAAATGGTATCATATATTACTGTGGATTCTGACCCTGGATTTACACTACATGCGTCTCCACTCCGCTGCGCTGAGGTGCGCAGTTCACAGATGTTCGTTTGTGCCCCAATTTACACAGCCTCCGTTCTGCTCAGCTCCGCTCAGGTGCAACAGACAGAGGAGGGAGCATGTGCAGGAAGGAGATTGAGCGATAAATCCAGTGATGTGGAAGTCAGAGCAAAAAATAATTTATTCTGTGGAAGACGAACTCCAAATACAGCTGAAAATGTTGATGTAAAGGCTTTTGGTATCTATGTTGAAACTGTCTCGCTGTCGTCCTTTTGAAACTTCTGATTTCAAAATAAAATCCATGTGTATGTGTATGTACACATATGCTTCATGCTACATGTTTCCATCTGCTTCCCAAACAGAACGATACATTCTGACAGCATTTGTGTAGAATATATATCAATATAYTGATTGATATAGCTGGGATTTCGACATTATTGCGACAAATTATTCAGCCGAATAGTGTCTTATTTTGAAAATACAGATGTTGTGCTCGTTTCTTTTCCTGTTGGTGTGACATAATCTTTAAAAATTGACTCCGGCGCAGCTCTGGCATCTGGCAAAAATAGGATCGGATCTAATTTTGCTGGATCGCCATCTGCTCACGGCTGCTCACCACTGCCGTGCGGAACCAGTGTAAACACTTTCATTGATTATAATGGGTGCGTATTTGCTGCGAAGGTCGGACCGGAGCAGAGCGGAGCCAGAAGGCATGTAGTGTAAATTAGGGGTTAGTCATCCAGGACAGAAAATTCGAAGAAAAAAGACGAAGCAACTGGACTTTAGTTCTGTAGCTGAAGACGTGGAGCTACAAGATTTAAAAAGTATGACTCAAGGTTGACATCATTCTTACTTGGATCAACACATATACGCAAGCTCACTGATGTTAAAGTCATACAAAATACAATATGAGCATTCAGATGACAGTCATTATATCAAACATTYGATATGTATTGATTTRTAACCAGGTTCTTWAAAAAGTGTTTTRTAATCATTGTGTAATGCAAGTTCYATCTCACTAAATACTCGATATWAGCGAATACCCAAAYTGAAGTACTTGTCCTCAGTTTGAGAAAAACTGTTATTGGGACACCGCTAATTGCATAGATTTGGGCATGATGTTATTTAATGTTAAACTGCTACATTTTTGTAATTTCTCAACAAAAGGCGAATGCAGCTGTGGCACGAAAGCCAGTGGGAGATACGCATTCATCCAAGGAWCACTTAGCATTTAATTCCTTTTTAACTTGCTATCATGAGGGCTATTGGGTAACCTGCTTTTTCTGTAATGGAAAATAAAATATTGATAATATTATCCAACAATTTCTGACTTTAAACTGTAAAAAAGTCTATGTTCCTTCACACACCTGTTACTGATTCTTTGCCCAGATGTTTGAAGCAGCCCTCAGTGTGAATGAGGTCTAAACTACTTTCAGAAGACTAAAGGTTAACAGAGTTATCCACTGGACCTCATTTTCATTCAGACATCCTTCACACGGCTCACTCTGCACTTCAAGCTTTCGGTTCCACACACACAAGCAAAAACCTCTAACAGCCTTTTGTGGGTGGGCTTGTGAAAAGCACCCACGGCCCATTACTCATAGTTGACCTCGGACCAGTCGGGTCAGCCTGGGCTCCTGTGYGCTGCGGTGAAGGAAAGTAAAACTGGAGGGGATTGTTCTTCTCTGAACTCATTCCTCAGCTCTGATTTATCACACAATCCATCAAATGACCAAGAGCAACTCTTGAGAGGAGGTTCACCTTCACCTTTTTCTTCTTCCACAACCACAGTCCTCAATTATTTATAGGACTGCTCCACAGAAACAGAAAGCATAACAGAGTGTTGCATTTGTAAGACTTTACTGTTTCAAAGTGGCAGGATTTGTAAAAAAAAAAAAAAAAAAAAAAAAAAAACAGCACGCACAACTGCTACTTTAAACATAGTTAAACAAATGCGAACTCTTCAAGGTTGTGCCACAGTAATATAATAATAATAAGACTATTAAAACAATGCTATTATAGCAGATAACACRACAAAGTTAAATCTACTGTGTCAAATTTAAGGGCAAAATGATTCCACAATAAAAATACAAACGCTTTCCAACAGTCTTCAATGAATTTGATGGTGCTTGTAATACSTAAATCAATTGAGCTAAACACTGCCTATTATAATATATACTGTATTAGAGCAGGTCTTTTCCTACTTGTAATGGCACCATTATAAGAATCAAGACCAACAGAATGGGTTCATTAGCTCGCTAACTATAGAAGAGTGTGATACTAATGGAGGGGAATAAGAACAGAGACAGCTGTGCTTGCTGCTTTTAGTGAGGAGGGATGTTTGTAGGTTGTGTCGCCTGTGCAAAATAATTGAAGCCAGTGGATTTATGATTGTCGTGGCTTTGCATGTGATGGGACTGACTCAGGATATTAATTTGATATTGTGATGTTTGTGAATCAGGACCACAAATGAAATTAAGTTTAATGGAAGTGGGAGCTAGGAGTCCCAACACATGACAAAAAAATACAGAAATTTCTTAACATACGCTTTTCATTTTTCATGAAGAAGCACATGACTCTTAACAGGATTTGCACATTCATGCTGAAATCGATTCTAATCTTTTGAATCAGTTTCTGCACTTATAGTGTCATTAATCACGAAGAGGGTTTTCATGCTGAAAAGACAATGAAAAACTGACCAGTGACACCAGTTCAAAGACCTCAGTAATTAGTTCAGCCAKAAATGAGTATATGAAAATGATGACTAAAGTTATTTATGAAGTTGTCTCACCTTTGTACCATACTGTATACCTGACTATAAGAAGAGCTGATACTTCAGGGTATGTGTGATCATGCCATGTGAAAAATATACATGTAGCATGAAGGTAGCAACTTTGAAATCATGATATTCTATGTTATCACTCTTGCACTGCCATGGTTCTGTGGAGTATTTGTAAACACACACACACACACACACACACACACACACACACACACACACACACATACACAATAATATAATATAATAAACGTTGTTCATTAAGTTATGTGTTTGCAGCTGCATTTTTTGAGTATATTTGGTGTTGTATGTAGGAGAACCAACATTTACACAACGCTTTTACAATTGTATCTGAGATAAACAACACTAGTATAAGATCAACTGTTTTTACTTGGCACTTGTTCTACAAATTCAGAAGAAATTGACAATGTGCTGTTGTGGGTTTGGCTTAGATTTTACTTGAAGRAGACAACAGAAGATACATCATCAGACTGAGATCTATCAGAGYACAATAGAGAACTTGCAAGAAGATCCAGAAGAAGGGACATCATGTCTACATGCTGACAGAAGACTGGCGTTCAAACAAAACAAGCTCAGAGATAAACCGCAACAACAAGATGCTGAGTACCACAACAAGCAAATAGCACAAACAGCAAATAACATGTGCTGAGCTTGCACTGTAACACACTGTAATACAAAGTTTACATGATGAAGATGCATCATGAGCATGTGCATCATAAATGTCATAAAACAATATATGTTTTCATTACTTCATGTTATGACCCACGAAAAAATAATTAAAAAAAGAATAAAAATCAATTCATCCACTCATTTATTTTTATTTTTCACTCAGACAGGTCTCATGTTCAACACAGGGACACATAGACAAATATTCACACCTAGAAACAATTTAGAGTTGCCATTTAACCTGATGTGTACATTTTTGGTCTTGAGGAAGAAACTGGAGAAAACCCACACACGCACTGAAAGAACACACAAACTCCACAAAGAAAAKCTCYAAGCTGGGAGGCGATCCTGCAACCTCCTCGCTGACAAATACATACCTAACCACCGAGCTATCCTCATTTCATTTTTCTTGACTTATATAGGGAAAAATGCTAAGTATTAACAAATAACATACACTATTATAGCATGGGTAAATCAGCAATGCACGTCCCTGCACGTACATCCAAATATGGCATGTGTATAGCAAAACACACAACAGTGTGGTAGTAGACACATCTGTAAAACTGAACTAAGGAATTAAAACTCTTGATCCCAAATCAGTCTATATTTAGACATTTAGATATTCACAGATATGACAGAGCTACAGTARTGTGTGCAAGCAGGGCCGATGCCAGAGGGGTGGCCTGGCTACCCCAGGTGCTACCCCCAAATGATTGACAAGTGGGTGGRGTTTCCATGTGGCATTTCACAAATGGACATTTGATGAGAAAATTATTTTGCTAGCTGAGGTATCTTTCAGAATGTTATGTGGATTGCTCATGGCTATCACCAAACCAATTTTCAACTCAGTTTTAAAAATGGCTGAGTTGGAACCATTTAAAATTATCTAGGACAGCCATCTTTGTATTTGAAATCAGATTGTGTAAAAGATTTTTTCTTGGCTACTGCTATGCAAATTTTCAGATGTGTGTGTTTAAAAATAGTTCAATTATAGCACTTTGTGAAATTAGCGTTAGCAGTTTTCTTAGACCAACATTCAGCATGTTTTTAATTTTTTTAATCATTCTTAGCTACAATCATGCAAAATTTTCAGCTCAATATTTCTTATAACAGCTGAATTAGAGACATTTGAAGTTAGCTGTGGAGGCCATCTTGAATTTTTAAATCCAGAGTAGTTTTATTTGTATGTGCCCCCTTAAAAAAACACCTTTGCCAGCCCTGTGCCCCCATGCAAAAATATCTAGTTCCACCCTTGTGTGCAACATGTAATTACGATGATTAACTCTGATATGTGTTGATTTATATGGATGGCATTGAAAAACGTAAAACATTAAACTTATTAACAGTTTGTTTTTATATCACATTTTAAATGTAGTTTATAAAGGGCAGGGAATTTTTGCTTTTATTTGTCTGTTAACAAAAGAACTCAAGAACCAGTAGCCAGAGTTTAATGAAACTCTCAGAAAATAAACAGTGGATGTTCATTTACAGCAACTACAGTTTATTTTAGGATGGCTGCAACAGTTTATCAACTTGGCCAAACTCTTTTTATTCTGTGGATATCAAGCTAAAATATGGTGTGTCAGTAGCTGAAAGTATTTTTTTTATCACACACTCTGACCACTAACATATTGCACAAAACGTTTGGTATAAAACTTTGACATGCAAGGAGGCAGGTGAAAAGCATTCCCCCAAGAATACCATGATCATTTTTGCTCTACGTTAATAAATTTTAATCGCTTATACTTAACTTACTTAACAAAAAGGTAAGGAACAGGAAAATGACTTTATGGTTGATTCAGCTAGCAGGCAAGAACTGCAGAATTTAACACATTATTTATTMTTTTTAAATAAATTAATAAACGTTTGCACAAGAAGAACAAATGCAATTTTCTTTATTTACAGCCTGACACATACATTTGATCATATTGTCACCAGCTAATTATGTTGCACAGTTATAGATGCAGATAAATTTGTTTGTATCCTCCTGTTAGAGAAAAAAAAWWMMAAAAAAAAAGCGGTTAAGTAAAATCTCAAGACCATCAAGGCAAGTCGTTAAAAATGTTATTTTCAGTCACAGGTTGTCAATCTTCCAACAGAATAATGACTAAATACACACTACCCTTATTATTTAATATATTTTCTTTTTTTTTATCAAGGCCTCATTAGCTGATTTTCAGTATTTTTGTTTCTAATTCTTACTTTTTTAATTATTAAGTTATGTCGGTGACCTCTGTGGGGTTTCCTTTCTGTAAAGAAAGGGTACAAACAGATGTATCTGCATCTAAGACAATCAGAGAACAGGATCATTAGTACAGATCTCACCTTGTTATTCTCATCAGTGCTGTAAACACACAAATTAAAACACCAGTAAATAAAGCTCATTCTTTAACGCCTGTTTCTTAGACCCAGTTTAAATGCTGTGTTGCAGGAGAGACTGCAGACATTCTTGGCAACTGGAGGCAACAACAGCAGCAGACTTGACATTCCTGATGGGACCACACCTCGTTTTGTTGTTCAAGGGAAAGTCTAAAMCTTCACCCCACCGCCGTGAGCCCCTTCCTCCCACTTCATCCTACCTGTCATCTCTTTTCTCCACCCTCCACACCTCCCACCACAGCTCCACCCTTGTGTTCTGCATTTCCTGTAAACAGGTTGGTGGGAAGCTCCTGGGCTGGAAACTTCCTCCCTTGGGATGACCTGTTCGTGACCTCAGTGCGGCTGGCACCGGGCCTTGGCGAGCCAGCGACACGCCCTGTCCACTGCCTTGCTGCACAGCACACCGCCCAGTACAACAATGTACTTAAGATGGCTCCTTCATCGCCACTCACACTCACTCAGCAGCGGGTGGAGATGCTGTTTTRAAGGCCATGACGGAGCTTTTCCATTCCTCCGAAGAGGTTTAAATCAAACCTCGTAAAGCAAAAATTATGCCCAAGGATRAGACAACAGCATATTGTCTGCTTAAGAAAACAACGTTTTCATAGTGGACACTAAATGGCATCTAAGACGAGCAAAAATGCAAATTCTAAACTTTCTTTACCAAAACATTTTTTTCCTGCCTTCATTTGTTGCTGCATGGCTGCTCGGTGGAGATAGTTCTGCTGAGACAGCATCCTCAGCAGCAGTATCACCTTTGATAAAACAGCAGGGAACTATAACTTAGTCTGCCTGCACCTACTTGCATACATACACACACCTTGGTTGAAATGGAGATAAATCATTAAGCCTTTTGTTTGCCTATTGTACTCCATGGTCCATTGCTAATTAACATGTTTTTTTTCCCCACTTACTCTGAGTGTACGTGTTAACATCGTCTGTTGGTGCACATTAATCACATAACTAGAAACTAGGTAAACCTGCAGTTCATCAGTGTTCTCCTTAAAATGCATGTGTGTGGCTGCAAGCACTGAGCTTTTGTGTGTAGTTCTTTGAATTTGGTTATTTACCTTACTACAAAGAGAACTCGGCCCTCTGTGACTCTCCAACCCAGCTGTGTTGAATGTGTTCTTAATAAATCACTGTCACCCTCATCTTGGTGGCCTGGGACAGTAATAGTGTCAAGATTTGAAAAGAATTCAGCCCCATATGTACTCAGAAAAGCAGACAAYAACCGTGCAGAGACTATGCAGGAGGATGCTCACATGCATACGTTCTTCCAATAAAAACACACCAGAGACACCCTGGTAACTGTAGGTTCTCCAGTGGGAATGTGGTAAAGGCAGAGTGAAAGGACGGGTTGGTTCTTTGCATCTTTGTGATCTGAGTGGGATCTCAAGCACACAATGAGATGCAACAATAGCATCAGGAGACCATAAAGAGCCTGCACCAGGTCAGCATCGTGAGTGAAGGGGGAAGGTTCCCAACGTGAAAACATGCAAAGTTTACAGCCTCACCAAAAAGAGACTGAAGAGAAAAACATTGGAAAAAGTGGTTGTATTATTTTTTTCTAAAATATCAATAATTAAAAATATATATAAAATAAATAAACTACAGATTAGAAATATTCTGTCCAAACAAGTTGCAATAACACACTATAAAGAGAAGATAAAATAGTTTAAAAAAGAACATCTGTTTATTAATTACAAACTGAATGCATCACAAAAACCAAGGCAAAAATGATAATCAAAGCTAAGAATTAAAAGCCTTGAAGGAATGCCTATCACCTGCCCGCCACCTATAATGYCAGTTTTTAATGAAGTATATCTTGGAAAAAGAATAAACAAAGTTTTGATCCAACCTTAAAATAATGTTATGAGAGAGCTCATGAGATCTGTTAAACCTCAGAATATGTGCTGAGGATGATCATCAGCTACTACTATGTTTGCTAAGGTCAATAAGCTGTGGCAGCCGTCAAAAGGTAATCACTTGTACATCCTATGATTAACTGTGATTGCCAGTAATGAATTTTATTAAAAAATTTGTCGAATGGTTCGTGAGATAATTTGCTAACAGACAGAGTTGACTACTATAGTTTTCAAAACAGGTCCTGAGTGATCAGTCAACTCTCAGAGTATAAGATGAGGATGAGTTTTAGCCTCTAATACATCTAAGCTTAGCTCAATATTTTCAGAATTAACARAATAACAGCAATTTTTGTGTTTACTAAATTAGCTTTTTTTAAATCCACCAAGTGGTGCATGAGATATTTTACAATTAGACAGAAACATAAAAAAACCCAGACATGAACAAAAATATCTTGCCCTTGCACCTTCAGTGGTGGCTGGTTGTTAATCATTGCACTATCAACATGTGCAACAACAAACTCACAAAAGACCGTTTGGACTGTAATGAATTGCAGGCTATGAAATTATCATGCATGTCAGTAAAATATTTGGCCAATCTGATGGACTGTAATTGATCCCAAGATGCCCACATGTGATTCAGATGCTTAGGACTGAGATATTAAAGCACACAGATTGCTGAGAGTTTCATTATCACAATATGAAAAAATATATTTGTTTTTTTATATTACAAGCCGTGCACTGCAATTTTTAACAATGGAACTGCACATCAAGTTTTTTAATATTGTGCCTCTTTACAAAAAAAAAAAAAAAAAACAGATTATGCCCCAACTTTTTGAGTTTTTATGAAACATAGATTGTATTAATCAAACTGAAAGGAAGAGACTGCGTTCAGGAATGACTGAAGCTGAGGCAAAGGCTGGAATAATTTTGCACGGTCTCAACGCTGCAACTCCTCGCTTCATCACGCACTGCAGTAAATCCTGCAGACCCTCGAGAGTCCAGTGAAAGAGAAGCACTCAGGAGAGAGCTACTTTAATAAAAGCCCTCCTGAACATCTGTGTCAGGTATAGGAGAGCAATTACACCAGAACTGCTATTGCTTTCTTCTTCCTGTTCTTACAAAGCCACCGTTCTACTTTATCCTTATAAGTCTTGTTTTTTTTTCTATTGATCACCCTYCTTCTATTAACACTTCACCGCTGGTGTTCACACTTTTTCTTTTATGCTCCTCCACTTCGATGTGTGAAAGAAGCCCCTCACCCTTTTTGTCACTTTTAATTGCATCCATAATGACTTTTTCTAATGTGTACAAGCTGCAGTCAATGAGCTACCTCATTGCCTTTACCTGTTCTATTACCTCARACTTGCATGGGAAGCAGCAGCGCCAGATGTGACCTTTGAATCCAAGTAACACAAAACAGAACTAAGCTCTCCCGCAAGCATTGTCCATCTTCCCGAAGCCAGTGAAGCCTGACACAGCAGGCTGCTCATTTCTCACACACAACACTTTCCGATGAGAGGAACCCGATTGTACTCAGCCAGGTGATTTTTGCTCACCTGAGATGCAGTTAGAGAATATCTGCAGTTTTACAAAAGTCAAGATTGGAGTCATGAGTGGATAAGTGTGCACCTGGCAGCTCAGTTGACAAGTTCACAAGTGATTTTACAATTTCAAAGAAATGTATTCTCACCTCTTTTGGACAGTTTAATATCAGGTCTACACATAAGCTACAATATAACTCAAGACCAGCTCTGAAGTCTTMAGATATGTTTGCTCTGAAAATATGACCAGTTCCAGTAACATCCCTGTCTTCCCGAGCGAAATACAGATTTCTGTCCTGTGTAAGTGGTTTGACAAATACAGCATATTCAGCTCCTTGGTGAGCATATGAAATACAAAGTAAAATACGTGGTACTTAAATGGACACAATTCGAATTATCTAAGCTTTCCCAAAACAAAGTAGTTTAACATTTGTATATGAAGAGATGTGATTATGAATTAAGTAAAGTAATCTTCAGTGTCTCCTTGAAACATAATAAAATACATTGAACTTACCTTTCATTGTCTGTTTTTGATGACAGTGTCTGAAGTTTGCTGTCAATCCCAGGGAAACTGTTCATATCCACRTAGCCATCGTTCTCGTTACAGGTTACTGTTATGCGGGTTGGATTCTCAAAAAATTCTGTAACCGTGTGAGATCGAACCGGCCTTCCTGGAATCTGGATGTTCTCATAGTCGGAGCTCATGGCTGGGATGTTTTCATAGTCTGAAGTGTCTGCGCTGGGGAAGGAGATAGAGCGAGGTTTGGTCAGAGGCAGCGGCCTGACGGAGCGGCGAGAGCGCTCCTCGAAGGACTCCACTCTGGAGACACTCCTGCCATCAGCTTTAGGGTCCCCTTTCCTCCTGGGGCGATCTTTGTAGAGGACAAAGGCAGATGTTAGGTCTGCAGGATGCTGTTTGGGGTTCACAAGACGGGACTGAAGCTGAGAAGAGCTGCCGGTGCTTATACGATCGAGCTCTACAACTCTTGCACCATGATGGCTAGACTCAGAGGAAGATCGTGAAGAGCGAACACTTCCATCACTGAAACCCTTTGAATCCGTTTTCTTCTTGAACTTGAGTGCCAGGAAGCGCTTAAATGAGGACTTYTTCTTTTTAGGTATTTCAGTGGGGTCATGATGGATTAGAAGGGCTGGGGAACTTTTGGTGACTGGTCTCTTTGTGATATACGCTAGGTCAAAAGGTGGTGGTATGTCCACCATGGAAGTTGGTGTAGAAACACCACTCGATGACTGATGGCTTCGCTGCGAAAAGCTTCCAGAGGAAGTTATGACACATGGAAGGGAAAGAGTGTCGTCCTTCCTTTTTATCCTGATCTCATTTGTAAAAGATTGTCCATTCTCTGACAGTGTGGTCAAGGATTCTGGACTTTCTGCAGACCGAGAGTTCAGGATGAAACGACGGGACATCATAGATGGAGTCACACTGTTGACTCCTGGATGCTGTGATTGACTCATGGGTTCACCATTCTTATCTACTTCTACAGTGCAGTAGTCATGAGTTTGGTACTCTGTCCCCGTCTCCTCTGGTACAGTCTCTGGGACATAACCCGAAACCTTCCCAGAATAGGATCGTGATCGTGTGACAATGGTTTTACGATCAARAGTCACAAAGTTCTCCCCCTCCGAGTCAAAACCAACTTCCTCATATACATGCTCTTTGCTGTCCGAGTCTGTGTCTTCAAAATAAGGCACAATGTGGCAGTCCAGTTCTTCAATGTCTTCTTCAAATGCTTCAGTGGTGTGAGCGAACACCACTCTGTTGGTGAGCTCCGGGGTGCGGCCCAGGTCCAGATCTGTTGGCACTGTGATGGTGCACAACCTGAGGCGAGGCTGGCAGCTTCGTCTCTGGCTGCGAAAAGCCTGTTCTCGCTTTGCTGTCCTCTCTTTTGCGCTTTTCCCTTTGATATGTTTCTTTTCTATCTCCTCCTCCTCCTCTTCCTCRTCACCTATCTCAACATAATCTTCTGATGAGACATATTCAGACTGCTCCAAGTTATCTGCCTTTGAGCAGACGGTGTCGTCAATGTCTGCGTACTCATCTGCAGACTCACTGTCCTTCGGTTTGTCTTTTTGTTGCTCAGACTGTTCAACGTCCTCCTTATCATGGGGCTGGTCTGAGTCTACTTGCTTGTCTTCAAGTTTGTCCACATCATCCGATGAGACGTAATAAGGTTCATGTCCAGAGGCATCTTGGGTTTGAACTTCGTTTGCAGGTGAGCATTGATCATCATCATCTTCACCMGGGCTCCACTCAGGATCAGCGGTGCTGCTCATATCTCTTGGAAGAGCCTCAATGACAGAATAAGGCCCAAACACATCCTCGGTGCTGGCTGTGAATCGGAAACAACCAGAGGGGTCTTTGGTGGCTCGTTCCGGTTGCCAGACCTCAGTGTCCCCTGTTTCAGCTGTTCCACATGACTCACATGTGTCACTAGCATCATCTGTAGGGCCAATCACATCGTAGGGGTACTCCTCAGTAACAGTCGGAAGCACGGTGAATCCAAAAGAGAATCTGCCTGCTTCCAACTCTGTCTCATTTGTGAGCAAACTAAAATGGAAACAGTCTTCACTTTGCTCTGTGTTTGTTTCGTTAAGATCAGGATCATTCTCTCCTGGATAACTAAATGASAGCGTTCGATTGTGGTTTTGTTCCTCTACTTGTTCATCTGATTCGTCTGCAGGGCCACAACCGTCATTCTCCTCCTCCTGCTYTGCTTCATACTCTGTTTCACATGAAGACCGTGCTAACGTATTCTCATCATCAGTGTGGTTTCCGCCTTCAGGCTGGATCAAGTCATTTTCAGTGTCTTCATCCTCTGTAATGTCAACTGAACCGTCAGCTTTGATGGTGTCCTCCGAGCCTACACTGTCTGCATCACCATCGTTATCCAACGTTGCTGCTTCTTTTTCTGCTCCCACCACCGGTTCTCCCCCTGCTGTGTCCTCTTTGTCATTCCCTCCTGTGCCGTTGTCACTAACCCCACCCTGTTCTTCTTTTTTCTCCTCTTTGTTGTGATTCTCCTCAGCCATTTCAAGGWGATCACCTGTCTCCTCATCAGAGTGAGACAATTCCCCGTTACTCAGCCTGTGCTGATGGCAGGGCTCTTCCTGTGGGTCAGGCTGAGACAGAGGTCTGGGCTTGGGGGTGTCAAGAGGTTTTGGACCATGGACAGAGGGACCAGACTTTGACATCAGTTTTGACTGCACTCTGATGGTGAGATGACTCCGGACCGTTGGTCGGGGGACTTGCAGAGAATTTGGAAGATCTGTTTAAGGAGGGCAGAAGAAAATAAAGAAAGTTATTACCATAGACATTCTATTTTTACCACGTAAGATTACCCAAAGCTAAGATCATGACTCATGGTACTGATCGCTAAGAGACGCTTTGTCCAGAGGTCAGCAACAAGCAGGGGACATTATCAGCAGGAAAAACAATAGAGCCCCTGGGCACTTAGAGGAGAAACAACAACAACATCTCTCTCTCTCTGGGAGATGACACATGAAGATTGGGCTTTTTAAATACAATTATAGAAAAAAGCCACTAAATCAGGCTGATTATGATGAAAACTTTAAAAATTGTAATTTATGTCATCAATAAATATATTTATGTGTTTGATGCAACATAAGATATAAACCTCAGTATTAAGCCTGATTTTGTTTCAGTAAAAATATATRTATTTTGTTAGTATATAATGCTTATGACTTGTCGTAAAACACACCCACTCTTAGCAAAGTGTGTACACTCCGGTCTCTTCCTGTTATTTAGTACCTGCCTGACGCACATCCTATTAAACCCTGTGTGCCCTCTGGTTATCTCTTACTGGTTTCTTGTTCCCTCTTTCTSTCTGTGTTTCAGTTCTTTTCTCAATCTGTATACTTCTTCAGACATCAATTTAATGTCAACGTTATCACCTTAACCCCACCCATCACTTCCCTTGTCAACATTTACCCAGTTATTTTCAAAAGCAGTCACAAAAATTCTCACTTTCAGTCAATTTGGGTTCATGAATCAGTCCAGCTGAGCCTGTGAAGAAATTCACGGGATGGRGGGGACCTCTTCTCGTCACGAAACCATAAACCTCTCTAGGATTATTGCATTTTCAAAACACAAATGGACTTCCTTAATCGTTCTTTGGCGTCTCACACATATCCACACAACTTCACATAAGCACACATTTCTTTCTTCTTCTTTTTTCTGGACAAAATAA
>NW_013952464.1:590818-599139 GCF_001266775.1 Austrofundulus limnaeus
AAACAGCACTTTGAGTGTTCCAAAGAACAATAAAAGAGAAACAAGAACCCCAGTCTGACAAGGCAGCCAAACTGCAAACAACAGGATATGAATTATACAACAAGAATTCAATTAAAACAAATGTTTGGTGAAACAAAGGAAGAGGCAGAGGAACCTTGACTGTGCCAAACTTACAGGATATGATTTCACACTGTGTTCTCTCGTTCTGAATGTCACCCATCAAAACAAAACAACCTGTCTGGAATCTGAAGGGGAAAATCTTCAGAGAGGAGTGAAAAGGGTTTCAACAATGAAAATTCTGATCGAAACATATTGTGTAAAAATAAATTCACTTTTCAGAAAGTAGCCAAAACAGCACTCACACAATCTTTCCTCTAAAATATTTTCTGTCTAATTTCACAAATATTAAGTAGTTATTTTAATCCTGTGCATCCTTGTGAAAAAGTACCTATCTAACAAATAATTAGGTCTCTTTCAAATGTTTTCCTCAGTYATGGATTTTCCCTGTGTTTCATTTATCTTATTACTGAAAACAAACACTTCCGGAGCAACATAAAAAAAAGCTATCAAACTCTAATTGGCATTTTACTTTTATATGAGAGCCAATGTCTCGTGTATTGCACCGCAACTGGTTTCATTCCCACTTCTTAATTAGAACACATCAAATTACGGGAAAAAAACAAAAAACAAAAAACAAAAAAAAACAAAAAAACTAACTTTTCAGAAATGATCATTTCACCCCACGAGCGTTGCGTACAAAGTTTGCTTTCTGAACTCTCTGAAGGGAACATTTTATTTGTACAACCAACCTGCGCTCATTGTGGGACATCATCATCATCATCATCCACGGTAGCAGACACTTGTCCTCATTTCTCAGGATTCCTCCAAATCTGGAGCTGAAACTTAATCCAAACGCAYCGCAGGCGCTGTGACGACTGGGAGCTGGAGCAGAGAAGTCATCCTTTTTGTCTTCTTCGGTGCTTGGAGACTTTTTTTCCCCTCTTGTCAGAGGCTTGTTGTCTCGCAGCAGTGGGCTCAGCTCTCCCAGCCAGCAGCGAGCAGCATCTCCGCTCCTCCTCGTGATGTTCCAGCTTCCAGCGCGCGCGCGGCTGCGCTCCTCTCCTCTGTGGAAACGGGAGGTGCTGCTGGGCGCTTCCTGAGGCTGGACTTCAGCGCTGCGCACACGTCAGGCTCCAACCACTCAACATGTTTCTTTATTCTTTTTCTTTTTTTTTCAATTCACGTTACCTCTCATAGTATGGAAGTATGCAGCACACATGGACAAAATACGGTCCGAGGGCCAGAGACGGTCCATGGACAATTTAAATCCGGTCTTTGACCGGTCATGTCCAAGAATTATTTATTTGTTTAACTGAAAATATGACAGAATAACTTCAACAGATTTGTTAGGTTGGTTAACAAATACAAGAGTTAGAGAATCAGCTCCATGTTTATTTCAGTTTTTTTATTTTGTATTATTTTTTCTTAAAAGTTGTCTGCTGCATGGTTGCACAGTTAGTAGAGCTGTTGCACTCAACAAGGAGGTTGCCGGGTCAGGGACCTTTCTGGGTAGAGTTTGTATCTTCTCTCTGTGCAGGCATGGGTTTTCTTCGGGCACTCCAGTTTCCTACACCAATGATTGGTAATAGGTTAACTAAATAGCTAAATTGCACAAAATGTCATGTTTTGTTTTCAATCTTAAATAAGTTATAAGTTTGTATTTTGAACTTCTATTTTTCACGAGGTTTTACTAATCCTAAATAGCCAGGGAACATAAAAAATGCACACCAAGCAAACAACTTAGAACTCAAAAGGATAAAACTGTCAGGCCAGGGTGACAGGTGGGTGGGGGCAGTGTGGGGGCACCATTTTTTAAGGGGTAGTCAAATGACTTTCCACCCACCGCCCCCTGCCCTCTTTTTATGCAGATTACTGATAAATAATGACACAATTATCACCAAAGTTGTAAAATAACTCAGTACAAATACTTTGTTACTGTACTTACTGTAAGTAGAAATTTTGGTTATGTTTACTTTACTTGAGTTATTATTTTCAGTTTCTACTCCTTACATTATTTACCAAGGTATGAAGTAGAAAGTCATTACTCCTCTTTTATTCCGGCTTGTTTTTATTAAAAAATAAATTGTGTCTCTAGAGTGATTTTATTTGTGGTTGGATGAGAAGTATAAATATGTACCATTCTGACACCATATTAATTTGTACACAATGCACCACAGCTGCTTGCCTCCCAAAACATATATTTTGCAAGGTCTAACCGCTTATTTTACTCAATACTTTTAATAACTAGATACATTTTTTGGCTGAAATTTACTTTTGATACAAAATAAGTCAGATACTTTAGGACTTGCTAAGTTATACTGTATTCGTAGAGGAGACTCAAACTTTTACCAAAGGTAGTTTTATGATGTGCTAACTTACTAAAGTATTGCTTTGAGGTATACAACACTGGTTGTCACAGATGAAACAAATATGATGTTGGACGCATTAATTTGATGYGTGACCCTTTGTTATTTTAATAAATTAAAGGTGACCTTCTGTGTGGTAAAAATGTTGCCCTAACCCATGTGTACAAAGTGAGGTCAAGAAAAAGGCAACAAATCTTATAAAAAGAATGATTTGAGCAATAAGTTAAAATGTTTAAGCCACAGTTCATGTTTATTGTCTGATGAAGTGTTTTTGCACATTATTTTTCTTCCTGTTTGGTTGGATGGCATGTCTCCTCTCTGACTGACAAAAAGTTGCAAATTTAAAACCCTTGCAGAWAAATTAAGTATTCAGCTGACTGCTAAAGCTTCACAAGGATGAGTTTCTTTGTATTTTACATTTTTATGTAACACAATAAGAACTAAAGGCTGTTTCCCCCCCTCACAGCTGTCCCCAACATGTTTTGCTCTTGGACTATATACAGTATTTCCTGACCCAGCACAGTGCATAGAAAGGTTCCTAAAAGCAGTTTCCAAAAAAACTGTTTCTCCAGGACACCAAAAGCTTTTTTTCTTCTTCTGGCTCAACTTCCTGAGCAAGCATCTGTTATAGGATTAAATGAATGCAACTCTTGAAAAACCTCTCTCCATAACAGGAAACTGCTCTCCCGGTTTCCTGCACAACAGGCAGCACTTCCCTAGCAACAAATGGGAACGGTTGGGGATGTTAACCGTTTATGTAACCTTAAACACMACTGAAATAAAGGCCTAGAACGTCTTGAAGGAATGCTACCTTTTACAGTAGAGGTTTGAGACTAAGATCATATTATGTTGAGAAAAAAAATCATGTTATGCTCAGTCTCATGGACTATTGCWGGATCAGTGTGGGTGACCCTGTGACATGAGGTTTTAGCTCAATATAAGAACAATTAAATGAGATGAAACCATGGATGTGTTGRGTAATTTTGATTAGCTGAGGCAGACATCTTGAATTGGCCTGACTACACAAGTTAATCAGCTGTAGATGGACTGATTACTGTCTGAAAGTTGATTAAACTACAGTGTATTYAGTGGTTGATTAAATATTTTCCTAACAAAGAGGGTTTACGTTTATTGMTATCCCTATTAGCATCAGCAGCATGCTATACCAGCTGTTCATTTTACATAAAAAAGACAGATTACATTTACAATAAATCATATTACTGATGAAGTATTAAAAAACACATTCCATTTTCCATCACTTTAAAGAAAGATGAAGAATTTAATTTAAGACAGGCAAATATTTTAGTTTCCTTTACTCAAAAAACAATTATACCTTCATTTAAAGTGTAGTCTACTTTGTCTTATATACTTTGATACTCTCATAACTAAAGCACATACATGTTGACACCAATAGTATATAAAGTTTTAGACAAATACTAAGCATAAAGGATATTTAAAGTATTATTCGTGACTGATGCTCAGCTGCTACAACACCAAATTTTAGCTTGGTGCCTGTAAAACTAAATACAACTTAGCWAATTTTGTATTTTCACAGTTAAGTTTGTTGTGTGGACCATCTCGAATTAGCTGCAGATCTTCAGGACATGGTAAAAACGAGGAGAAAAAAAAACAACAACTTGACTTCTATTCGTGAGTGCTGTTTCAATCAGAAACTGGACAGTGTGCAGTTTTTTTTTAGTTATTATTATTTATCTTTTTTGGATCATGATTAGATTGATAGATGTTCATTCAATAAATATTTCCTGAAGGTTTCAATAAAACCTGTCCAATGGTTTGTACGATGTTTTAGTAACAGAAACAACACACAGGCCAAAATCAGCTTCACCTGACAGCTGGACAGAAGCCGCTCATGTCATTGATAGTTTGAATCATTCTATTTAAACAACTTAACTCCAGAACCCGTAGAAGAACTTCAAGGTCAGAGAGATTACTGGACTCGTAATGAAGTCTGGGATTTGAGTCCAGTTGGGTTTTTTACGATTTGACAGCCCCGGACCCGGTTCAAACGCCCACATGTTGGGATGAGACTCTCACACTTCCTCCTCCTCCCCCTCCTCCCCCTCTCTACACCTGAAGGTCAAACAATGCAGCACACACAGTAGAGGCGATGCGGATAGTGGTAGGAAAGAGCAGCACAATAAAAGAGATGGCTGTAGTGGATCGCCACAGGGCTCAGGTCCTGACTGCTGCAGTGGCATACAGACCCATTCATTACACTCAGACAAATTCCCATTCCAGATGGTTTGGTGCAGGAAGGATTGGGGCTTTGCTGCACGTGCAAGGCGCTATCAGACTTTAAGAGGTGATTAGAGAGTGTTCCTGTCATGATGAGGCCATATTATCGTTGCTCTTGCGTAAGGACCATCTCATTAAAGAGGAAAGGCATTGGTGCATGTAATTACAGAGTTTCTGAATTATTTAGTTTGTCACTAAAAAGAGTATTAAATGTGAATCCACTTGTGTTAAAGATGTGATCTGTGTGTTTTATACAATACTTAAGGTTTTTATTGGATGCTGAGTAGGCTATGTTAAATTACACCACAACTAAACGGTTTAATCACTGGGCTGTTTTGCTGCTTGTCACGAATGCGATACACTAACAAGCATTGTGAAGAGACCAAAAATATTTTATTAACATGTCAGCTCGTTTATAGTTGCCATAAAGTAACCTTTTGTTTTTCGAACAAATTACTAAACATAGCTCTGCTCCCATGTTTCAGCTGTGCCAAATGACCATAACTGCTTCATGTGACCTTTTTATGCTTTCATTTGAGCAAAATATGTTTTTGCTTTTCTTGTCTGTTTTTTCTTTGCAGGCTGTGTAAATAGATCCTGTCAAGCGTATTGTGTCATGTTGCTGGAGAAGTGAATGGCTTCAGGAGTAAATATCCCTCCAGATGTGGCGCAGGCGGTCAAAACATGTTTTTTTGGACACAGGACACGGGTTTCCTGGACAGCCTTGTGGCTGCGAGCTGTGCTCTGTCACCCCCACCTGGAACGCAGCTTGACTGGAAGAGAGAGGCGGACTGGAGATACAGAGGAAAACATGCCGCGGTGGTGGCAGGGAACAAATCAGCGTTATCTCCACCCCTACGTTGGGCCGCTCGAACAACACAAAACAGGAAAGGGGATCGGGAAAGCGGTCAGCAACTTGTTCCCAGAGCCGAGAAAACACAAAAACACTTTTGGCATTTGATTGACACTCATCGCAACGAACTGGCTGGATGTATTTCTGAGTTTTTGAGAATCCTGAAATCACTCTTACGCATTCAATAGAACRTACACAAGAACGTACAGTCAGTTTAACCAAAGAACTGGATGTACAGTTGTAGTGCATCAAACTCACATATTGATTTTTTTTTTTTTTTGTGAATCTCATGAAGCATCAGGCAAAGGTCTTTCACGGTTTAAAGTGACCTAAAACGCCTTTGTAATTGGATGGCAAAGCATTTGACTCCTGCAACAGATCGATTCRGTATTGATACCTTTTATTGATTCTGTGCATGGCCTGCAGCAACAGCAGCAACTCTGAAATCAACATGGGCCCTCCAATTTTTAGATTCTTATTAGGAGGCTTTAAAACCAACGAGGTAGATATGACAGGACAAGAGACTTTATTAAAAACGTCAGAGAACTGTGGAGTGCGGAGATTAGTTTAGGATTAATAGGGTTTGGATGTTTTCAACAAAAAAAAAACTGTGACAATATAGATAATACATTATTAAACRCATCAACCACCTGCCTAATAAAGTCTGGAGCTGTAATATATAACATCAATTTTTCCAGAGGAAAAAAGAAAGTAAAACCTTACCGTCAGCAGGACAAACCCCCCCCCCCCCCCCCCCCCGGTGGTGCGTGTGACAGAGCTTTACAGTAAACAGGTGGACTGTGGAAGTCAGCACTTTATCAAAAAAGCAACAAATACGGATTAAATTCCCCAAAGAGTCCTTTAGAACTCCACAGCAAATCAGTCAAACTGTACAGCCATGCATCATTGTCATCCATTGAATACAAATGTGCATTATATCTAATATAAAATTTATTAAATGTATGTTATTGTTTTTGTGCTTCAGTCACCACAGCTTGGATGTTAGAAGCACTCTTTTAAAAAAATGACTACGTTATGTTTTGGAAAGTTTTGAAAGTTTGTGTTTCTTTGACCTCTTCTTCATTTCCAGGAAAAAAACAGGAGCATTGTTACTCTGTAGCTAAATTCACTGCTGTGGCACAATGGCTGTCAGCAGTGCCGTTAATTAGCCTAAAACCACAGAAAGTAGGCCAGACACCAATAACAGGGGAGTTTGTTGTTCTTTTTTAACATGTAGCAGACAGAACCATCTATACTACTACGTGCATCTATTGAATWAAAAACAAAACAAAACAAGAACTTCTAAAATAAGGTCTTTGTCGGAGACTTTCTGTGGTTTGTATCTCTGCAGGCCTTTACTTCGTTTTTTTAATTAATCAAACTGTGCAGAAGGCCTTTGTTTATCATTTTATCAGCCCCGAACACTCGTCTTGTGAATTCCCAACATGGAAGTTTACGATTTGTAATTTTGCAGATGTGGGCTGTACACACAGTATGAGTACAATATTATACAACCACCGCTCAGATTGTGTAAAATAACAGGATTTGTGTAAAAAAAATAAAAGCTCAAGAATTTTCTCTTCCTGTAATTGTTTTCCCATTTTCCATCAAGACAAGAATTAAAATCGTTTTAAAGGGGACATATCATGCAAAATATACTTTTTTAGCCATTCAATGCGTTTTGTTGTGTACTTGGAGTCTCTCGCAGTGAAGAAAAGTTTGATTGAATCTCTCCTGGTGCTGCATAGATACAACCCCTGGCAAAAGGTATGGAATCAGCAGTCTTGAATGAGTCAATGTATGTGACCGAACCGTAAGAAATCGCCTAAAGGAAATGGGATTTSAATACAGGAAAGCTAAAAGAAAACCATCATTGACACCTAAACAAAAAAGAACAAGACTGCGATGGGTTAAGGAGAGGCAATCATGGACTGTGGATGACTGGATGAAAGTTATCTTCAGTGACGAGTCAAGAATCTGCATTGGACAAGGTGATGATGCTGGAACTTTTGTTTGGTGCTGTTCCAGTGAGATTTATGAAGAGGACTGCCTGAAAAAAACAAACAAATCTCCAAAGTCCTTGATGATATGGGGCTGCATGTCAGGCAAAGGCACTGGGAAGATGACTGTGGTTCATTCTTCTATCAATGCACAAGTTTACTTTGACATTTTGGACAGTTTTCTCAGCCCTACAATTGAACAGATGTTTGGAGGTCATAAAATCATTTTCCAAGATGACAATGCATCGTGCCATAGGGCAAAAACAGTGAAGGCATTCCTTRGAGAAAGACACATTCAGTCGATGTCATGGACTGCAAACAGTCCAGGTGTCTCATTTATAAAGGATTGCGTGGAAACCATACTAAAAGTGAACGTACGGCCAAAAGGCAGAAATTGCGTATGCCAAAAAAAATTCAGATTTATAAAACCGTACGTACGCATGTTTCTGCRCATCTTTCTTTTATAAATCACAGCCACACGTCAGAGTTTGCTCATTAGGTCCCGCCTCAGGTTCTACCCTCTACACGCCCACACTCAACCATAAACDGYCAATGTAAAGTACCTCATGAATGTTAAGRTGTATTTAAATCAGTCAGCTGATCAATGTCAACAAAAGTGATTGGTTCAGACACGCTCCGTCGTGTGTCTGGAGGATGACAGGTGCTGACTGACAGCTGCTCATGTGAACAGATTGTCTGTAATTGACACAGATTTTCCCTCATTTTGCTTTAGAGTAATCTAACGATTTTTATAAAAAAAAAAAACTAAAAAACCTCAGCTTCAAT
>NW_013952464.1:600535-601949 GCF_001266775.1 Austrofundulus limnaeus
GCTATGGTTCACAGGTGACTGATACTCACATCACATGGCCATCGTTCACAGGTGACTCATACTCACATCACATGGCTATCGTTCACCCTAATTACTACCTATTGTTAACAGAGGGTGGAGTGATACTGCCAATGACAGCGCTGTAGGAGGGGGACAACTGAAATTATTATTATCATTATTGTATCTTGTTTTTGATCTGAGTTTGTTTTACAGAATGAAATGTCTGAATGAGTGCTCATCCAAGACTGGTGATTCCATACTTTTTACCAGAGTTTGTATCTGTTTTCTGTTTGGGTCATATTTTACAACACATTCAGTTTTCTTCTGTACATGTTCTGAACTTATAAGGTCGGGACTTACCAACTACAATTAGGTGGTCTTCATTCTCCTCTGGCTTTGGGTCAGACTCTKGTTAGTCATGTTGGTCATGCTCCATGTAAGTCTGGATGGACAAGTCTTCCACTGTTGACATGTTTAAATTAATTTGTAAATAAAACTTTTCTACGTAGCTATATAATCGTAAACTCTTCTATCAAGCTCGGAAGGACTGGTCTGGAAGCTGGTGGGGGGGGCGTTTGGATTTAAAGAGACAGCATCAAAACGAGTTGATCTGAGACACACCTCAGAAAAGGGGTGAAAGAGGGGCTTGTGGAGTTACAATAAGGAAGAATTCAGACAAAAGCATTGCAGCTCCACTTTATACAGACATACAGAACCCAAATGAATGGTTAAAATGTGAAAAAGAAGGATTTGAAAGCATGATATGTCTCCTTTAAGAGTGAAATAGTTTACGTTTTTAGCGATTGGTTGAAGATGATAAAGCATTACATTCATCTCATGCAGTAACAAAAAATAAGTGCACAAATTAAACCAACAGACAGTTAAAAGGCATTAAATGCAGAATTGAACAAACATACCAGTAAGTATTTTTTTAAATGTCAGAGCAGCAAAACAAAATACAGTCTGGGAAGTTTTGCAATGTAAAAAAAATGAATTATAGAAACATGACATTCAACACAATATGAAAAGAATGCATAAGTCAAACGTCTGATACTATTCATTGCAGCAAAGCAGCTACATAAATTGTGTGTGTTGTGAAAACAATGACACTTGGCATACAAATTACATGTAGGATAACATATCACGGGACTTTCCAACCTTTTCTGACAATGCATCTTTCAATGTTATGACCATCGTCTGCAGATATATGTGACCGGCCTGTGTGCACGTTCTCTCCCCTGGTTGAGACAGCGGCACCAGCCAGTGTGGAAAACACAGATGGCTGTTGCTTTTGCTTCTTCCGTCAGACCTGTGTGACCTGTAACACAAAGATAACAGGGCGGTCTCTTATCCTCAAGACACCCCACCACACACACACACACACACACACACACACACACACACACACACACAC
>NW_013952464.1:602942-610910 GCF_001266775.1 Austrofundulus limnaeus
TTATAAAACATTTCACAATGGATTTTTTTTCACAATAATATAAATATTTTTGAGTCATTTTTATTTAACTCAAGCTGTTTTTATTCCAAAATGTTCTTTTCAAAAAGCATCTTTTTGTTTTGTTTTTGTTTCACTAAAGAAGAACCCATCCAGAGGACCTACTTTTTTTTCTTTTTGATAGTTTTATGAAGTTATGGTCCAAAGCAATCAGAGAGGCAAATATTTGTAAAAGTTTGTTTCTTTTTGTTTTTTGGTTGTTTTTTTTTTAACATCAAGACACACTGTATTGATTGTAATGTTCTGAGGAAGCAGAGGATTCTACATGTCTGTGAAAGAAGAGGAGTAATTGTGAAGCAGGGATGGACCAGGAGAATTAGAGAAATAATGTGAGTTCACTTTTCTTGTAATGTTCTTTCTTATGGGTAAAAGTGGTGGTATGAGGACCAAGAGTCTGAGTAGGTGACAAGGAGATATTGGTGGAGAGTGGGCAGGAAGGTGAGTCTCCAGGTAAGTGAATCTTTTTYATCAGAGAGGTAAAGGTATACGTCACAGTAGCCCCGAAAAGTCCGAGAAKGAGATACAAAAAACAGATCACTAGAAACACAAAGAGAAAGCTGAGACCAAATGATCCCCATGGTGGCTAGAAAAGTAAAAGTTGTCCCAGCTTAGCGTAAATACAGTAGRTGACTAATGAGGATTCATTTATTTCAAGTGGCAGCAGGAATTGCAGCATGAACAGCAGATGAAACACAGAAAATCTGCACCTCCACCTGTTATTCAGTGTTGCCTGATATTTTAATGCACATTAAAACTTTTTGGATTTTTTTTTTAATCCTAAGAAATTTCACCAACCATCATCAGAAATTCTGTTTGGACATTATTAGTTTGACCTTCAGGCAACTTGTTTTGTTGTTTAAAAAAATGTATCATCTCTGACTGATGCTCACTGTTCCTTCAAGTTATTGACTTTCTCTTCGGCAGGACGATCATTTCTCTGGAGAGCATTGATGAACCGTTCTGTCAGCCATCTTGAGTTTCTCTTTATATCTCTTTTTCATGATGCTCACCCCAAGGGACGTGAAACGGTCTCACTGCCCTGTCTCTGGTCAAAGATTGTGCTGAGGCTGTTTTCAGGCGAGGGCTCTTGTGTATTCTCATGAGCCTCGGGGGATGTGGGGTCCGGCAGAGGGGCTGTGAGATGCTCTACATACAAACGAATGGTTTTCTACAACATCAGCACATGCAAAAGCCTGGTCAATTTTCATTTATGGAAAGTGTAAAAGCACCAATCTGTGTAATATGCTTTGGCTTGTAAACTTGATCATGTGGAAAATAAGGGTAACAATGCAAAGGAAAACATTACACACTGTGGGTGTGGGGTTAAACTGGCATTGATGAGGAAAACAGTGAACTGTGGAGACCCTGTCCTCTAAAACATTTCATTTGCATCTGAAAATCCATTGTGAAGTAGACAAAAAAGATACTTTAGTTCAATAGGTGTATTTTCTTAAATTGTTCATTTTGAAAATTGTTCAAATCATAAAAATAGCTGTTGTTTTGCTGCTTGCTTGGATCATATTTTCCAATCCATTCAGTTTTCTCTATTTTCTGACATTTTCTAAACTAATAAGGTCGAGACTTATATAATTTGGTGGTCTTTGTTTTCCTCTGGCTCTGGGTCAGACTCTGGCTCCAACATAGAGTGGATGGACAAGTCTTCTCTTGTTGACATATTTTAATTAATCTGTAAATAAAACATTTCTGTGCCGCTACATAGACGTAAACCCCTTCATCACACTGGACCAGTCTGGAAGCTGGAAGGGAGAGGGTTGTGAAGCTTCTCGTTTTTATTTAAAGAGACAGCCTCAAAACGAGTTTATCTGAGATACACCTCAGAAAAGGGGTGAAAGGGGCTTGTGGAGTTACAATAATCTGGAATTCAGACCAAATCATTGCAGTTCCACTTTATACACACCAATAATTTAAACATGAAAAATGATTAAAAAATTTAACGTCTCCTTTAAAAAGCAAACATGAACTTTTTTTTTGTAAAACAGACAAAAATATATTCAAATTCTGTTCAAAAAAATTTTTTTTCCCGATTTTGGAATGATTTTTTAAGCATTTTCTTGTCCAAGAACATTTTGGAGACGGGGCAACTCTAAGGGATGAATAAATCAAACAGAGAATGCTTTGAAATAATAATATTATGTGATATCAGCCCCGGGTGATGGATGTAATTCCTAACATTGTGTCAGCTGATGTCAGTCAGTGGCTATCACAAAGAGAGATGATGTGTATCCATGGCAGCATGGCAGTCAAAAGGGTCAGCTTTGATACGATGAACCTCAATCAGTGGTTAGTGTCATCGCAACACATTGGCTGAGTGCTATTGTGCTGTTGTTATTTGGTGCAATGAAAATCTCTCTTGATCTGTCTCTCGGGGGGCGCTTCCCTGCTCACCCCTCTTTGACCCGCTGGCCATTGTCTGTAATGCCTGCACTCATTCCTTGCACTGTTGCTGCTTCACTGTGTCATAAGGTTTATGAATTCAACACTCCAGCACCAGTGCAATAACCAAGATTTAACTGCCAGGTGATGGAGACCCTTTAGGTTTAAGTAGATAATAAAGATCTGTTGCGGTGACAAGAGGCTCTTTTTAAAGGGGCAAGTGTGCAAAAGGTTGAAACATCTGTTTAAATTTTATGGGTGTGTCTGTTGAGGTCATACCCAAGACTACCAAACAAAATCCCAGAGAAGATTTATTTCAGGCCATTTTTAAATAAACTGAGCTAAATTAAACAGCAAATACTATGGCCTTGTTCAGCTGGGACACTAACATCTGTCCTGAGTGGTTAGACAGATTGAAGACATCTGTTCAGACCACCTCCAGAGGAGGTCCAAATGCTTTTATCTGCATTCGCTTAGAAGTCTGAACACAAATTGTGCAGAGCCACAGAACTTTGACCTGATGTGAGTCTATGAAAACTATCAAGTTAAATATTAAATGACTTTAATATCTCCCAATTTAAATTATTACAAAACCAGCGAGAAGACTAAGGAAGAAAAATGCACAGACCATGACAGATGGAAATGGCAAATTTTGAAAAAAATGTCCTCTATTTCGCTAAAAAAGTTTTCATGCTCTCTTGAGGTGGTTTTTGGATTTTCCAAAATATTATTAATGAGCAAAAGGGGATATGGAAACACAATATGTTCTGACGTAGGGAAAATTTAACTATGATTGATCAGCTGTTCCAGCTGTCCAAACATTTTACCTGCTGCAGCTGCAGCTGGATCCTCCTCCCGCTGTCGGCGTCTTCCTGGATATTCCTGTAATGTGAAGAGAGTTGCATTTCTTTTCWTACGTCTCTGGACAGCAAGTAACATCGCCAATACTAGTTGATATGACAGAACAATTATAACCTGCCTGATAGCAACATGTTTCTGATAAATTCTCTTTATTTTCTGGAAATGTAGCCTGGTTAAAACCAGACCCTTGTCCTTTGCTTTGCTTCATATGAGGATCTGGACTCTTGGCTAAAGAGAAGCGAATCTTGCTGGAGGCGTGTCCTCTGTGTAAGTTTAAAACGATTGGATCGGTTAGCTGCGACATATGTGTACGCCAGTTCCGCTGTGAAGGAGGCTAAGTTGAGAAGCTAACCAGAAATCGCGTGCGCTGTAAACAACCCTACTGAGAGGAGAGAAGTACCGAGCTGAACGAGACGGCTGTATATGAGAGCTGCTGCTTTGTCAGACAAATTTACTTTAATTTGGAAGCCTTATCAACAGGGACTGGCTTCGTTCACTTCCTCCACTAACATTGCTATCTCACAAGCAGACACTGTGCAGAAAATTGACGTTGTTCAAAACTCTGCCTTCTGTTCTCTGATTGGCCCGAACAAAATTCTACTGAATAAATCCTTGTCTCTGGGAGAAATCCCAGAAGGAGCAGTGAAGGGAAACTAGAACTGAGCGGAACTGGTTAGGAAGGCAAAGGCCAGGCTACCGGAGATGTGTATCCCTGCGAGTTTGCAATCTCTACTTCCTGTTCACTACAGCCATGCCCAACGTCATTGTCTGGCATAATTACACTTTGCGTAGCCTGGTTGATTCGCTCAAAGCCAGTAAATGGAAACACGTCTGAGTCACATTTCTTTCTTTTTTTCCTTTTTTTTCAGCATTTTAAAAGTTCACTCAAAATTTGCATTAAAGTTGGATAGAAACGTGTAGTGATGCCATCAATGCAAGTTCCCATTCATGATGAGATTTTTGCTCTGCATTTGACCCATCACACGTAAGACAACCAATGGACACCGCAACACGTACATGTTGGGGAATTGAACCAGTGACTTTCTGGTCCCTAGTYGGCTGACCTTCCACTGCTCCCCAGCCATCCTGTTGGATGGAAGCCAAGAACGGTCCTACTCTTAATAATTTTGATATGATTTCCTTAAAATTACAATAGAATTATTCTGATATCTTGAGCTAACCAAACTAATTTAATCTCATTTTATTTTATGCTGTATTTCATTATTAGTTGCATGTACACCAAATCACTTAGATCTGATGGATTTTCCAGCCTAATATCACTTGCATTTAAAACTGTCTACTCGTAACCTGTTTAGTCAGGACATATTTTAATGTCAGATCTTTAGGTTATGGTTGAACATATGTATGTTACTGACAAACATATGCTACAGTAGAAGTCCCAATTCACAACAAAACAAAGATCCATGAATGAAAATAATAACTGAATGCAATGAAATAAGTTTGTCATGCAGGTCATCATGTAACTGTCATTACAATCCAAAGGTATGGCTAAAAAAAGTGGATTTTGCACAATATGTCCCCTTTAGATATATTTTCAAATATATACAAATTTTGTTGCATGTTTTAAATACTAAACCTTTTAAGCCCACAAGATTTTAGAAGATTTCCTTCAGTTCTCTTGTCGGCCCTGTACCGGGCTCAACAGGGCTTAAAAGGCTAAGATGAAAGAAATAAAATTAACATTCGGACAGCACATCAGTGCTCTTTTCACTGTCTCATTTACTACTATCAGAAAATCTTTATCTTCTAGCAGCATGCACATTTCATGAACTCCATTACAAAGTTTGTGCTAACACCGACATAAAGAGGCGATAAAATATTTTCCTTGGGGCAGATCTCACTATTGGATTTCTGATCGCTTCACAACAGACAAGCCCTTATTTTGCTAAACAAATAACGGCTCCGGTCAACAGCAGTCAGCTCTTTTCTTGCCTCCTCAAAGATATATGTATGTATGCATGTGTGTGGGCGTGCATGTGTGTGCGTTCTTTATTGCTCTCAAAGGGTGAAGGTGAGGTCTGCTGATGTTTTGCTGTATCTTGTCACTGCGTTGAGAGGTACCATGTGGCAGCGTGGTGTTCCTTGCTGCAGACAATAAGCGAGGTGAATGGTGACAGGCAGGGAAATGAAGCTTTACGTGGCAGCTGAGATGGAACATGAGATGTCTCCGTCAGATGGATTACAGCAAAGGGCCAAAAACACCAGAGCCGCAGAGCCCCCTGCAGAGCCTTTMAGCAAGGGAGCAACAAAAATCTAGTGAAGATTTGCTCTCCTCAAATTAAGACTTCAGCAGTGTTGTTTAAAAGGGCGGCACAAAAACTGAAGGTTTAATCAATTAGGTGTTTGAAGCATCAAATTTGATGAGCTCAAAGTGAGTTGAAACAGATTTGGTTTATGTACACCTGTGACATGTGTCCTTACCTGCAGAGGACAAGGCTGTCACCGTCTCATCTGTGCATCCATTAATTTGTGGAATTTCAATGGGACGGAGTCACCACAAGGGCAGAAACAAACACTAACATGATTATGGTAATGACTGCCAACAACTACTCTTCAGAGCACAATGGAGATGGTACTGAAAAGGTGATTTCTAGCAATTAATCAAAGCACACAAGGAGAGATCATGTTTATCTGCTGRCAGACGTGTGATTAGTGAATAGAGCTGATATCTTTAAAGCTACTAAATCACTGTAATTGATGGGACAGGAGCTTGTAAAGGTTGTTCAGCTACATTAAGCAAAAACATTCTTTATGCTTTGTCAACAAATGGAATTAGTTAGAATCATATTTTATTCTGGCGTCTGACCTGTAAAAGGCTGCAGTAAAAGTAGGAAAAGCAGCTTTTTGGTGGGGACTATATCATGTTATATTGTCAATCCCTCATCAAAAACTCATGCAGCGTGTCATGCATGTTTGAGAAATGCTTTAATATCAGCTATTAGAAGCTGCCTAAATGCTTGCTGATACAAAGCACCGCCTATTTGTATTTGGCTCCTCCCTGGAGCTCAGTGTCCAGCTGAGTCTCTATCTTACAGAGCCCTCCCCTTCGCCTCCCTCACAACTCCACCAGACCAGGTTGGGCTTGTAATATATTTCTCAGTCCAGTCCACTTTGGATAAAAGAAATGCCTTTATAGAGGAAATTAGGTGGAGGAGATTACCCTCTTATAATGCTTCTATGAAAGGTTGTAAGTGGCATGAAACGTTGTTATGAAGACCTGCTGAAGTGGGAGTGTCTGAAACAGTGGGAGGGTCTTAGAGAGACCAATTTCAATGCCTTTAGAAGACAAATTTATTCTTGACATATACAACATTTTTACAACAACTGACGGTAACATAGTTACTTAATTGTGGTATAGAATTGAACTATGTGCCTGGAAAATACACAACACTCCCCCTYTAAGTAAAAGTACAGTCTTCTGCTATGATATAAAAATTGAATTTTTTTCCCCTTCTTTTGTTGTGAAAAACATTATTTTAAGCCAAGCCTGCATCTCTGTGATCATGCACCAAAGACTATAGAATATACATAAATTTTATGTAAGGGATGCTCTGAGCAAACAACAAAGCTTTGGATGAAATGCTAATATTATGCCAAGTCAGTCTCTGATTCATTATGAGGTCTGTGGAATTCATGTTATTAAATCCAACATATCAATCCTGATCTGGTAAAACAAAATATGATGCAGTTGAAACATTGAGTTAAAATCAATGTTTCATTAAAACACAATTTTTTTTCGCAACACATAAATTTTTCATCACATAGTTGCTCTGCTGTTAATTAATACATTCCATTTTGTAACACGAGCTTCTTATAAGCCATTACTGGTAATAGACAGCACAGTCTTCATCACAGATTTCTGCATAAATCTAATTCTTAAATGACATCAAATGTAAATGTTTATATAATCACACGAACCACAATTGTTTTTAAGTATAAAATCCTCTCTGGTCTCAGCCACCAAGCTCAGATTAGATTTTAGCTTGTTTCCTATGATTTTCTAAACTGATGATGCTTTGACAGATTTCTACTGCAGGTAAGATCTTAGCTATTGATAAAAACCACACAGCGCATCTTTTTAAAAGAAAATTGCAGGACAGTAAAAAGTTGTATTCTAATCTCATCATGTGATTTGTTATCAAAATGTCTATGATATTCTTTGATAGCCCCATACAGTGGGGTGCGAAAGGCTGGGCAGCCTTGTTAATTTTCCTGATTTTCCTTTATAAACCATTGATTGTTTGGATGAAAAAATCAGTAAAATATATCATATAGGGGACAAACACAGTGATATTTGAGAAGTGAATTGAAGTTGATATGATTTACAGAAAGTGTGCAATAATTGGTTAAAAAAATTAAGCAGGTGCATAAATTTGGCCCAAAAAAAAAACTTAACTCAATATTTAGTAGCTCCTCCTTTCACAGAAATAACAGCATATGAACACTTCCTATAGCTTCTAATGAGAGTCTGGATTGTGGCCGAAGGTATTTTAGACCATTCTTCTTTATAAAACATCTCTAGTTCATTCAGGTTTGATGGTTTCTGCGCATGTGACACCACAGATTTTCAATGATATTCAGGTCTGGGGACTGAGATGGCCATTCCAAAACGTTGTACTTGTTCCTCTGCATGAA